>NC_064638.1:341382725-341982725 GCF_023864345.2 Schistocerca serialis cubense
ATTCGACGTAGATCCCTCAGTGTGGTTGGTGGGTCACATCGTCCATAACCAGCCCTTTTTAATCTGTCCCAGGCATGTTCGATAGGGTTCATGTCTGGAGAACATGCTTTCCACTCTAGTTGAGCAATGTTGTTATCCTCAAGGAAGTCATTCACAACATGTGCACGAGAGTGGTGCGAATCGTCATCCATGAAGACGAATGCCTCGCCAATATGCTGCTGATATGGTTGCAGTCGCGGTTGGAGGATGGCATTCATGTATCGTACAGCCATTTCGCTGCCTTCCATGACCACCAGCAGAATATGTCAACCCCTCATAATGGCACCCCAAAACAGCAGGGAACCTCCCCACCCTGCAGCACTCGCTGGACAGTGTGTCTAAGGCGTTCAGCCTGACTGGGTTGCTTCCAAACATGTCTCCGATGATTGTCTAGTTGCAGGCATATGTAACACTCATCAGTGGAGAGAACATGATGTCCATTCGGTGTATTGTTGTTGGGCCCATCTGTACCGCACTGCGTGGTGTCAAGGTTGCAAAGATGGATGTCCGGAATGCAGTTGCGCATCATGCAGCCTATTGGGCACAATTTGAGTCATAACACGACGTCCTGTGGCTGCACGAAAAGCATTATGCAACATGCTGGCATTGCTGTCAGGGTTCCTGCCTGTCATAATCCGTAGGTAGTGGTCATCCACTGCAGTAGTAGCCCTTCAATGGCTTGAGCGAGGCATGTCATTGACAGATCCTGTCTCTGTATCTCCTCCATGTCCGAATAACATCGCTTTGGTTCACTTCGAGGTGTCTGGACACTTCCGTTGTTGAGAGCCCTTCCTGGCTCAAAGTAACAATGCGGACACGATCGAACCGTGGTACTGACCATCTAGGCACGGTTGAACTACAGAGAACACGAGCCATGTACGTCCTTTCTGGTGGAATTACTGGAACTGATCGGCTGTCGGACCTCCTCCGTGTAATAGGTGCTGCTCATGCTGGTTGTTTACATCTTTGGGTGGGTTTAGTGACATCTCTGAACAGTCAAAGGGACGTGTCTGTGATAAAATATCCACATTTAACATCTATCTTTAGGAGTTCTGAGAGCCGGGGTTAGGCAAAACTTTTTTGATGTGTGTATATAGGGTGTTTATGCTGCAGATGTATCTAGGTGTTGTCTCTTGACATAACAAGAGACCTGTACAGAGAGATTCTTTGCCCTGATGACCAGTTCAGTGTTTTCTTAATGTAACAGTAGTGTCCGTTACAACCAGTAAATGTGGCTGTTTAGTGTTTAACAGTAATAACATCTATAAAGGATGATCTGTATACTGTGGAGATAAGATAAATAATACGCCTTATTATGGCTGTATAGGCATGACTTTTTACAGGATATAATTAGATTTTAAATCCTCATTGTGTTTTATAATTTGTATATCAACATTATTTTCAACCAGCATAAATATTTTATATTTGATAAACATTGATTGATAAAGATGTGCACAATATGTGAGTTTTAACTTCAGTGTAGACAAAATATTCTGTGGTACTACACCGATATACATACATTTGTTCGTTTATTCTCAGTCTCAGATGTGACTGATTATGGGTGTTATGCCTTGGTCTGGCAGATATAAAAGACTTTAATAACTTTTTTTCCCCCCCAGGAAGTCTGTGAAAGAAATTTTTTCAGAGTTGGCATCAAGTGAAGACCCAAGTATTAAACTGACAGCAAATGAACCTATGTGTGTGGTTCAACAGATGCTTATAATGGATGAAATAGCACTTCTGATGGAAAAAATAAGTTGCTGGATTTCCAGTTGTGACCCACAGTTTCTGCGCTTTCTTGCCCATCTTGTACTTTTCTTTAGGATGGCTGGTGTGTCCAAACGTGATGATATTGGAGACTTAGTTCTTGTGGAATATATAAAGGTAAGTTGCTTGACTGAAATAAAAAAATATCATAAGTATAATGTGCGACTGAAAAAAAAAAATCTTAAATAAGTATTCCTAAGATGGAATGTAACACTATTATGAAAAGGATACTTGCTGCTTGGCATATAATGAAGATGGTGAGTCACAGATAGGCACCACAAAAAGACTGTCGGAAAGTGAGTTTTCAGCCAACAAGGCCATTGTAAAAATACACACACAGGTGTTGGAACCATAGACATCTCTCTCTCTCTCTCTCTCTCTCTCTCTCTCTCTGTGTGTGTGTGTGTGTGTGTGTGTGTGTGTGTGTGTGTGTGTGTGTGTGTGTGTGAGTGATGAAGGCCTTATTGGCTGAAAGCTTAATGTGTGACAGTCTTTCTGCTGTGCCTATCTTCAGCTCAGCATCTCCGCTAAATGGTGAACAGCGACTATCTTTCTCATAATGTTGTTAAATTCCATCCTGGATTTTCCATTGTTTCTGTTGTGATATAATTAATAATAGTTTAAGGTTTTGAATACATTCATTTTTATGTGTTGTTGCTATGTGCATTCATGCAATGAAATGGATGAATATCTCCTTTGTACATCTGTTCGTATCTATAGCATTGTATAACTCTGATATCACCAATGTGCTGTACATATAAACTAATAATTATAACAAGTCAGATGTATTAATAATAAATGCAACTGAACTCAAAGAATTCAGTTGGACAGTTAGAGGCAAGCGGGAGTATGGTACCCAGTAGAAATTGTTTTGAAAAGTACAGTGGTGGGGCTTTGTTGTGAAGATTTGTTAGTGACTTCTCCATACAGTTACATAATAAAAATTTCACATATTGAGATTTTCAAAACTCGTTTCTTTTCCACTGTGGGATGAAGAAGAAAAGATTGCATCTACTAACAAAGAGATAGAGGGGCTGGCCAGTACTTACCTCAGCTCAGTACAGCCGATAGATTCACAATACAGAACAAAAACTTTACATTCCTAGCTTTCGGAACTTTGTTCCTTCATCAGCGAGGAGAGAGGGGAAAAAAAGGGAAAAAGGGAAAGTGGATTCAGTTACTCACAACCCCGGTTATGAAGCAACCTCAGCTCCTTTTCGAATCAGAATTTCACCTGGTCCTTCTCTAAAACCCAAGCCACCTTCCTGGATGTTGACCTTCATCTTTTTGAAGCTCACATCCACACCTCTGTCCACATCGAACCCACAGACAGACAACAGTACCTTCACTTTGATAGCTGCCATCCATTCCACATCAAGCGCTCCCTTCCCTACAGCCTAGGTATTTGTGGCAAACGTATCTGCTCCAGTGACAAATCCCTCAACAATTAAATCAGTAACCTGACCAGTGCTTTCCTCTCCCACAATTATCCTGCAGACCTTGTCCACAAACAGATCTCCCAAGCAATACATTCCTCCCTGTCCAACAACACTGTTCCTACCCCCAGACCACACAGAAGCATCCCTCTTGTCACCCAATATTATTCTGGCCTCAAATACATCAACAAATTACTCCGCCAGGGATATGACTTTCTCAAGTCAAGCCCTGAAATGAGATCATCCCTTGACAATATTCTCCCCACGCCATCCAGAGTTGCCTTTCGTCCCCCCCCCCCCCCCCCCCCCCCCAACCTCCGTAACATCCTTGTCAAACCCTACAATATTCCCAGACCACCACCTCGACCCAGTGGTTCCTACCCCTGTAACCGACCCCGCTGCAAAACCTACCCCATGCATCCCCCCACAACCACCTACTCCAGTCCCGCTACTGGTAAAACATACACAATTCAAGGCAGGGCCACATGTGAAACAACACATGTCATTTATCAGCTGACATGCCTGCACTGGACAGCCTTTAACATCGGTATGATGACAACTAAACTGGCTGAGCGCATGAACGGGCACAGACGAACTGTCCGCCTAGGAGATGTCCAATACCCAGTAGCAGAGCATGCCATCCAGCATAATTCTAGAGACCTAGGAACCTGCTACAACGTACATACCATTTGGCTTCTCCCACCAACACCAGTCCCTCGGAACTGCGGAGATGGGAACTTGCACTCCAACACATCCTTTCACCCCGCCATCCCCCTGGACTGAAACTACGTTAACCAACCTCACTCCTATTTACTCTTAAGTCTTCTCCTTTTTCCCCTCTCCTCTTTAGCCATTCACGCATCTTTTCATCCTACATAGTTGTGATTATCTTTAAACTATATACCTCTTTACTTCTGTATGCATCCTCTTTTGTTTGAAGCTGGCACAGTACTTAACAGTAGAATATCTTTGGCTTCCCTCTGACAACCATGCTTCCATCCTTGCTACCCTCCCTGTTTACCTTTTCCTGTTGCTTCATAACCTGGGTTGTGAGTAACTGAATCCACTTTCCCTTTTTCCTCTCTCTCTCTCCTCCCTGATGAAGGAACAAAGTTCCGAAAGCTAGGAATGTAAATTTTCTGTTCTGTATTGTGAATCTATCGGCTGAACTGAGCTGAGGTAAGTACTGGCCAGCCCCTCTATCTCTTTGTTAAAATTTGTTCCACATCTTAAAATGAGCTTTTCCATTAATGAAAAAGATTGCATCTGTTCGCTTTAGAAGTCGAATAACCAGAACAGGAGCTACAGATGGAAGGAAATTTTAAACCTCTTATTGTTTCTGTAATGCTAGTTCATATGCAAATACTCATCTCCCCAACCTCACAGCTATCATTGGACCTAGTTTATTATACAAAGATTTATGTTACATCTAGCAGTGTGAAAGAATCCAGTTTCCCTGAACTGTTATATCTTTATCTAGGTGCTGATAGGATGGCAGCAGCCTTGTCTTGTAGCCTATTATGCATCTCTCCTTCCCCAAGATGACCAGATAACATTATATTCTGAGTTCTTGCAAAAAATTGTGGACCCAGAGTTACAACTACAGTGTTTGGCAGATGGTGAAGATGCAGGCCTAGACATATGTGCAGTCACAAAGACAACTGTAGAGAATATAAGGTAATCGAGTATATCTAGTCTAAAAAATGTAAATAACATTTTTTGTTTGAAGTGCACAGCAATTAAAGTTCAGTTTCTTTGATATGAGTGCCTTTATTCTGTTAATTAATCTTCATTGTAGCTGAAAGATTCCATAATAAGTAATTTGTGCATTGCAGTGTATGATACTTGTACTTTTGTTGTGACACATTCTTTTTAACGTAATCTTTTCACATTATCAATAACTGTGAAACTGTCCTCGAGTTGCCTTTTAATAGTAATGTGGTGAATATCGTGCTACCATTTAGGAGTGCAGCCAGAAGATGCTGACCTCTCTTTCGTACCACAGTCAGTAGGACTATGCCAAGCAATGTTGCGTGATGTTAAAGCCAACCTGTCATGGAAGCTTTGCCTTTAGAACTGTCCCCAACAAATTGAAAAGTAGATGGAAAACTAGACACACATTGAAACTTTCAGTTGGTCCACAAGGTGTTGCTCAGAATGGCCAGCACAAGTGACAGTTGTCAGGGTTATAGATCTGGCCATATGTGGCAACAGGCCTGCTCTGTGTACGAAATTTGCTGGCCTATCCATGTGGCACACCTACCTCCAGGCCCTTGCCACTTGGGTAGAAGACCCAGGTACAAGACCAGTCTGACGCTCCTACAAAGCAAAACCTACTTCAGTCTCATCACAGGTATATCCTATCACATCAGAGGCAGGGCCACCTATGAAAGCAGTCATATTATTTACCAGTCCTGCTATAACGTCTGCTCAGAAATTTATATGGGCAAGACCACCAACCAGCTATTCACCCAAATGAATGGCCTTTTGGCCACCATCCCCACTAATACCTTCCCCCAGGACACATCTCCCAGGGGTCTCACAATTCTTTTTTGAGTATGTGCGTGATGTGCATGGGCCCCCAAGCCATCGCATGACTACTTCTTTTATTCTGCTGCACCAAGTGAGACAGCACAGTGGTTAGCACACTGGACTCGAATTTGTGAGGATGACGGATGAAGTCCTTGTCTGGCCATCCAGATTTAGGTTTTCTGTGATTTATCTAAATCGCTCAAGGCAAATGCTGGAATGGTCCCTTTCAAAACAACACAGCCAATTCCCTTCCCCATCCTTGACACATTTGTAGCTCGTGCTCTGCCTCTAATGATGACAATGTCAAAGTGACATTAAACCCTAATCTTATTTCCTTCCATTCTTCCTTTGATGCAGTTTTGCTATCTGATTGTACCTTCCCTCAGACTTTTCTCTAGCACTGATTCCTTGATTAGAACATAGCTTGCTCATGGGATGATTAATGGAAAATCTCATATAAAGATGTGAAACAAATACTAACAAAGAGATAGAGGGGCTGGCCAGTACTTGCGTCAGCTTACTTGCTCATAGGATGTCAGTTATGGCTTTTTCTCGCTTCATTCCCTTTGTTTCACACTACATATTTCAGTTAACTTATGTTTGATCGACACATCTGGGGCTGCCTTCCTCCTCTTCCATAAAATTCTTTCACAGAATACATGGGTAGGGGTGGGAGGGGGGGCATGAAGTAACCATATGATGGCAGCTCTCCAACCATGCCTGTATCCCACTGTTGATGCCCAAGCTATCACCTCCCCACGTATGCCAAACAGTAGGTGCCTGTGCATGAAAGGAAAACAAAACCAAGCAACTATCTGATATTTACTCACATCAGTCCCTGCTTTGTACCTGAACAGATGGAGGATCCTTTGTCTCTAGTAACCCAATGATCTTTGTGGAGAATATTTAAAATATTTGAATGCTTTACAAACTTTCTTCCCAAATTACAAAGTGTTCTGCCATAATTAAGATGGCTAATCCTATCCAGTCCCAGGCGTTACTCTCTTTTAAGCAACTTGCTGATGTATCTGTTATCATAAGACCCCATAAGAACCTAAACATTATACAGGGTTTAACGTCTCACTGAAACCTAACACTGCAGATGGGTAAAGAACTACATGAACACATCCAGAAGCGAGGGATTCACTTTGTGCATACTGTACAAAGGCCACTGGGACAGGAAAGTTGACATCAGTGAAGTCATCCTTGATTTTGTGGAGGTCAAAATCATTTCTCACCCCCAGATGTGGTGCTTTAAATGCCAGTGCTTTGTGCATATGTATTCCTAGTGTACACACGATTTTTGGAAACTGTGGCCAGCCACTTCATAGTAATTTGCCCTGTGTACTACCACTATCTGTCAGTTTTGAGAATGACCACATTCACCAGTCTCTAAAGTTTGTTACCCTTATTGAGAAACACCTCATACTTTGAACCTAGAAAAAAAAATAATTGTCTGTAGCCACTCTCAGTGATATCGACTTGTGCGCTTCTGTAGCCAGGTCGTCAGCAGTACATAGCTTATTTACTCCCTCGACATCACCCACCTCAGTGTTAGTGTGGCGCCCAGCTTACAGTGGCCCATGTCTTGGTGAGCTGTCCTCTTTTGGCTGCCCTGCGATGGACTCTTCAGTTGCTGAACTCATTAACATTAATTTTAGCTGACAATGCCTCATCCGCTAATTTAGTTTTACGTTTTACATGTGACGGTGGATTTTATCATTCTGTATAAGTTTTAGCGCATGTCCTTCGTCCCTTTGTTTTCCGCACTCTAATTCTTTTAGGGTGTATGTTTTAATGTGTCGCAGAGTGGCTGGCTCTTCCTTTTTATTCTTGTGGTCGGCCAGCCACGGTCATCTCCTCTCTTGTTTGTACCCTGTCTACCTGTTTCTTGCTTCTCTCTGTGGTTTTCTCTTCCTGTTTTGCTCATAGTAGGGTTAGATGTCCTTCTGACATTCTTCTGATTCTTCCTTTCTTCTGCTATTGTGCTGTACATCTCCTTTCTTTTCTTCTTTCCCTTGTGTAATTATTTTACCGGGAACAAGGGACCGATGCCCCTGCAGTTTGGTCATCCCCCCTCCCACTCTTTTAAACAAAGCAACCCTTGACATCGACCTCTGGCAGTTGCATAAACAAACTTAATCATGGGGGCAATATGGCCTTTCCCTCATGATATCAGCACAGCCTTCGGGTATCACTTCTCGTGCTGTACTCCCACCTGCTTATATCAGCGACAGTCTTTGTGACTGTGACATTTTCCGATGATCCAGTCACTTTCTTGTCATTACATGATGTACGACTTATCACTTTGGGCTCTTCAAAGAACCAACTGGTGTGTGCAAGTCTATATCACTGTGTACCATATGCCCCCTCTCTGTCACACTGCCTTGACAAAATTGTGAGGAACATCTCCATTTGGATTACCCACAGCACTGGAGCTGCTATTCCCCTTCCTACAGGTCACCTCCATTGCCAGCTAGTGGTATGGTGGACCATAGATTTGGAAAAAGCTCTTCAGGATAATCAGACAGCCCTACACCATCTCAAATGACATCCTTCACAGACTGCCATTACACTTCTAAGTGGCTCTGTGCTAAGGCTCGCTTCATAATTAAATCCAGTGAGTGATACATCTCCTCCTTGGGAACTTATGTGTCTATCTCAGTTTTCTGTGCCACCAAAGATCAACAACTGTCCCGGGTCTCCTCCTGCATGGCGGTATATCTACCAGTGTGTCAGTTGTTGCTGATCACCTTGTGACCATCTTTGTTACTGCATCGGCGTCCTCTTCTTACCCAGCTACATTTTGAATGTGTTAAAGAAAGCTGATGGCACCCCCTATCCTTTGCCCCCGGTCACAACTGAATTATATAATGAACCTTTCACTGACTCAAAACTGCTTCAGGCTCTTGACTCGTCACGTGATATGGCTCCAGATCCTGATTCAGTTCATAATCAGAAGATCCAACATCTGAATGTCACTCAAAAGTTCCATGTACTCGGGATCTTCAACTGTGTGTGACCACAAGATGTTCTCCCTTCGCAGTGGGGAGATAATAACATTGTCTCCATTCTTAAGCTAGGAAAAACTCAAAATCCATTGACAGTTATTAAACAATTGACCTTGCTAGCATGCTGTGTAAAGTATTTGAAAGGATGATAGGGTGGTGGTGGTGGTGGTGGTGGTGGTGGTGGTGGTGGTTTTGGGAGTAGAAATGATGCATCACTTGGTTCCCCACCTGTCCAAGAGAACAGCATCCCACAGTCCTTCAGCTCCTGGTGCATCCTGCATTTCAGACTCCATAATACCCATTTTGTGTGTCTTCAATAGCCGAATTTCTATTGGTCTCACTGTCTTCTATCCCTTGAATCAATTTAAGTTGCACTCTTCTTTTGTGCCTTCTGTTTTTTGGTCTGTATTTAAATACATTTTTGAGTATTCTTTTGTGTCCAGTTCTCATTAAGTGTACAAACCGAAAAAATTGTCTGTATTCTATTTAATATATTATGGATCTTCCTTGTATATTATTTCCCATACATTTTATCTGTTCTCTGTTCCAAAAGGGAGATATTTGTTGAGCATCTTTTAATTCTATTCCTACAGCTTTTCTTTTCTTTCAGCTCTTTCCCCATAATCATCCTGCGCTGTGAACCACGTGATGTAAAAGGCTGAATAATGGTTTTATAATAGGGTGGTGCATAAGTTCACAACATTTTTGTTCTGCATGTTGGTATGATGGTTGCTATGGGTTTATTTATTAATCGTCATTTGGAAACAGCAAGTGGACTGTGGATGCAGAAAAATGGAGTGTCAAGTGGTGAAATCAGACCACTTCTGACATATCTTCTGTTAAGAGTTCAGTAAAGGGTTGACAGCAGCAGATGCAGCCATAAAAATTTGTGCTGTGGATGGAGATAAAGCCAGTGGACAGAGCACAGCAAGAAAATGGTGTTCTCATTTTAAGGAGGATCGTTTTGACGTTAGTGACTCTCCACATTCTGGAAGACCTGTGGGGTTTGATGAAGTGTGTTTAAACGCATTAATCCATAGTGATGCATTTCAGTGTACTTGTTGTTGTTGTTGTTGTTGTGGTTGTGGTTGTGGTTGTGGTTGTGGTCTTCAGTCCTGAGACTGGTTTGATGCAGCTCTCCATGCTACTCTATCCTGTGCAAGCTTCTTCATCTCCCAGTACCTACTGCAACCTACATCCTTCCGAATCTGCTTAGTGTATTCATCTCTTGGTCTCCCTCTACGATTTTTACCCTCCACGCTGCCCTCTAATACTAAACTGGTGATCCCTTGATGCCTCAGAACATGTCCTACCAACCGATCCCTTCTTCTGGTAAAGTTGTGCCACAAATTTCTCTTCTCCCCAATCCTATTCAAAACTTCCTCATTAGTTATGTGATCTACCCATCTAATCTTCAGCATTCTTCTGTCGCACCACATTTCGAAAGCTTCTATTCTCTTCTTGTCCAAACTATTTATCGTCCATGTTTCACTTCCATACATGGCTACACTCCATACAAATACTTTCAGAAATGACTTCCTGACACTTAAATTTATACTCGATGTTAACAAATTTCTCTTCTTCAGAAACGCTTTCCTTGCCATTGCCAGTCTACATTTTATATCCTCTCTACTTCGACCAACATCAGTTATTTTGCTCCCCAGTTAAGTTATTCATAATTGTAATCTCAGGGTATTCATTTGAATTGACAGCATTTAGATTTGTTTGATTTCTTATGCAACTGAAATTTAACAGATTCCTTTTAGTACTCATGAGTATGACCACATACTTTCCCTTATTTACAGTCAATTGCCACTTTTGGAACCATACAGATATCATGTATAAGTCATTTTGCAGTTGCATTTGGTCTGATAAGTTACTATGACACAATAAATGACAGCATCATCTGCAAACAATCTAAGAGGGCTACACAGATTGTCCAATAAATCATTGACCTATATTAGGAACAGCAGAGGGGTTATAATACTTACTTGCTTGGGGAATGTCAGATATCACTTCTGTTTTACTCAGTTACTTTCATTGATTTGTAAGAACTGTGACCTTTCTGGCAGGAAATCACAAATCCAGTCATACAGCTGAGACGACAGTCTGTAGGCATGTGAAGGTTGATTAGACGTCTCTCTGGAAATATAGAAATATGAAATCAATTTGATATCCCCTGTTGACAGCACACAACACTTCGTGTTAGTAAAGAGCTAGTTGTGTCTGGCAAAAATAATGATCTCTGAATGTTCATTGGCTGTACGTCAATAGACTGTATTCTTCAAGGTAATTATAGTGTTTGAGCACAGTATGTTTTCCAGAATTTTACCACAAATCGATGCCAGTGATACGAATCTTTAATTCACAGGGTTATTATTTCCTTTCTTGAGTATGAGTGTGACCAGTGCAACATTCCAGCTTTTAGGTGTAGATCTTTCGTTGAGCTGTACTGTGCTGTTCTGCAGAATAGATGCAAGCTGCCTCCCAACTTCAGTAATTGTACTCCCGAGGTATTTATTTGTGGTCTAGGGGTAGCATCTATGTCTGGTAATCAAAAACATGACCTCGGCACTGGTTAATTTTGGAATAAAAATAATTAGTAATGTTGGCCAAGGCCCCCATGAACCATGGACCTTGCTGCTGGTGGGGAGGCTTGCGTGCCTTAACGATACAGATAGCCGTACCGTAGGTGCAACCACAACGAAGGGGTATCTGTTGAGAGGCCAGACAAACGTGTGGTTCCTGAAGAGGGGCAGCAGCCTTTTCAGTAGTCGCAGGGGCAACAGTCTGGATGATTGACTGAGCTGGCCTTGTAACACTAACCAAAATGGCCTTGCTGTTCTGGTACTGCGAACGGCTGAAAGCAAAGGGAAACTACAGCCGTAATTTTTCCCGAGGGCATGCAACTTTACTATATGATTAAATAATGATGGCGTCCTCTTGGGTAAAATAGTCCCTCATTCGGATCTCCGGGTGGGGACTACTCAGGAGGACGTCGTTATCAGGAGAAAGAAAACTGGCGTTCTACGGATCGGAGTGTGGAATGTCAGATCCCTTAATCGGGCAGGTAGGTTAGAAAATTTAAAAAGGGAAATGGATAGGTTAAAGTTATAGTGGGAATTAGTGAAGTTTGGTGGCAGGACGAACAAGACTTCTGGTCAGGTGAATACAGGGTTATAAATACAAAATCAAATAGGGGTAATGCAGGAGTAGGTTTAATAATGAATAAAAAAAGTAGGTGTACGGGTAAGCTACTACAAACAGCATAGTGAACGCATTATTGTGGCCAAGATAGACACGAAGCCCATGCCTACTACAGTAGTACAAGTTTATATGCCAACTAGCTCTGCAGATGACGAAGAAATTGATGAAATGTATGATGAGATAAAAGAAATTATTCAGGTAGTGAAGGGAGATGAAAATTTAATAGTCATGGGTGACTGGAATTCGTCAGTAGAAACAGGATGGCTTTCCCATCTTAAGTGAGTGTCTGCCCATACTCCTAAGAAGTTTGAGTGCAATGCCTCCTGAAGGAAGAGAAGGAAACATAGTAGGTGAATATGGATTGGGGCTAAGAAATGAAAGAGGAAGCTGCCTGATAGAATTTTGCGCAGAGCATAACTTAATCATAGCTAATACTTGGTTTAAGAATCATGAAAGAAGGTTTTATACATGGAAGAACCCTAGAGATACTAAAAGGTATCAAATAGATTATATAATGGTAAGACACAGATTTAGGAACCAGGTTTTAAATTGTAAGACATTTCCAGGGGCAGATGTGGACTCTGACCACAATCTATTAGTCATGATCTGTAGATTAAAACTGAAGAAACTGCAAAAAGGTGGGAATTTAAGGAGAAGTGACCTGGATAAACTGCAAGAACCAGAGATTCTACACAGTTTCAGGGAGAACATAAGGGAACAATTGACAGGAATGGGGGGAAAGAAATACAGTAGAAGAAGAATGGGTAGCTTTGAGGGATGAAATAGTGAAGGCAGCAGAGGATCAAATAGGTAAAAAGACGAGGGCTAGTAGAAACCCTTGGGTAACAGAAGAAATATTGAATTTAATTGATGAAAGGAGAAAATGTAAAAACGCAGTAAATGAAGCAGGCAAATAGGAATACAAACGTCTCAAAAATGATATCGACAGGAAGCGCAAAATGGCTAAGCAGGGATGGCTAGAGGACAAACGTAAGGATGTAGAGGCTTATCTCACTAAGGGTAAGATTGATACTGCCTACAGGAAAATTAAAGAGACCTTTGGAGAAAGGAGAACCACTTGCATGAATATCAAGAGCTCAGGTGGAAACCCAGTTCTAAGCAATGAAGGGAAAGCAGAAAGGTGGAAGGAGTATAGAGGGCCTATACAAGGGCGATGTACTTGAGGACAATATTATGGAAATGGAAGAGGATGTAGATGAAGATGTAATGGGAAATACGATATTGCGTGAAGAGTTTGACAGAGCACTGAAAGACCTGAGTCGAAACAAGGCCCCCGGAGTAGACAACATTCCATTAGAACTACTGACAACCTTGGGAGAGCCAGTCCTGACAAAACTCTACCATCTGGTGAGCAAGATGTATGAGACAGGCGAAATACCCGCAGGCAAATAGGAATACAAACGTCTCAAAAATGATATCGACAGGAAGCGCAAAATGGCTAAGCAGGGATGGCTAGAGGACAAACGTAAGGATGTAGAGGCTTATCTCACTAAGGGTAAGATTGATACTGCCTACAGGAAAATTAAAGAGACCTTTGGAGAAAGGAGAACCACTTGCATGAATATCAAGAGCTCAGGTGGAAACCCAGTTCTAAGCAATGAAGGGAAAGCAGAAAGGTGGAAGGAGTATAGAGGGCCTATACAAGGGCGATGTACTTGAGGACAATATTATGGAAATGGAAGAGGATGTAGATGAAGATGTAATGGGAAATACGATATTGCGTGAAGAGTTTGACAGAGCACTGAAAGACCTGAGTCGAAACAAGGCCCCCGGAGTAGACAACATTCCATTAGAACTACTGACAACCTTGGGAGAGCCAGTCCTGACAAAACTCTACCATCTGGTGAGCAAGATGTATGAGACAGGCGAAATACCCGCAGACTTCAAGAAGAATATAATAATCCCAATCCCAAAGAAAGCAGGTGTTGACAGATGTGAAAATTACCGAACTATCAGTTTAATAAGTCACAGCTCCAAGATACTAATGCGAATTCTTTACAGACAAATGGAAAAACTGATAGAAGCCGACCTGGGGGAAGATCAGTTTGGATTCCGTAGAAATGCTGGAACACGTGAGGCAATACTGACCCTACGACTTATCATAGAAGAAAAAGGCAAACCTATGTTTCTAGCATTTGTAGACTTAGAGAAAGCTTTTGACAATGTTGATTGGAATACTCTCTTTCAAATTCTGAAGGTGGCAGGGGTAAAATACAGAGATCGAAATGCTATTTACAATTTATACAGAAACCAGATGGCAGTTATAAGAGTCGAGGGACATGAAAGGGAAGCAGTGGTTGGTAAGGGAGTGAGACAGGGTTGTAGCCTGTCCCCGATGTTATTCAATCTGTATATTGAGCAAGCAGTAAAGGAAACAAAAGAAAAATTTGGAGTAGGTATTAAAATCCATGGAGAAGAAATAAAAACTTTGGGGTTCGCCGATGACATTGTAATTGTGTCAGAGACAGCAAAGGACTTGGAAGTGCAGCTGAAAGGAATGGATAGTGTCTTGAAAGGAGGATGTAAGATGAACATCAACAAAAGCAAAACGAGGGTAATGGAATGTAGTCGAATTAAGTCAGGTGATGCTGAGGGAATTAGATTAGGAAATGAGACACTTAAAGTAGTAAAGGAGTTTTGCTAGTTGGGGAGCAAAATAACTGATGATGGTCGAAGTAGAGAGGATATAAAATGTAGACTGGCAATGGCAAGGAAAGCGTTTCTTCAGAAGAAAAATTTGTTAACATAGAGTGTAGATTTAAGCGTCAGGAAGTCGTTTCTGAAAGTATTTGTATGGAGTGTAGCCATGTATGGAAGTGAAACGTGGACGATAAATAGCTTAGACAAGAAGAGAATAGAAGCTTTTGAAATGTGGTGCTACAGAAGAATGCTGAAGATTAGATGGGTTGATCACATAACTAATGAGGAGATATTGAATAGAATTGGGGAGAGGAGGAGCTTGTGGCACAACTTTACTAGAAGAAGAGATCGGTTGGTAGGACATGTTCTGAGACATCAAGGGATCACCAATTTAGTATTGGAGGGCAGTGTGGAGGGTAAAAATCGTAGAGGGAGACCAAGAGATGAATACACTAACCAGATTCAGAAGGATGTAGGTTGCAGTAGGTACTGGGAGATGAAGAAGCTTGCACAGGGTAGAGTAGCATGGAGAGCTGCATCAAACCAGTCTCAGGACTGAAGACAACAACAACAACAACAACGGCCAAGGCATCCAGCGTAAGAAGTTGCCGTCATTTTGCCAATGGCCTTGTCAAAGAGGGCGGAGGAGCAGACAGAGGTTCAGGGCACTCTCTTGCCCTTGGGATGGGAAAATGCTTCTGAAGGTGGAAGAACTAGCAGTGATAAATGCAGAAGCGGTGAAAACCACAGCATTAAGGGCACATGGGATGTGGGGCATGTAATTGAGAAGTGTCATGATGGTCTCTCCATTTGCAAGAGATTCCAGACTAATCCACCATTCAGAGCTGTGGAGGAAATTGCCAAGGGGAAGGTAGCTATGAGAAAAAGATTGAATAACCAATGAAAGGGTAACATTCTGATAGTCAGGGCATGTAATGTTAGAAGTTTGAATATGGTAGGAAAGCTGGAAAATCTGAAAAGGGAAATGTTCAGGCTCAGTCTAGGTACTATAGTGGGCATCAGTGAGGTAAAATGGAAAGAAGACAAGGATTTCTGGTAAGATAGTTTAGGCTAATATCAACAGCAGCAGAAAATGATACAATGGAAGTAGTATTTATAACTAATAGGAGGGTAGTGCAGAGAGTGAGGTACTGCCAACAATTACATGATAGGGCTGTTACCATCAGAATCTATAGCAAACCAGTGCCGATAATGATAGTTTTCTGTTGTAGATGCTGTAAACTGTTTCTTGATAACTGTATCATATTTATTTAGCACCCACCCACATACATATCACCCAGAATATAATTATATGTCACTGTCATTGTCACTTGTCACAGTGGACTGCCACTGAAACCGTTACATCCCATGTCATTTGGAAATTAACCTTCGAGGGGATGCGGTATATTTTATGATATGAGTGGGTGCGCAGCATACTTTATATAGATGTAAAGAATAGCTTTCTTTATGTTGCCGTGATAAACATGTATGAGCAAAATCACAGTTTAATCATAATTTCATTAAGTAAAGATAAAATAAACTTCCATTAACTGTGCTAAATCACACTACAAATTAAACAATAATAAAAAACTTTCGTTACATCACTCTGTTGTTGTGTACAAGTATTACCCCACAGTAATAACCCACTTGAATCATTAATAAGAGCACATCAGCACATGTTGCATCAGATCCCAGCCAACCACATATTTTATTGCTGATTATATTGTTGAAAGCTGCCTCATTGTGAGATTATGCCACCAGCTTAGAATCTGGGTCCTTTCTTGCACGAATTGTAAATTTTTTCTTACCTACCTTGTTTCTCATTTTATACTACTGCTGCAAACATTGATGTATGGCAGTACAACTTAGCATTGTGTTAGCTAAAGCAGTAACGAAGGAATAAGTACCTGCTCGCAGTTGTAAAGCAATGGTGGAACGGTACAAGACAATGTTATTTGTGATTGGTGCACTTTATACATAGGTGCACCTGCTCGAGGGTTAATTTAAAAGATTCATTACATTTAATTCCTGATGATGCTTCTTAAATTTGTCAGTGCTGCAGAAGCTGTTGACCTCCATCATATTTTAGTTCCTTTTTTGAACATGTGTGGTCCTGAAATATGTAAGTCTTCAAGGCAAAGCTTCAATTGAAAGTTTTGTTTGATACAGCACACTTTTTTGATATAGAGCCACTCTGTCCTATCAAAATCATCTTGGTTTCTTGTTTCTTACTAATGAAAATTACTGTTTAATACTGCTCCTCATGAGACTTAAGGAAGCCTTTGCATTTGTAAATGACAGACAAATTCATCATTTTAAGTTCTTTAAAAATTTCCGTACACAATTTCATTCGGTAGATGCTTCTATAATTCTTACAGATCTCATCTGAAATTTAGAGATTATGTACACCAGAATAGTCCTCAGTCTTCTTTAAATTATGTACGACTGAAAGATAAGCATGTAAATGTTTCTGTATTGTAGTTCTACTTCTTAAGTATTCTTAACATGTAACAACATAGTTTTCTGTTTAGTGTTTCTATATGGCTTTCCCATCTTAAGTGAGTGTTTGCCCATACTCCTAAGAAGTTTGAGTGCAATGCCTCCTGAATTTAAAGTTACCGAATTCAATTACTCTTCAGTGGCTGAAGTTCGTCCAGAACTTTCTTTTGTCATTCACAATAAAACAGTTATCACAAAAATATTTTCCTACCTCTTCCGAGCTGATTTTCTGCTGCACATCTGCTTCAATAGTCATTTAATAAAAAGACTTATAATACTCAAAAAGCAGTGCATCTGCTGCAGATGATGTAGAAAATATGAGTGACATTGAGATTGCATTTGCCTTAAGTTTGGGACAAGTGTTACATGTGTGATATGCACAAGAGAAGATCTAGCAAAGTAGCAAGTCCTATTTTCACAGCTATAAATGTTGAGGCAGTTTGCAGTCATCTAACTTAAGTCTATGAAACAAAGTACATGCTGTAGGATCACAGAACCAGTCTGCATCATATTCCTTAAACTACAGAATTTGCAGTGTAAATCTGAAGACTTCTGCATGCATTGAATGAAGTTGACCATGGTTGAAATATTCACTGTTGTGATTACTAGTGGACTTTGGTGCAGGAGGGTGTGGATTTTGTGGAGAAAATAATTTTACGTAATGAAATAGTCACGAGTTGGCTTTAATTTTTAATGTAAAATAAGGATGTTTCCTATTACAGAACCTCAGCTGGACTTGACTGGTTAACACTGCTTACAAGGTGTATAAACGATAAATAGGTACTGAAAGAATGTAAAAACGAACCGTTTTAATTAATTGTTTTTCTGCTTGATGATTTCATTTATTGAAGTCAAATTTAATAAATTTTATGTCTGTTTGCCATTGAAGTAAATGCGCAGGTACAACTGAAGAGGGAGTAATGAAGTATCTATTGATTTTACAATCTGAATGTAGAATACTACCATCCTCAAAGAGATGACTAACATTTTCCTACTTACTTCCAGAAAAAAGGAGACGTGTATGAAATTACTTTTTAGATGTTGACACCACCACATAGATCCACTAAAAATATTGTGGTTCTGTGTGCTCATGATTCAGGCAGCAGCCATGTCTTCGACAGGAAGGCAGACATCTCATATTTAGCCATATATACATAGACTTTCCTCTTTGCAGTAAATAAATGAACTCTTACAGGAGGAGAGCAGACTCAGAATTAGAATTTGGACTGCAACATGAAGAAACGTCGCAAGATACAGAAAAGGTGAATGCTCTAAATTGGCTTGTGGTGTACCCAGAACAACGATTTGAGTTGCTCTGGCAAGCAAATGCAATAATACGGCAATTCATAGCATCAGGCAAACTTGAAATAGCCCGTAAAGCTCTGAATAAGGTATTTTTGAAATTTTCTGTGAATAAATGAAAGTATTTGTGAAATATTAAACACAGTGGGTAATTCACATGTATATTTCCTTTTTTCAGATACCTGGTGATACAATAGATTCGCTCGTTCGTGAATACAATGCTTCAGAAACAGTAAAACTATATTCATATGCTGATGTAAATACACTTTTGCCAGCACAAGTTGCAGAGACCTGTAGAGAATATCTTTGTATTTCAGCTTATTTAGTAAGTTTTTAATTCTGTGCCATAGTCTCATTTT
Organism: Schistocerca serialis cubense; assembly: GCF_023864345.2. NCBI lineage: Eukaryota > Metazoa > Arthropoda > Insecta > Orthoptera > Acrididae > Schistocerca > Schistocerca serialis. The sequence continues at coordinate 341,401,539 of NC_064638.1, forward strand.
CTCTCCATATTTCTGCATGCAAGTTATTTTTAATTTTTTACCAATAGTAATATTAAGAGCTTCCATCTGCATCCAGTGATTTTTATCCATGAGCCTTCAGCTGAGTACTCCTTGGCCATTATCAGATGATGACTGTCTTTATGTTGCTGCTATTGTCCTCATATAACCACACTGCCTTCCTTGATATCAATTATGTTCGCTCCAGCACCATATAAGGTAATGTTTTCGTTGCACACCCACTGTGCCCACTTCAACCTTCTGATGGCTGGGTCCCAAGCTGTCCTTAGCTGCAGGCAGTCATCTTTATTCTGGTGTTTTCATAAATTTTTATGTTGAGTCAGAGGCCTGCAGCATAGTAAAGCTTGAGTCCCAGCCATTGGAAGGCTGAAGCAGGCATGGCAGGTGCACAACAAAATCAGTACCTTATATAACAGTAATATTGATGATAAAACAGCAGTTCACGTGCAACTTGTGATAAGTAATCCTGAAAGGTAAGCAGTGGTTGGTGCTTGTTACTAAAATAGCCATTAGTGAGTGACCTCAGGGGATGTAAACTGTATTAGGAATGCTGGGGCATGTGAAGCTTTATGTGAGTCAGCATATAACTGCGTAATGGGATAGTGTACCGTTAGGAAATCGTAAAACCCATCTACTGTAAGATCTTCTGAGGATAGACCTCCAAAATTGGTACATTTAACAAATCTATGAACTGCAACAGACCATATACGTTATCACAGATTCTTTTCCCGATATTGAAACAAATACATGGAGCCTTAAGAAAGGTCTTACCTTTTTGTATCTGGAAAGCTTGGCAGAGTGTTGTAGGAATCCTTGTCAGTAAAATAGCTTAGAAATGGCACACTTCTCGTGTCTTGCAGATACTCAGTGAACATGGACATTTAATTGGTTAAATATGAACGTGAAGAAGAAAATAACTTATGTGAGGAACAGCATGAAGGAGATAATGGCTTGAGAAGCATTTATATATTACTTCAGTACTTTAGTGTTACTAGAATACAACAAGGCTGATTTTTATTTGTTATATGGCCCATTCACAATTGTCCAACTCTGTCAGATATTTTGTAATACGAGTGCAGCATCGTAAATTGCAAGAGTACAGTAACTATTGTAAAGTTGCACATGAAACAGGAATGATGTGTTAATCATCACTACCCTATGAAAAAAATCCTGAGAACGTGCAGTCAGAATTGAAGGAAAGAATGTTTGGGTAATAAGTTTTCAAACTGAGTCCTTTACAAGTTAAACCGGAAGTTGTAATAGAAATACAAAGATCTCCTCAATATAGACGTTGCAGGTAAATATGAAAAATCAGCAATTGTATCCTGGACTACAAAGATGCTAAATACAAAACCAGAAAGGACAACTGAAGGAGATCACAGCCCCATAAAAACTGGCTGAAACTATTTGACAATACTGAACTGCTTCTGTCTAACATTTTAGACAATTCTCAGTCAACAGCCAGTCATCTAAACCTCCAATGTTAAAATTCAATACAAACTTAGAAATTAACTTGCTGTTAATGCATATTTTCTGAATAAGGTGGCAGTATGTTATCTTTACGTTCGCCTAGTGACAGTCAAGTGAATGAGAATCCCACCCTTATCACACACGTCTCTGCCTCTCAGTGAGAGTTTTATTGCACATCATGTGCTTTGTGGCTCTAATGACACATGACCCAAGGGTTAATCTCCTGAAAGCCTCTTGGTACTCAACTTATCCTTCTATGCTGTTGATCTCTCTTTTTCACTCTTAAAGCTTTGAGCAGATTGCTCTGTGGGAAATTCTCAATGATTTGCTATAACATCCAACTCGCTAGATTTTGCTGTAACCATTGCCCAGGAATAAGTTGATCAGTTAACCATCACATTTCACCTCAATGTGATGCATCAATAATGATATTTTCTGGGCTGCTGAACTTCATTCAGGAAAAAAAACTCAAGCATTCATTGATACCAAATGAATTCTGTATTAAAATTTTTATGTGGGAGTTGGGACAGGATGGTGGGTGGGAAGATGGTGGTGTTCCAAATGATTTCCTGAGTGAAACTGTTCATCACGAAGGTGGTTGTTTGTCCATGTTGCCATACACCAAATAAAACACCTGTCCTTCCTTCGACAGGATAACTGTTCAGAGACATTAGCATAGCAGCTGAGTGAGGTAAAGCCCAGCCACAGTAGCATAGTGCCTGAGTGAGGTAAACTCTTGTCAGATCATTAAGCCATTAGAGTGGTTGTTGCAACCTGGTTCATGTTGGCGGGCTGCAGTATGGCAATGAGAGTCTCATTGGATCATTATCAGTGTTTCATCTGCTGACCATAGTTGGCATTAGTGAAATGGAAGATGCACTGATGGTGCTGGGAACGGTTGTTGATTACGTACATGCAAAAATGAAGAAAGAAATTAAAATGCTCAGAATCAGACGGCACATCCAATTATTTTAGTGGGATTCGTGGGGCTGCAATGCATTATCATTATGATCATCTCAAACAGCATGCTCGCATCCTTTCACAGGTCCTCTGTACAGCAAAATGTGCTTATGCTTTCATAAAATACTGAATTTACTGTTTTCTTTTCTGCTGATGGATCCAGTTTGAACAGTTTTCCTTTTTATTACACACGTTTCAAAAATTTCCTAATTGCTATCCTGTGAAATGTTAATAGTTGCTTGGCACACACAACTCATGAGATACAATAAGGTGCAATCTCGACTTCCAGTGGTGAAGAACAAAAAGGCTGTTGCAAAGGAGCACGAGGATGTAAAGAGCGACTATTACTAGGCCCGTGTTGCTGGAAAATCAAACTGTGGGTTGCGCAATCGGGACTGATAAGGCGCGCTGGCGCTGTGCGCGCCTGGTGGGGGACAGGAAATACACCCTGTTCTGAGGCAGCAGCATGCTCAGTCGACTCGAGGCAGCCGCACGAAGCACACAGCCATGCCTTACAGGAGGAGAATGTATAGAAGAAGGAGCAGACTTCCAGTGTATAAAACAGTGGGCACTTTCAGTTTTGTTCCTTACAATGTTTCTCAAGAAGAGCTACTGACTGGACCTATCACATTTGTTGGATGCAAGATTAACTTTTCATGTACTACTACAGAAGTTGTTCCTGGTAATGCATGGTTAACACTTGCCATAGTACGAGTTAGTGATAAAGCATTACAAGGATTGGAATCGTACTATGACACAGACATTATTTCCTATCGTACGTTTTCTATTGGTGTACAAAGTAATAGGAACTATGGAACAGCTGTTGTACATACTGATAAACCATTTTCATTGTATACAAGGAACAGAAGACGTGTTCATTGGCATTAACACGTCTTCTGTTCCTTGTATACAATGAAAATGGTTTATCAGTATGTACAACAGCTGTTCCATAGTTCCTATCACCTTGGCTGTGTGCTTCGTGTGGCTGCCTCGAGTCGACTGAGCATGCTGCTGCCTCAGAACAGGATGTACTTCCCGTCCCCCACCAGGCGCGCACAGCGCCAGCGCGCCTTATCAGTCCCGATTGCGCAACCCACAGTTTGATTTTCCAGCAACAAGGGCCTAGTAATACTAGGGCCCGTGTTGCGCTCTCTCTCACACACTCCACAACGCTCTCTCTCACACACTCAAGGTCACGCGCTTGGTCACGTGACTTGCACAGTAGCATAAGGCTAAGTCACACTCAAGGCCACCCGCCTCGCGCGGTGGCTACGTCACACTCTTGGTCACGTGACTTACACAGCAGCATAAGGCCAAGTCACACAGCATAAGGCTAAGTCACACAGCCATGAAATAAAACCCACCCAGAGGTGCAGAGGTGACATATCAAGCTAAAACCAAACAAAGGTCACTACACTACACATACATTGATTACCAAAAAGCTTTTGATAGTGTACCCCACTCATGGTTACTACAAATATTGGAAATTACAAAGTAGATCCTAAATTGATACAGTTCCTAAACATAGTAATGAAAAATTGGAAAACCACACTTATATCCAAACAAATCCAAATAATATCACATCACAGCCAATACAGATTAAGCGTGGAATATACCAAGGAGACTCATTAAGTCCTTTCTGGTTCTGCCTTGCTCTGAACCCACTGTCCAACATGCTAAATAATACAAATTATGGATACAATATTACTGGAACATACCCACACAAAATCACACATTTGCTATACATGGATGATCTAAAACTACTGGCAGCAACAAATCAACAACTCAACCAATTACTAAAGATAACAGAAATATTCAGCAATGATATAAATATGGCTTTTGGAACAGACAAATGTAAGAAAAATAGCATTGTCAAGGGAAAACACACTAAACAAGAAGATTACATATTGGATAACCACAGCAACTGCATAGAAGCGATGGAAAAAACAGATGCCTATAAATATCTAGGATACAGACAAAAAATAGGAATAGATAATACAAATATTAAAGAAGAATTAAAAGAAAAATATAGACAAAGACTAACAAAAATACTGAAAACAGAATTGACAGCAAGAAACAAGACAAAAGCTATAAATACTTATGCTATACCAATATTGACCAACTCATTTGGAGTAGTGAAATGGAGTAACACAGACCTAGAAGCACTCAATACACTTACACGATCACAATGCCACAAATATAGAATACATCACATACATTCAGCAACAGAAAGATTCACATTAAGCAGAAAGGAAGGAGGAAGGGGATTTATTGATATAAAAAAACCTGCATTATGGACAGGTAGACAATTTAAGAAAATTCTTTCTAGAACGAGCAGAAACTAGCAAAATACACAAAGCAATCACTCATATAAATACATCGGCTACACCACTGCAATTGCATAACCACTTCTACAACCCTTTAGATCACATAACATCAACAGATACGAAGAAAGCAAATTGGAAAAAGAAAACACTACATGGCAAGCACCCGTATCATCTAACACAGACACACATCGATCAAGATGCATCCAACACATGGCTAAGAAAAGGCAATATATACAGTGAGACGGAAGGATTCATGATTGCAATACAGGATCAAACAATAAACACCAGATATTACAGCAAGCATATTATTAAAGATCCCAATACCACAACAGATAAATGCAGACTTTGCAAACAACAAATAGAAACAGTAGATCACATCACAAGCGGATGTACAATACTAGCAAATACAGAATACCCCAGAAGACATGACAATGTAGCAAATATAATACACCAACAGCTTGCCTTACAACATAAACTTATAAAACAACATGTTCCCACATACAAGTATGCACCACAAAGTGTACTGGAGAATGATTAATTCAAATTATACTGGAACAGAACCATTATAACAGATAAAACAACACCACATAACAAACCTGACATCATACTCACCAAGAAGAAATTAACACAAGTAATCGAAATATCCATACCCAATACAACAAACATACAAAAGAAAACAGGAGAAAAAATTGAAAAATACATCCAACTGGCTGAGGAAGTCAAGGACATGTGGCATCAGGATAAAGTTGACATTATAGCAATTATACTATCAACTACAGGAGTCATACCACACAATATCCACCAGTACATCAATGCAATACAGCTACATCCAAACTTATATATACAACTACAGAAATCTGTAATTATTGATACATGTTCAATTACCCGAAAGTTCCTAAATGCAATATAACACATACCATACAGTTAAAAGGAAGTGACGCTTGATCAAGGTCCGCGTCACTTTCCATTTTTAACCAGACTTAACGTCTGAGAAAGTAAAGAAATAATAATAATAATAATAATAATAATAATAATAGTTGCTTCACATACGGTGCTGATTTTATATCCCTTTTTGAATCTTTGACCAATATTGTTGTAAGAAAACTTCGTGGTCAGACTTTTTGTAACAGCTTTAACTGGCCTTGCTGACCCATGCATTGCTTTATCTTCCTATTCAATATTGACTCCAATTAGTCTTTTGAGAGATTATAAATTTCACTTGGCAAATGAAATTCACGTACACCTTATTGCCAGGAACACACATTATCAACCACTATTTATTCAGCGATACATGAGAGCATGTTCAAAAGTAATACCTCAGAACTTTATATGCAAAAACTCTTGGAAGATTTTTATATAAAACAAAAGTTGTTAAGTTTCTACAGCTTTATTCCTCATGTGTACATCTGCATTTCTCAACAATGTAGGAAAAGACTGGTCACTACATACCATAAAGAAGACACATCAAGTTGCAGCAGAAAGGCACTGTTGAGACACTCGCATATAGCTTTCGGCCACAGTCTTCAGCAGTAGAGACACACACACACACACACACACACACACACACACACACACACACACACACACACACCCACCTCACGTACGCATGACCACCACCTCCAGCAGTTCAGGTTGGAATTATTATTATCAGTATTTCTCAACATAGTCATTCTGGTGATGAACACATTTCTCCAAATGAGAGATCAGTTTATTATACCGTTCACTGTCGAATGTTTGACTTAGTGTAACAGAGCCACAGCCTCATGCCTGCTTGCACCATGTCATCACCATCTAAGTAAAGTTTTCAAAGGTGTTCTTTCAGTTTTGGAAACAGATGAAAATTGGATGGGGCCAAGTTGGAACTGTATGAAGGATAATCATGAAAATGAACATAGGGCATCAGATTGTTACTGATGTCACAACATTTGTGTGTGGTCTTGCAGTGTCTTGCAGGAGGAGAGGATGCTCCATGTGTGGACAGATTTTTTAAATTCAAAACTCGATTACAGTGCACTGTCTCTCGTGCACTGACATAACTACATTGCAACCTGCCGCGTTACATGCTACAGTTCGGGCTGCAAGTATATAGACGTGAAGAATAAATATATAGATTATTAACAATGTTTGTTTTGTTTAAAAAGTTTTCAGAGTTTTTATGTAAAAAGTTCGGAAGCATTACTTTCCAGCATGCCCTTGTATTTACAAAACTTACCGTAGATGAAAAAACGAGAAGCTACTATACAAGGTGTCAGGAAAGGGAAAAATGTAGATGTTCCCAATGTCCCTAAAAGTTCATGAGATGTCACCTCTTGAACACTGAAAGTTCTTCAGCTCAGTGGCACCACTAGTGCTTAATTTTGGCAGTGCTTTTGTCAAAAAAAATCAGCTTGGTGACTGTCAGTACTGACTAACTTGGTGCTGAACTGTCCTGCATTAATTATTTCATGAATATAGTGGTCCCTCATGTGGATGTGTTTCAGTAGAGCATGGTGAACACCGTTGTGACTCAGTGCATTGGCACTATGTTGTCACATAACACTCTTACTGGTTTTTCACTGTGTTCAATATACAATTTATGGAGTAGTCCTTTAAGATATCTCAGTTCTTGCTTGCCGTTCACATGGCTATGTATTTCCTTCTATGGTTGATAGAGCAAAAGTTTGTTCCTGTCTTAAATTTTAGAAAAACTGCTGCCACAGTTAACTGGAAAATGTAGCCATTTGTTGATCACCATTGATAGAGATCTGATGCATAATTATTGGCATCACAGACACCTTCAGTTCCAGTTCCAATTTTTTGGAAAGTTAGTCCTACATTGACGATGCCTCTGATATGTTTAACAATTCGTTTGACTCCTTACCAGTGGGTTTTTCGATAATAGGAGTTGAATCTACTTATAACCCCCATAGTATATTCAATGTCTGGGCTTTTACCGTGAGCCAAATGTACAAGTGACTCAACGACTTACTGAAAACGAATGTGATGTAACATAAGTTTTTTCCTCATCTGTAAACTTTTCTTCATGTTTCTGTAGTTTCAGACCAGATTCGAGTGAATGTGCAGTTGGATTGCAGTCTTCTATACACATTTATTGAGTACATTTGCTGGATATTTGCTTTGATCAATGCTAATAATATCATGTTTTCTTTTTCGTCTTATTATCACGTCAAGACACACAGTTCACCAAGATCTCTTATCTTAAATTGATTCATTAATTCTTTCTTCAGTTCTGTTATTTCTGTTATAGAGGATGATTACGGCATCTTCATAAACAGCTAGAATGAGTATGTTTTGCTACTCAATTGTGTGTTAAATTCAGGGATCATATTCTGACTTCTTTAAGTTCATTTTACGTAATGGTACACCAAAATTCTGATATCAAACAAGTGATGCCTGTTTTATACAATAAATTGGCTTCTTCTGCTTGCAAGTCATCATCTCCTCCCGCTTCTTCATGTATCCTTCAGGTTGACGAATGTAAACTTTTTCATTGAGATCACCATTCGGTAATGCAATTAGAACCTCCATGTGTTCAATAATAACATCAAACAGGATATGAAGTGAAGAATGATGAAGAACAGATGTGAACTAGTCATCAAAGTCCACTCCCAGTAGTGAGGAATAACATTTTGCCACAAAACGAACCTTATAATGTTCAATTTTACCCCTGATGTTTCTTTAACTTTCGGGTATCCAATTTGAATTGATTGCCTTTCTGCCTGATGGTAAATTGGTCAAAGTCCAAGCATTGTTTTAAAGTAATAATTTAAGTTAATCATTTAAGGCTTCCTTCCATTTTTTGCAATTGTTATGTCTCATTTCTTCTTTAGTCAAATTTGGCTCAGAAATACTAGCAAAATAAGTATTATCATCATTAAAATATTTGGGGTTTGGCTGTCTTTCATGTCATTATGCTCTAATTTCTGACTGCACACCATCTATATCTGATTGATTGGTGTCCATATCCACACTGCCATTCACTGTCTGCTCAATGTCACTACGCACTGATTCAAGATGAACTGCATTTCTGTCAACATCAGCAGCTTGTGTTAGTTCCGTTGTCTCTTCAACAGCATTACATGCTGCCACCAGCTGAGTGTGCCCATGTCGTCATCATCAATTGGATTACAGTTCATGATACCGATTCCAAAATTTCACTTTGACTTTTCGATAAATTGCACATCACGGGCCTTCCCAGTTGTCTTTGGTAAATGTGGAGCAATCAGATTGTACACTTTAATAACTTGATTGGATGTGTCTTCTAACTTTGTTTTTCTTTTGGTAAATGTACAAATGCTCGACATCCAAAGATATGTAAGTGACTTTGATTTATTTGATGACTTCTCCATAATTCTTCAGGAGTAACATTTTGAACAGCTTTTGTTGTTGATTGACTCTTCAGATGAATCACTGTGTTAATGGCTTCAGTCCCAAACTGTTTGCTTAGTCCTACATCTGTCAACATTCTTGCTTTTTCAATTATTGCCAGACTGGGGTGATCCACAACTCTGTTTTGTTCTAGAGTATATCGAATTGTTGTTCGATGTTGAGTTCCAGTTGGCTTTAAGAATGACATCATATGCTGATTGACAAACTCTTCTCCATTGTCTGTTCAAAGGATTTTAATTTTTTGATCATTTTCATTTTCTGCTCATGCTTTGAACTCAATCTTAACGACTTACCATCCGTAAAAATAAGAAGATAATGTGTTGCACACCATGAAATCATGCTCATTGGTCAACAAACATCAGACTGCACTATGTCAAGTAGAGTTTTTGCTCTTCTGCTCTATTTTTTAGAAAAGGATGTCAAGATTCATTTTCCATTTATGCGAAAATACTTGGGTCTAAACTGACATTTGTCCAGTTCAGTCCATTGTCCATGTTTTCTTTTTATCAACCCATGCTTACCCTCTTTCAAGTCCCAGTATTTTATACCAAGATCCATAATTTTCATCTAATTGATACATGCCACTTACTTGAGTTGCAGTTTCTACTGGTGTTCCAGAGATAGACAGACCACTTTGGTTTTATATACTGCATTGCACATCATCAAACAACACATCCAATCCACGTCTTACTGTCTAACTGATAGCAAGTTATATCCAAGGCTTGGAAAACATGCAACAATGTTAATAGCTACATGCCTGTTCTTGTCATCCGGGTTGTATCAATCATGTACCGCATGTATCTGGAGTCTACAGAACAGCCATTAATAAATTTTCATTTTCAGTTGTCACAATATTCACATAATTTAAAGATTTATCTGGTTTCTTCTAAGTTCCACACTCACTCAACCTATGACAAACTTCCTGACGTTTACAAGAAGTTGCACTTCGCAGTTGATATCAGTCTTCTGACGTTCACTGTTTTGCTTAATAGCTGCCAGCACTGAATCTGTCATCTCATTTGTCAAAGGAAATTGATGTTTTGTTGATTCTTGAGTTTTTAAAATATCTATGGAATATACTGTCAGATCCCAGAGGAATGTATAACTTTAGTATTTTTATTATTTTGAGCTTTTCCTCATTACAGAGGCTTATCTCCAACATAATAATTTACCTGGAAATGACAATACAAACAATAAACGTTCTTAAACTATACTCTCAAAATATTTCTCCAGGTGTTTCGATCTTGCGTGTCCTCTTCCTCTGCGCCCATTCTCCTCATTGTGTGCTGTACATTTTGGAGCCAGGTGGTCACAGGTCGTCCTCTTCTTCTTCTCCCCTCCGGTTCCCACTCCAGTATCAATTTTGGTATTCTGGCTTCCTCCATTCGTCGTACATGCCCGTACCACTGTAATTTCTTCCTATCCATTACGTCATATATTCTTTCTTTTATTTCCATTCTCCTTATTACTTCGGTGTTCCTTATCTTTTCTTTCCTGGAGATTCTTGCCGATCTTCTCCAAAAGTCCATCTCTAGAGCTTGTAATTTTTTAATGTGCTTCATGTTAATTGTCCAGGTCTCCGTTCCATACAGAACCACACTCTCTAATATGGATTTGTATATTAATTTTTTAGTTCTGCTCATTACATTCCTGCTCCATAAGACTGAGTTAAGCATCCCAATGACCCTCCGTCCGCTACTAATTCTTTTATTGATTTCTGAGTCTGATTTTCCCTCGATTTCTAAAATGGATCCCAAATAACAGAAAGTGTTTATCTTTTTGATTTTCTTTCCTTCAATGTATAGCTCATCTGAATCATTAGTCAAATATTCTGTTTTTTGGTAATTAATCTTCAAACCCCAAGTTTTGTATGCTACTGCTAGTTGATTGCACATATAGTTAGCATCCTGCCCATCTTCTGCTACGACTACTTGATCATCAGCAAATAATAAATGATGTAGGTAAACTCCATCTCTTATTTCTAATCCCATACTATTACATTTACGAGACCATGTTCTAAGGCTAATATCTATATAGATTTTAAATAATGATGGTGACATGGGACAGCCCTGTAAAAGGCCTTTGCTTGTTCTAAATTTCTGTGAAAGTTTATTACCAACTTTCACTTGGCAAATGTTATCTTTATACATCTGTTGTATTATTTTAATCAAGGAAGGGTTTATGTTTGCCATATGTAGTGCTCTCCAAAGTAATTTTCTTGGAACAGTATCATACGCTTTTTCTAGATCTATGAAAATTAATCCTATACTTTTTGATTTTTCCCTATGTTTCTCCAAAATCTGTCGTAATGTGAAAATATGGTCTACACATGATCTCCCAGCCGTGAATCCACATTGTTCTTCTTGGGTTCTAAAATTTTTTTCCAGTTTTGTTTTTAATTACTTTCACAAAAATTCTCATTAATGTGTTTGTAACACAAATTCCTCGATAGTTTGAACAAATTTTGCGATCCCCTTTCTTAAATATTGTATTAATGTAACCTAGCTTCATTTCGTTGGGTATTGAATCTCCATGTATCATTTTGTTGAAGAGCTGTGTTATCAGTTTCACAATTTTGTCACCACCATATTTCAGACACTCCAGATTGATATTGCCTGGTCCCGGTGATTTACCATTCTTTCCTGTTCTCAACGCCTGAAGTACTTCACTTTCTAAAATATGGATCTCATCATCTTCATGTCCTTTATCTTCCCCTGTTCCTTCTTCTAGATATTCTTCTCTGTCCTCATTTAATAATTTTTGGAAATACTCTTCCCATTCCTTTTGTGTTATCAGTTGGAGATTAGTTTTGCTTTTTGTATCCTGTCGAAGCCCTTTCAATACTGACCATGCTTCTTTTGCTCTCCCAAATCCTAATTTGCTATTCACCTTGGCACATGTTCTTTCCCATGCTTCATTTTTTGCCATCCTTATTTTTTTCGTCACTTCATTCTTCTTTTCCTTGTATATTGACCTTGTTTCTTCTGATTTATCATTCAACCACTGAAGGAACGCATTTCGTTTTTCTCTAATGAGGACCTCTAGTTCCTCTGACCACCACTCTGCTGCACGGTTGTGGTTGCTATCTTTTTTACCCAACACCTCTGTTGCTATGATTTTCACATTAGCTTTTATATAGTCATATATTTCCTCTGTACTTCCTTCAAATGATTCAACCAGTTTCCTTTCCATCCTGGCCACAAAGAGTGTTCTGATACTTTCGTCTTGTAGGCTGTCAATATTAAAAGGTAAATTTTCATCTTTCTCAGTCTGGTTCGTTTTATTTATGTTACTTGTATCACTCCTTGCATTCTTCCATGGCCAGAAAGACTTCATTTTAACTAGATAGTGGTCTGATCCACACTGGGCTCCTCTATAAGATCTGACGTCTACTGCCTTGAAACTACTTGTTTGCCTAATGATAATATAATCTATTATAGAACGAAGTTCTTTGGTGTTCTGTTGCCAAGTATATTTATGAATGTCCTTGTGTTTGAAAAATGTGTTGGTAATTTTTAGATCAAATTGTTCACAAATTGCAATCAATCGTTCTCCATTGTCATTATATTCGTCCACTCCATGTTTTCCTACTATTCTACAAGATTCTCTAATTCCTACCCTTCCATTCAGATCTCCCATGATAATCAGTTCCTTTCTTCTTGGGATTTTTTCAATAGTCTCCCTGAGGGTGTCCCAAAATGTATCTTTCTCCTTATCTTTTGTGTCGTTCGTGGGTGCATATACGCCAATAATCACAACTTCCCTAGCAAATAATGTCATTTCAACAGTTATTATACGTTGATTGATGAATGTCCAATTTGTGATTCTTTCTTTCCATGATTTTTTTATCATAATGGAGACTCCTGCTTTGGCTCTTACTGCTTTTGATACTCCACTCCAGATATGTACATAATTATCCAGTTCTTCTTCTCCTTGGCCTTTCTTCTTTGTTTCAGAGAGTACGACAACATCCATGTTGAACGTGTCAAGTTCTGCGGGGAGTAAATTTATTTTAGTGGAAATACCTTGCACATTCCAGCATCCAAACATAATTTTCCGTTTCTCATTGCCAGTTCGTCGTCCAAAGTTCCAATTTTTCCGAGGCATATTATTAGGTTTTTTAGCATTATTATGTTTTTATGTGAGTGAGGAGCTGGCCCACTGCACAACCCCCAACCTGGAGGACCAGGTAATTTTTACTCAAGGTTTTCTTCCTTTAGCCTTTGATAAGCCAATATCATACTACAAGGCAGCAGTTGCTAGTTTTGGTCCACCCCGGGTATTTTATTTCCCCGGTACCCACCATATCTGGTGAGCATTCCCCTATCCGCCACCTGGGGAGGCGCCCGATGGGAGACCAGCAAACTCCACACGGGATAACTTTAATATACAGTTATTATTGTGGAACATTAATACTGTGTATTAAAATTATTAATGAGTTTTGATTTAATTACTGACTCACTACTCACTAGTAATACCGACACTGGAATTCTGTCACCATAATCAAGGATTTGGAAATCTGCGGAAGTCCACTTGCGTAATCACTGCTACAAAATTATAATCAATTTTCTCACCAGTGCCCTAAATTTGTTGAGCAAGTGACAAAATTTTCAACAAATATACTTTGGTGTTTTTCTCAGAAGAGTGTCAAATATTTATCAAGCATTATACCAGCCCATTGTAACTAGATGAACTCTTATCTTTGAATGCAGGTTGTAAATTTTGTCATGCTTGTTTAATAGTCAATGTTCCATGAAGTTTTGGATATAACAATGAATGTATAATTAAATATATTTTGGATTATGCTTTGGCTCTTTGTCAGTATCAGCAATTGTTTGCCGCAGCCCCTCATGTTTCAGGTACATTTCCATCCTAAATTACTAGTCATTGTAGTTAGTCATGCCAGTCAATTTTCCAGAATCCGTGATTGTCTACCCAAAGCCACCTCCTCCTCCTCCTCCTCCTCCTCCTCCTGCACCAATGTTATCCCTATCTCTTCCATCCTCACTTGCCCCCCACTTGCTCTCCCCTTTGCACCACCCCTGTTTCCCATGTTCACCCATTTCCCTCTTGCCCTGTGCTGGTAGGGCCCTTTGCTGGTATTGCAGTCCAACAACTTTGGTAACATGTCGGACTGCATGGGATCTAATCTTGGCCAGTAGGCAGTACTGCTAACGGTACAAGATGTAGTAATGCCATCTCCCGTGCTGATCTCAGTGAGCCCAAAGACCACTCTCATCTTGCCAACCAGTTTATGCACTCAATGACATTATAAACCTAGCCGCACTGCTCCTCTGCTTTCACTGATATTTTCACCTCACTCTTGTTTTGGTAACCATACTGCACTGTTGTCCATGTTTCCCACTTTCTACTTGGTTTACTTGCTCATACTTTCTCAACTTCTGCATGCTTCATTGTTGTCTTCTGTCCACACTTAACGATCCACTGGTGCCAATTCAAAGCCCATCCGCCAGCCTAGGGTGCTCTCTCTCTCTCTCTCTCTCTCTCTCTCTCTCTCTCTCTCTCTCTCTCTCTCTCTCTCTCATTTTCCATCCCCTCACACACACACACACACACACACACACACACACACACACACACGCACACACAATTTTAGTTTCAAGTATCAACATTTGACTTCATATGAAAGCTCTGATATTTCTCGTTGCCATGATAATCTTGAACTCACGTGCAGCCATATCTGCAGGACAAATTGATGATTGACTCATCAATAAACACCACATTTCATCAATCTGCACAGCAGCCCACATACATGTGTCCATTGCAGTGGGAAGCATTTATGCTTCTTGGACAATTGTATCAAAGGCAATGACATGCCCCCTGTTTATGTTGCAGGAAATTTTGTTTAATTATTCAAGCAGACAGAACCACAGTTGTTGCAGTATTCCTCGATGAAGTCAACAGTGTAGGAAAAGCTGTGCAGTTTGTTATGGCCGTGGGATCAAGGTGGGGATTGTCCTGTGGTTTGATAATCTTCTGTGCTCCTTTACTGGCTCATTTGTGTAGATGAATGATGATTGCTGCAATAAAAATATTATTTAGTTTGAATAGTGAGTTGAGACTTGTATATTGTTTGATTGTTTCATTTGGTTTGTAGATGTAACCAGGTGTATGTGGGCTCAGTGCAGGGCAACAATTGCTGCATAATGTGCTAAATGAGGCAGTTCCTTTCATACAGTCTTCTCCCAGCTCGGAGATGCTTTGTGTGCTATAGTACGATGAGTATAAGACAGTAGGTAAAACTTGTGGTTATGGAGTCATGTTTTAAAATTTGCCCGCATTTAAAAAGGAAAAAAAAACATAAATATAGTGAAAGGACACTAATTTTTTTCTAAAAGGGCTGACTTGGCTATAAAAAATTGTCACTGCTAACATAACTGGTTGTGGCACTATGCAAATTACTGTGTGGAATGTATCTGGGGGCAATGTCTTACCAGTATGATGGCAGGGCAACACAGTGTTAGGTAAAGTAAAAGCAGTCACAGGTGTGAAGAAAAATATACACTTGTAAAATTGGATTATTCCTTTGAAAATTAAATCTTTGTTGTTCTGTACATAAGTTGAAATTGACCGAGAGTTTCTATCTTTATTCATGCTGAAAATAGTCTTGTGAAACTGAATTAGTCTTTATGAAGCAACCTGTATAATAAGCCCATTTCCTAGAGGCAAAACATTATGGCTGGTTTGAGCATGCACCCATGCTGATATAGCATGATTTTATGCTAACGAGGCATTCAGTAGGCTTCCTTTGATGCTTCCCCTTTGGCAGTTCTTTATTGATGGTATTTGGCATAACACATACCTTAGTGCAGGCTGTTCTACCCCTGTGGCATGGGGCAAGGATGCTCTTGCCCACCACTCACCATGCCTGTGAGCAAGAGCAGAAAGTGTAGGCTACCTGCAAATAGCCCAATTGCACGTGTTTCATGCCTGTACAAGATGTTTGGCAACCCATTCCCAGAGAGTGTGGCCAATGGAGTATTATTGCCTGCACTATGGCCCAGCTGCAAGACTGCCCACCTGTGATTGTGCCCGTACAGCTGCTTATCAGTGGGCTTTTGAACTGGAGTAGCCTACCATAGTGATCATAAGACATAACATTTATTTGGCCTAGTAGCACTTTATCTTTCAGCACTGTTGATCACTTCCTGCTGGTGCATTATTTTTCACATCTTTGAAGTTTGGATAAATTTGAACCATTCTCTGAGTGTTGTAGCTTCACAAACATTAGTGCATTTTAACTTCCTTTTAAACGTGCATTGAAACTTTAAAAAAATTTTCCCTTCGTATTTGTGCACTGCTATTGAATGATTTGTTTGAGCAGTATAAATGTTGCAGGATGCTGAAGAAGTATTCTCTAATTGGATCGAACATTTTTATAATGCTCGACCAAAGCCACCTGCGAAGCCTGGAGTACATGCAAATTTCGCTGAAAAGGTTGCATTTGAGCAACGAGAAAATATCTACAAGGCTGAAATGGAACGTTGGAGGACAATAATGTTGCAGCAGACTAAAGTTAGTTTACATTAAAACACCGAAAAAAATTCTGTTGTTTTTGTACACTGTATTTCAGCAGCATTTTGATGTTCATTATACTTGAGGCATAATATCTTTGAAAATTTTCAGGCTGTTAAAGATAAATTAATGAACATTCTTACATTTCCGTCTGGAGGATGGATGGTTGATTCGGGTCCTTTAGATAGGTGGGAGGTAGAGGAAGATGCCATCGAGGAAATTAACTTGCGGAAACAACAGATGGACTGTCTGAGACAGCTTTGCATCCCCAAGGTATAGTGTGCTTACAGTTTGTGTGTTTTTCATATTAAATTATTTGATTAGGATGCTAGTTGTTTGTCTGCATTTTGTCTTCGCTGAGATTAGTGTATTCACTTCTAACATGTCTTTTGGCATTACTGGAATTTCAACTCCTGAAAGTAAGTATTGTCCGCCGATCTGTGTCTGTAATTTTGTTCTCTCTTTGTTTCTAAGCTATGTAGTATGTCCAGAATGGCCCCAGTTTTCTGCAAAACGAGGTGAGTTGTGCACTCTGTACAGTTACTAAATGAAGCAAAAACAGCAGTCGATGTTGCTTCAGCCATAGCCATTTCTGATCATCCAGCTTTGTTTGTTTATGACAGAGCCAGTTTCATGGAGTTCTGTGATATGTTCCACTGCTGCACTGTGGGCAACAAGTGGTCTGCCTGTTGGGATGAAATCCTCTGTGGTAACTTAGGTGCTCCTCATAGCTGATATCAGGACAGTCTCAGTGTGTTAAGCTTTCATATCACGTGTAAGGAAGAAAAATCAGTTACAACTCGATAGTGAATATAGCTATGCTCAAGCGAAAGGTGCCATTGTTTGTCTCTTGTAATTAGGTATCTGTTTGATATTAAGAGTGGCATGTAATATGGTATCTTGCAAAATGGCCATGTCTTCAGGGGTTTTCTCCCTTTTCCATCTCATAAAGTATTTAGTACTTCAGGTGATTATAAAATACTTCTGTGTGCTGGTGAAAGTAGCTTGGTAGTAAAAGATGTTGTGTGCAATGTTGGCACTATTTAGAATAGTGCAGTTCAAGACACAAGTTCACGACTTGTAGAAAGTAAACAAGTGCTGAATCACTGTAAGACTCAGTTTTTACAGTTTCTAATGCACAATTCAACAAAACCGATGTTCTAATTACACAGAATGGGCATTTGATTGGTGAGACGGAACACTTTTGATTTTTAGATGTACACTTGGATAGTAAACTGTCGTGGAAAGCCCACACTCGTGATCTTGTTCAGAGACCTAATGCAGCAATTTTTAGTGTTATAACAATATCTGAAGTAAGTGACAGTTTGACATGATAGATTAGACTCAGTTTTCATTCCGTAGACCCAAAAAATGAGATGATTCTCGTGGGTGTGGAACATGTCAGAGTATAACATAAAACATTTGAATATAATACGTACTACCCTCATCATTTGTCAGGAGATAGTTGAAATAGGTTAATACAATTCAATAAACTGGAACAGCTAATATTTACAGAAATAACATACTATCAGAATGAAACACTGTTATGCACTATTAATAAATTTATCATACACAAAATACCTAATCTTGACAGTTGTGACCAACTGTTGTCAAAACTGAAATCTTACAGGTATTTTTACTTAAGCTGGCTTAACAGTCTCTATTAAGACATTCATCTATGGAGTAGAAGGAGTTGCCTATCAAAAAGTCTCAAACTGTGTTTAAACTGTGCTTTATCTAAAACCCAGTTTTAATGGTTGCTAGTAATTTATTGAAAATGTGTGTTCCTGAATAATGGACCCCTTTTTGGACCAAGGTAAGTGATTTTTAGGTCTTTATGTAGATTGTTCTTATTCCTAGTATTGATGCTATGTATTGAGCTATTGGTTGGAAATAGAGATTTATTACTTGCAACAAATTTCATTAAGGAATAAATATACTGAGAAGCAGTGGTTAGAATTCAAAGTTCTTTGAACAGGTTTCTACAAGATGTTCTTGAATTTACACCACAAATGATTCTTATCACATGCTTTTGCACCCTAAAAGCGTTTGCTCGGTTTGATGAGTTGCCCTAGAATATGATCCCATATGACATAATACAATGAAAGTATGCAAGTTCTTTTATATTTATATCTCCTACATCTGACATCATTCTCTTGACAAATACAGACTTGTTTAGGTGCTTAAGCAATTCTGTGGTATGCCATTCCCAACTGACTTTATTATCGATTTGTAATCCCAGAAATTTAACACTGTCAACCTCTTCAATCTGCATGTCATCATGTGTTATACTCACACTGGAAAGAAATCTCTTACAGGTTCTGAACTGCATATAGTGGGTCTTCTCAAAGTTTAATGACAGTGAATTCAGCTTTAAACCACTTATTAGTGTCAGTGAAAATGTGATTAGCAGTTATTTCTAAATCTGTTCTGGACTTGCTACTTATTGCAATGTTTGTATCATCTGCAAACAAAACAAAGTTAGCATCTGGCAATGTAACATATGAGAGGTCATTAATGTAAACTAGAAAAAGTAATGGACCCAAGATGGAACCTTGAGGAGCACCACATGTAATTAATTCCCAGTTAGATGAAGACTGACTGCTTACTGCACAGGTAATTCGCAGAGACGCTCTTTGTTTCCTGTTAGATAGATAAGACTAAGACCATTTCGCAGCATTGCCGGTGAAACCATAATATTCTAAGGCTTTTGACAGGTCACAGAAAATGCCAGTAGCCTGTGATTTATTATCTAATGAATTAAGTACATTCTCACTGTAAGTGTAAATAGCGTTTTCTATATCAGAACCCTTCAGAAATCCAAACTGTGACTTGGACAATATATTATTTGCAGTCGATGCTTAAGGAGATGCTTGAACACAACCTTTCCAAATATTTTTGAGAAAGCTGGCAAAAGTGAAATTGCTCGATAGTTTTGTTGTTGTTGTTGTTGTTGTTGTTGTTGTGGTCTTCAGTCCTGAGACTACTTTGATGCAGCTCTCCATGCTACTCTACCCTGTGCAAGCTTCTTCATCTCCCAGTACCTACTGCAACCTACATCCTTCTGAATCTGCTTAGTGTATTCATCTCTTGGTCTCCCTCTACGATTTTTACCCTCCCTGCTGCCCTCCAATGCTAAATTTGTGATCCCTTGGTGCCTCAGAACATGTCCTACCAAACGGTCCCTTCTTCTTGTCAAGTTGTGCTACAAACTCCTCTTCTCCCCAATTCTATTCCGTACCTCCTCATTAGTTATGTGATCTATCCATCTAATCTTCAGCATTCTTCCGTAGCACCACATTTCGAAAGCTTCTATTTTCTTCTTGTCTAAACTATTTATCGTCCATGTTTCACTTCCATACATGGCTACACTCCAGACACATACTTACAGAAACGACTTCCTGACACTTAAATCTATACTCGATGTTAACAAATTTATCTTCTTCAGAAATCCTTTCCTTGCCATTGCCAGTCTACATTTTATATCCTCTCTACTTCGACCATCATGAGTTATTTTGCTCCCCAAATAGCAAAACTCATTTACTACTTTAAGCGTCTCATTTCCTAATCTAATTCTCTCAGCATGACCCGACTTCATTCGACTACATTCCATTATCCTCGTTTTGCTTTTGTTTATGTTCATCTTATATCCTCGTTTCAAACCACTGTCCATTCCATTCAGCTGCTCTTCCAAGTCCTTTGCTGTCTCTAACAGAATTACAATGTCATCGGCAAACCTCAAAGTTTTTATTTCTTTTCCTTGGATTTTAATACCTAGTCCAAATTTTTCTTTTGTTTCCTTTACTGCTTGCTCAATATACAGATTGAATAACGTCGGGGAGAGGTTACAACCCTGTCTCAACTCCCTTCCCAACCACTGCTTCCCTTTCATGCCCCTCGACTCTTATAACTGCCATCTGGTTTCTGTACAAATTGTAAATAGCCTTTCGCTCCCTGTATTTTATCCCTGCCACCTTTAGAATTTGAAAGAGAGTATTCCAGTCAACATTGTCAAAAGCTTTCTCTAAGTCTACAAATGCTAGAAACATAGGTTTGCCTTTCCTTAATCTATTTTCGAAGATAAGTCGTAGGGTCAGTATTGACTGATGTGTTCCAACATTTCTACGAAATCCAAACTGATCTTCCCCAAGGTCGGCTTCTACCAGTTTTTCCATTTGTCTGTAAAGAATTCGCATTAGTATTTTGCAGCTGTGACTTATTAAACTGATAGTTCGGTAATTTTCACAACTGTGGACAACTGCTTTGTTTGGGATTGGAATTATTGTATTCTTCTTGAAGTCTGAGGGCATTTTGCCCGTCTCATACATCTTGCTTATCAGATGGTAGAGTTTTGTCAGGACTGGCTCTCCTAAGGCCGTCAGTAGTTCTAATGGAATGTTGTCTACTCCGGGGGCCTTGTTTCGACTCAGGTCTTTCAGTGCTCCGTCAAACTTTTCACGCAGTATCATATCTTCCATTTCATCTTCATCTACATCCTCTTCCATTTCCATAATATTGTCTTCAAGAACATCGCCCCTGTATAGACCCTCTATATACTCCTTCCACCTTTCTGCTTTCCCTTCTGTGCTTAGAACTGGGTTTCCATCTGAGCTCTTGATATTCATACAAGTGGTTCTCTTTTCTCCAAAGGTCTCTCTAATATTCCTATAGGCAGTATCTATCTTTTCCCTAATGAATTAAGCCTCTACATCCTTACATTTGTCCTATAGCCATCCCTGCTGAGCCATTTTGCACTTCCTGTCGATCTCATTTTTGAGGCATTTGTATTCCTTTTTGCCTGCTTCATTTACTGCATTTTTATATTTTCTCCTTTCATCAACTAAATTCAATATTTCTTCTGTCACCCAAGGATTTCTACTAGCCCTCGTCTTTTTACCTATTTGATCCTCTACTGTCTTCACTACTTCATCCTTCAAAGCTACCCATTCTTGTTCTACTGTATTTCTTTCCCCCATTCCTGCCATTTGTTCCCTTATCCTCTCCCAGAAACTCTCTACAACCTCTGGTTTAGTCAGTTTATGCAGGTCCCATCTCCTTAAATTCCCACCTTTTTGCAGTTTCTTCAGTTTTAATCTACAGTTCATAACCAATAGATTGTGGTCAGAGTCCACATTTGCCCCTGGAAATGTCTTACAATTTTAAAACATGGTTTCTAAATCTCTGTTTTACCCTTATATAATCTATCTGATACCTTCTAGTATCTCCAGGCTTCTTCCATGTATACAACCTTCTTTTATGATTCTTGAACCAAGTGTTAGCTATGATTAAGTTATGCTCTGTGCAAAATTCTACCAGACAGCTTCCTCTTTCATTTCTTACCCCCAATCCATATTCACCTACTATGTTTCCTTCTCTCCCTTTTCCTACTCGCGAATTTCAGTCACCCATGACTATTAAATTTTCGTCTCCCTTCACTACCTGAGTAATTTCTTTTATCTCATCATACATTTCATCAGTTTCTTCATTTGGTGGCATCTCTTTACCCCCTTCTAGTAAAGAGGCTTAACTTCAGCATATTTTAGCCAGTTTGGAAATGGTCCGCTGATAAGAGAGTGATTACACAAATAACTTGAGATAGAACTCAACTCGCATCAGCACTCTTTGAATAGCTTTGTTGACATGTTATTGTACCCACTGGAATACTTAGATTTTAAGGATTTTATAATGGATGCTACTTCTTTAGGAGACGTGAGTGTCATTTCCATTTTACTGAAGTTATTTTTAAAGACTGGTCTCTGATACTCCATTGCACTGTTCGCCAAACCTGATAACCCCAAGCTGTCAGTAACAGAAATGAAGTACTTGTTTAAGAGGTTTGCAACATTACACATACTTGTTACCAAAGTCTCATTTATTTTTAGAGCTATCTGTTCCTTTTCCTTTTTGGCCCCTCCTCTCTCTGTCTTCGCAATGTCCTATACAGTTTTTATTTTGTTACCTGATGTAATTATCTTTTTCTCATAATAAAGCTGCTTCTATATCTGGATTACGTGCTTCAATGTTTTGCAGTATTCTTTGTAATGCATTACAGTTCTAACATCAGAGCTGTTCCTAGATAGTATATAGTGTCTCCTGTTTGTCCTGCATGATATCTTTATTCCTTGTGTAATACACAATTTATTTTTTGACTTCTATGTGATTTGAGTTACCTTTAGAGGAAAACAATTTTCAGAAGTGGAGGCAACTTTATTAATGAATGCTTTGTATTTTCCATTTGAATCAGGCATATTGTAAACATCTATACAGTCCATGTCTTTGAGCACTCACATTTAATAGATTTTTTATACTGTAAAGTTTCAGTATTTAACACAAAATGATGCATGTCATGATCAGATAGCCCATTTACTATTGGTTTTGTGATAAGTCTTTTTTCCCTAGATTTGTCTACAAAGATATTAACAATAACAGTCTCAGAGCATTTACATATCCTAGTAGCAAAGTTTATGGTAGGAACTAAATTGAATGATAGTGACGGCAATAATTGTTCACTGACAGAGCTTTTCAATAAATCCACATTAAAATCCCCAGCAACCACTATTTACTTGTTTTTTACTATGAGATGGAATACCAGAGCTTCCAGATTTTTTATGAAGAGGTTAAAATTTCTTGAAGATGATCTGTATATACCTACTATTATAAAGGACTTATTATTAAATACTACTACTGTTGCACAAGCTTATAAGTGCTGTTCTGAGCAAAATTTATTAATATCAGAATTCTTGAAAATAAAACAGTTTCTGACAAATATGGCAACTCCTCCTTTATCCACATTTTCTCTACAGAAATGAGAAGCTAACTTGAATCCTGTAACATTTAACATACCTATACATTTGTCACATGATGATAAGAGAGGCCAATTATATCAACTGGTTTGCTCAACTCTAATTCTTCAACACAAATAAGCAACACATTAAGCTTATTCCTTAGTTCTCAGATATTCTGATGCAGTAAGGGTAACTGATTTTGTGCAATGGCTGAATTACAGCTGGATGAACCTAATATTCCTGTCAATTTTTGAATATTTTTGAATATCTTTGAATATCTCTAGTTTGTCAGAGGCTGTCTGCATGAATTGTGTGTTTTAGAATTTGTTTTCTGGTTGCCTCTTTTATCAATGTGAATGTGCATTTTCAGGCTTTCTCTGAACATCTTTTGTTTATGCCCTCCCTAGCCTACTATAGTCCCACCCCAGATCATGTAAGAAACAGATTGCCCGATCGCTTGGTCTAGCAGGCAACCCTTGTCAGAGAACGGCCACCAGGCGGCAACAGCGTCACACCCTTACTTGTGGCACCAACCACTAGATGGCACTCCGTTCTGTGAAATATGTGGCAACATCGTCCAAACGCATGTAGCTTTCCACCATTTGGCGTCTGTGAAGTACAGCTGTTTCTGACATACCGGTGGTAGTGGATCGAGTCGTCATGCCGAAGGCCTGCGAGTATATCAACTGTAGAAGGAGTAGACAGACAAATGCTGAACTAAAAATGTTCAGATTCCCGTCAAAGATAAAGAAAGGTTACGGGAGTGGATTTTAAATTCAGGTAAATCAATAAATTAGCTACGAGTAAGAATTAATAAAGAGCCCTAAGCATTCGATCCTATCTAAATTTTGTCGATCTTATATTCTGATATAACGTGGCAGCCCTTCCAGTACAAGAATCATTTCATACAATTTTTAAATGAAATCTTTGCTGCGATTTGGACTTTTTTAAACTGTTTATTCACTTCACTATCATAATTTTGGCTGTAGAGGCATTTTTGTGTGCAATGTGAAAACTGAAACCAATATAAGATATGGATAACAAAATGCAAAGCATAGTGTGGTAACATTTGGTAAACAATTTAAGAAGCATTACCTTACAAGACCTTTCCCTTGGTACTTGAAAATGGCTCTAGAGCCGAAATCGCAACAGTGAAATAAATGAATAATAGCCGTCATCTAAGTGCTAGGTCATCGGTCCCTCTAAATCCTGGTATATACTAGAGCGAACGAAGTGAGCGAGTGTAAAACCTCGTTTACACTGCTGCAAAAGAGTATTCATAGATAATTCGCCGATATTCACTGCCATTCGTTTATATTTGTGAACAAACGTTTATACTGGAATGAAGTGAGGGGAATAGAAGAGAACGAGCATAACATGCAAACAATAGACGCTGCCTATATTAATTTTTTTTTTAAATCTTGGCGCTAATAATCCTCACACAGCTTTCACTCGAAAACAACACTACTTATAGTAACAGGTCTGCGCGAGTGCCGATATCCCCAGTAATAACCGTGTTGCAGACAAAAGCGTACGTCTGTTGCGAATATTTGCGGGTTGTCTTTAAACTGTACAAAGTAAATTTTTAACATAATTATGGTTTGCCGTCTGTGGCTCTTCAAAGTTGACACCGCCAAAATATGCTCGAAAAACACGCTTTCACTTGTATATTACCGCGTTTGCAGCCCCCTTTCAAAAACAATCCAAAATTCATCGTTTTGTGCCACTCTTATATCATTTACGATACGTTACATGCAAAGTAAAAGAATTTAAATTTAAATTTGAAATGACTGTCACTGAAATATGTCCAGCCTTAATTCGCATCATAACCGAGTGCGGATTTTGAAAACTTTATAGTGTTAACCTGCACATGGAGATCTTTTTTACCACCATAATCCGTATCAGAAGAGCTGTATAGCAAAGAGGAAATAGACGGCATGGAAGACGAGTGTAAAACCTATGCGACTGCAATACAGTCTGCATTTAAACAGTAACTCGCGAGAAATGTTTGTGTGTTGATGATGATGAGTCCCATACTTCTTTACAGAGCGTAGGGGAGCGACGCGGGAGACCAGCGCCGCCTTACTAGGCAAGGTCCTAGTGGAGGTGGTTTGCCATTGCCTTGTGTGTTACTTTTCATTTATTTCATTTCGCATATGATTGTGAGAAATAAACTTGGTTTTTAGAATTACAGGGGCTAATCTACATTCTTAGATTGAAAACTCGGGAAAAACCACAGCCGATCATGAGCTACACTCAGCAGTGTGACGAATGCATTTCGCGCGCAGCGCTCTAGCCGAGCGCAAATCAGCGTCATTCACGTCATCGAAGATACAGCGTTGCCAATTCCGCGACATGGACAGGTCAGTTAGCATTGTAGCGTCGCCTGTGACATCTGTTGATTGACGGGAAAACTATTTTTACGGTTGCCTGTTCCGCCCTAAGGACAGTCAATCTGTTTCTTATGTGATCTGGGGTCCCACCTGCTGATGGTCAACAGGAACCACACTGATATGAGACCCCATATCTGATCCAAGCAGCTGTTCCACCTCTAAATTAACTCTCCTAACAGAGGAGTTTAAATGAGGCAAGTCATGGCGCCTCAGAACAGAGACAAGCCCAACACCAGTGTGTCTCGTTGCTGAAGCTATATTTACCAGGTCACTCTCACTTGAATAATAAGGGTGCCTATCTATGCTGTTGTCCTCCCCACACACTATTACCACCGTTTCTTCCTTTGTGAAGTCTTTACAAAGTGAACCTAAATCCTCTATCACCTGACCCTAGTCGATCCTGCAACAGTTGGCCAATACCTCTACCATGTGAACTACCTAACAAAACTTTCTTCTTCTTCTTCACAGCTTTTTCTGACTTCTTACTTTTCAAACACTTTTTGAAAGTTTGTTGTGTACTGTCTACATCTATTTGTGGTTCATAAGTTTCCAACTGTGACAACAGATCAAACCTGTTTGTTTCCACATTCACAGCCACACTGTCTGAGAACGTCCTATTCCTATTTCTCCTATAACCTGTTGTCACTTCCCACCTCACTTTTGCCTTCTCCCCCCTTAACCTTTCCAGATCTTGTTTCACTTTGTCTAGGTCTGCCTGAAGGGCACCAATCTTCTTCTCCTGTTCCATTATCTTCCTATCTCTACAGCAGATCCTATGCAACCAATGAGCCTTGTTTATTTCCTCAATTCCCATGCCGCTACAGTCACCCACATAAAAGAAACTGCAACAAGCCTCGCACCACACCCCGGAACTAATAATCCTAAGGCAAGTCATACACTTCTCACTCATGTCAAATAAATTTTAGCTTTAGTCTGACTTAAAACAAGAATAACTTCTGGAGAAACAAAAATGATGAAAAGTAGTCTACTTTGCTTATTTTCGTTCACATATGACATTTGGTATGATATTAGGGATAACTCTTCCCATTCTCAAAGGGTATTTTTGGCTCAGAAAGAGGCGGTTTGGGCAATAAGCAGTAAGATCATGAACCTCTTGTCAACTCGTGTTCATTAGTATGGTATTCTAACATTGACTCCTCTGTATATATGGGGTGAGTCAGTAACTATTGCCACCTAGAATAACTCTGAAAGTATGATGGTAGCTGTAAAGTTTGTGGGACAAAAGTTGCATGAGACAATGGGGGCCATAATATGATGTTGGTTTCTTGTTGCTAGCTGTGGTTGTGTCACAGATATGAAGGTCAACTTTGTTTTTTGAAATGGGATGCTATAGTTTGGTACTTATTTTCTAATAGCGGCTATCGAGACTAATCCAATGATGTGTAACAGTAAGGTCTTTGAAGGTCAACGAAGGTCAAAAAGGTGGCATGAATGTCCATTTACAGAAGATGTTAGAGGTGATGACCATTGGCATCAGTGCAGTGCTGCAATCTTCTTATCATGGATTGAGTGTATTCCTTATCACTTTGGCTCTTATTGAAGCACATGCTCTGACAATTCTCTCTTGTATATCGTGCAAATAGTAAATATTTGCCGAATATGCCGTATCCATCTAATATGCTGTTGACATGTAAACACCATTTGACAGTTTCGCAGTACAACACTAATGGGAACAGTAAGACTAGTATTGTCAAATCAAGCGAATGTAAATGATGTATTTCTTCAAAGAACAAGGTGATATGTTTCTCATTTATGGAGAATGCCAAAGAAATTCAGTGAGAGCTAGAGACTTATAAGCTGAAAGATATCTTCAATGTACTAATCCTACAGGTTGTACATTTAAATATTTGTGTGATAAATTGAGAACAACTGGATCTTTAATGCATCGGAAATATATCCGGCAAAGAAAAGTTGCTAATGAGGAAACGAAAGTTGGCACTCTTGCCACTGTGGTTTGAGATCCTTGCGTTAGTTCGCGTCAAACGCAAGGGAATCTGGCATGAGTCAGATTAGTGTCGTTCGTGTTCTGCATTTCCATAAATATCATCTTTACCATATCAGTCTCCACCAAGAATTAACTGGTACAGATTGTGTGTGTTGCATTGAATTCTACTGATGGGCTCGACTTCAGATTCAGAGGGATGACACATTTATTAATTTGATTTTATTTGCTGACGAGGCTACATTCATGAACCTTGGAAATGTTAATTTGCATAATATGCATTATTGGGCAACTGAAAATCCATGTTGGCTGCGGCAAGTTGCACGCCAAAAACAGTGCTCGGTGAATGTATGGTGTGGGATTCAGGAGGACAGAATTATAGGCCACTATGTCATCATAGGAAATCTTAATGGTAGGAAGTACACTACATTCCTGCAAGAAACATTAAGTCTGTTATTGGAAGAAATACCTGTAGGAACAAGGAACAGAATGTGGTATCAACATGGTGGGTGTCTGGCACATTTTTCGCTGATGACTAGAAATGAGTTGCAGAGACAATTCCCAAATCATTGTATTAGACGAGGAGGAGATATGTCATGGCCGGCTCATTTGCCAGACTTGACCCCTCTGGATTTTTTCTTGTGGTGATTCGTTAAAGACATTGTTTGTAAATCTGTTCCAACTACACCTGAAGATATGTGAGAGAGAATTGTCAGGGTATGTGCTTCGATAAGTGCCGATGTGATAAGGAATACTGTAGTTCGCATAAATAACGGGCCGCAGATTTGGTGATTGCGTCAGATAGTGACCCGTATGGGTTCCACGGGATTTACGTCAGGCAGATTTGCCCACACCCACACCAATGTGAGTTCGCTATAATGCTCCTCAAAGCACCGTAGCAAGGTTCTGGCTCCGAGACAAGGACAGTTATACTGCTGAAAGATGACATTGCCATTAGAGAAGACACTGAGCATGAAGGGATGCAGATGTTCCACAGCTGGCAGCATATCTTCAATTACTAACACAGGTCCTTTGTAAGTGCAGGTGAATGTCTCCGATAGCATAATACTGCTTCCACCAACCTGCGTCTGTGGCGTGCTGCACATTGAGTCAAAAATTCACCTCGATGGCACAATTTATGGAGACGACCGTTAACATAATGTTGCAAAAATGTGATTCGCCTGAAGAGCCGACACATTTCTGTTGGTTGTTATCTCAGTGGTCCTGTTGTCACTAAAATCCTAATTGACAATATCACTGAGTCAGCATGTGAAAATGCAGGGGTGGTATGCTGTGGAGTTCAATGTTCAACATTGTACAATGAATGGTGTGCTCCAAAAGACTTGTGCATGCACCAGCGTTATGTTCTTTCAGCAGAAATGTCACTAGTCACCATGTATCCTACTTTCAGCACAGACAAGTCTGTTAACCCCGCATTCTGTGAAGTCATGGATGGCCACCATTTAGTGCCTATCCAAGTTTCATTGTCATTCTACCTCTTTCCGTAGATGCTCATGACAGTAGAATGCAAACATTTGACAAGGTTTGCCGTTTTTGAGATACTCGTTCACAAGCTCTGCATAATAAAAAGGTGCCCTTTGCTAAAGTCACTTATGTCAATGGATTTTCCATTTGCAGCCCATATCTTCGCTTTTTGGTTCGTCATCCGTGTCGCTCAGCCCACGTCTCGTGCCCATAGTGCCACCAGGCAGCATCCAACATCAGGAGGGAGCAGTGGTCATAATGTTTGGGTCATCAGTGTATCTATTCTTTGATGTAATTTCCTGTTAACAGTATCAGTTTATCCCCAAGAATTAGCAGCTTTCATACACTTAATACTTGGCAGATACGCAATCTGCGTGCGGATTGCACCTCCTTAACTCACGTGCAGAAAGCCGTGGAGTATTCTGCCACATCCATTTTTCAGTAAGCTATCACATGAATTAAAAAATTTCAGCAGTAATCCTCATGCTTTCAAATCCAAACTGAAGAGTTTTTTCGTGGGCCACTCCTTCTGTTCTGTTGAGGAGTTACTGGAAAAAAATTCCTGTGTTACATTGTCAATCACATTTATTAAACTTATAGTTTGTTGTCTTTTTAGGATTTGTAAACATTTTTTAAATCTATTATTACTTTTCTGTTGTAATTTAGTTGTAATTTAGTGTACTGACACATTCCATGACAATGGACATTTGCTCCTACAGAATTAGATATGTAAAATAAAATAAATACATTTTTATCTACCTGTTTTTGTTATAGAAGGGTGCACGTTATAAGCAGTAAAGTTTACTAACACATCAATCAGCCTTTGTGTACTGTTATGAGGTTCCACATTTTCATTTGTAATCAATCTACATAATTTGTTATCTCCATTTGGGAAGATTTGTCTATGCATGTCTTGGTTAAGACTTTACATGCACTTTGGGTCATTGAGCCCACCATAGCTCTACATATGTACCATGAGCTGCTGTGACCTTATCTAGACTATGCCTACATGTTGCATTGTGCAGCTGCTGCTGCAGACATTGAACAGGTATCAATTAAAAAGCGCTGCAACTATGCATGGGAGCCTTAGGATCCACTCTGACAAATTCACAATTAGCCAAAACAATGGAAGCACCTTTACCAATAAGCAGAAAGTACCTCAGCAGGAAATTCGTACTGCAACACCACTAGCATTTTATGGGTGAGCCAAAAATAAAAATTGCTAACTTACTGGAGGAAGCTACACCACTTAATATTGGACTCGCAAATAAACAGCATCACTGGAGGAGGCATTTTCAATGCTAAACGTGTTTGAGTGTTACTGAAAAACATGAATGCCACCCTATTCTAAGCAACAGTATGAAAATATCGGACAGTTATGGGAATTACATATTAATATAATCTACTCTGATAGCCTGGTAATTAATTAATTAATTAATAACAGCAATTTAGAAAGCCTTCTTGAACAGTGGCAAAGTGGTGTGTGTGTGTGTGTGTGTGTGTGTGTGTGTGTGTGTGTGTGTGTGTCCTTATTTTAGCGTTATAGTTAGTGTACATTACTTAGCAGTTTGTGGAAAGGCACATGCGAACTGGGTTTCTTGCATTTACATATACATTTAGATTAGTACTAATTTACATTATGTATCCCACAGTAACATTTTCTTAGCAATTGAAAACTACTGTTTTACTTCTGTTGTTACTAGATAAATCCTAAGTCCTTTAATTTCAGGTTGTCTTATTGCTTCACACATTACATCATAAAATGGGAGACTACAGGGAGTGTATACAACTTGCTGATCTTGTTGTTGACGAACACTATGGATTATACAAGGCAAGTATATACATACACATTTCTGTATACTGTGAATTTCAAGACCTACCTTGTGCTCTTATAAATGACGCTAAATGTACTTCGTCTCTTCTAATGAATGGAAAGGGACTAAATTAGAGGTTTCAAAATCTTTCAGTGACACAAAGAAAGAACTACAATCATACTTAGCAAATGCTTAGTGGATAGAATGAAATTTTCACTCTGCAGCTGAGTGTGCGCTGATACGAAACCTGCTGGACTGAGACTCTAGCTCGGGACCTTTGCCTTTTGCGTGGAAGTGCACTACCACCTGGGCTACCCGAGCTTGACTCATGCCCCATCCTCACAGCTTTACTTCCGCCAGTACCTCATCTCCTACCTTCCAAACTTCACAGAAGCTCTCCTGCAAAACTTGCAGAACTAGCACTCCTGGAAGAAAGGATATTGCGGAGACATGGCTTTGCCACAGCCTGGGGGCTGTTTCCAGAATTAAATTTTCACTCTACAGCAGCGTGTTGTTAACAAATACCAGCAACAAGCACAAAAGACATGTTTCTCAGCCACATTTAATCATGTAATGATGTTAGTGTCGGTTTAGAAACTAAATACAAAAAAAAAGTTATTTTGGGAGTTGCTGTAAATGTATCTTTGGATCATATATTCTTGTATCAGATGGGAATTTAACAAGCTGACACAGTATGTATGAGGATAATATTAGTCAATAGTTAGTCTCCTTTTGAGAGTCATACAGACAAACCTAGGTTATGGCCATAGGAAATAGGTAGCATTACTTATTCTTACTATTTCATGTGTAACTTTGTAATTTTTACTGTGATCAAGTCTAATTGATATATATATATATATATATATATATATATATATATATATATATATATATATATATATATATATATATAATATGGAAGGAAACATTCCACGTGGGAAAAATTATATATAAAAACAAAGATGAGGTGACTTACCGAACAAAAGCGCTGGCAGGTCGATAGACACACAAACAAACACACACAAAATTCAAGCTTTCGCAACAAACTGTTGCCTCATCAGGAAAGAGGGAAGGAGAGGGGAAGACGAAAGGAAGTGGGTTTTAAGGGAGAGGGTAAGGAGTCATTCCAATCCCGGGAGCGGAAAGACTTACCTTAGGGGGAAAAAAGGACAGGTATACACTCGCACACACGCACATATCCATCCACACATACAGACACAAGCAGACATATTTAAATATGTCTGCTTGTGTCTGTATGTGTGGATGGATATGTGCGTGTGTGCGAGTGTATACCTGTCCTTTTTTCCCCCTAAGGTAAGTCTTTCCGCTCCCGGGATTGGAATGACTCCTTACCCTCTCCCTTAAAACCCACTTCCATTCGTCTTCCCCTCTCCTTCCCTCTTTCCTGATGAGGCAACAGTTTGTTGCGAAAGCTTGAATTTTGTGTGTGTGTTTGTTTGTGTGTCTATCGACTTGCCAGCGCTTTTGTTCGGTAAGTCACCTCATCTTTGTTTTTATATATATATATATATATATATATATATATATATATATGAATTAATAGAGGGAAACATTCCACATGGGAAAAATATACCTAAAAACAAAGATGATGTGACTTACCAAACGAAAGCGCTGGCACGTTGATAGACAAACAGAAACATACACACAAAATTCAAGCTTTCGCAACAAACTGTTGCCTCAGGGAAAGATGAAAGGATGTGGGTTTTAAGGGAGAGGATAAGGAGTCATTCCAATCCCGGGAGCGGAAAGACTTACCTTAGGGGGAAAAAAGGACAGGTATACACTCGCGCACACACACTCATATCCATCCGCACATACACAGACACAAGCAGACATTTTCGACGTGCCAGCGCTTTCGTTTGGTAAGTTACATCATCTTTGTTTTTAGGTATATTTTTCCCATGTGGAATGTTTCCCTCTATTATATATATCTCAGGGACCATTTCATGTACTTACAATGGACCTACACCAAAATTAGTTGTTGACGATTGAGTTTTAAAATTATTTTGTTAAAATTTACTTCTTTTACATCAGTAAAATCATGTGTCCACTGTGTAGACAATGGTCTCAGCCAAGGCAGTGACAGTATGCCTGCTGAGATAATGTACCAGTTTTGCTGTCTGCTTAAATCTGTATTATTGTGCTTTCTGTATAATAGTGAATAATTCAATAGTGTTTGTTTGTCCATCAGGTGTACACTACAGAAGGACTTCAAGATTTACTTGCAAAAATATGTGAATCATCTCTGGAACTCCTTCATCAAAAGAAAGATCCGTGGGGCCTACCTGTCACATCATAGTGTCCATAAAAATTCAATACATGTCATATACCACTGCCTCTGCACTGGGGTTGGTACTACCTCCATTGCAGAACCCTAATGGAACATAAAGACCTAATAAAAAGTCCAGTGCCAAACAAAGTATTAATAAAAATGTGTAACTTTTGTAACTAAGCAATAAATTAATTTTTTTGAAATTTGTAAATGCCTTTCTCTGTCACACACACACACACACACACCTATTCATTCACACAAGCGAGCGTACCTCATGCACCCATCTCTGGCAGCTCAGACCAGAATGCAAATGTCATGTAGGATGGAAGCAGAAATCTGGAGGGGTTGGGGAAGGAGAAAGGATTGCAGTGTACAGGTGGGGGGAGGGAAGAGGGCTGTCTGGTGAAGTGTGCAGAACCAGACTGCCAATAGGTGTAGCTTTGGGAGGCTGTGGAGAAGGGGGGGGGGGGAGGAGCAGGGGCAGAAAGGAGTGGAGTGGGGAAAGAAGGGCAGTTGCATTGGCTGATTGTGGCACAGACAGAGGGTGGGGTATGAGAACAGAAAGGAGGTGATACGATAGAGGGAAAGGAAGTTGTTGGCTGGAGGGTATGGGGCAGTATGTTGTTATAGGTTGAAGCCAGGATAATTTCTGGAGCAGAGAATGTGTTGTAATGACAACTCCTATCTGTGCATTTAAAAAGAGCTATTGGTGGAGTGGAGGTCCAGATGGCTCGATAGTGAAGTAACCTTTGAAATCAAGCCTGTCATGTCCAGCTGCATGTTGTGCCAAAGGGTAATCTTCTTACTCTTCGCTGTTCCTCCTGGTGGACAGCAGGTTGGTAGTCATACCAATGTGAAAGTTGTGCAGTGACTGCAGCAGAGCTGGTATATGACGCAGCTGCTTTCACAGGTGGCCTGACCACTGAAGGGGTGATATAAGCCCATGACAGGACTGGAATAGGAGGAATAGGAAGGATCTTAGGTAGGATGCCCCTCATTTTCTGGCTTTATGATAGCTAATCAGATCCCTAGTGCAGGATGTATTTCAGTTGCTCTAGTCTGGGGTGGTGCTGTGTAATGAGATGGGCGCTACTTTGCAGCTTGTTTCTGGTGGGTGACGGGATGATGAGTGATATGTGATGATATCACAAGGGAAATCTGTTTACAGACTAGATTTGGAGGGTAGTGCCTGTCTTTGAGACATTTAGCATACTTGGCAAGAGAATTCTCGTAATTGTAGATATGCCGCCCATGCTTGGACAAGCTGATGAGAATGATTTTTTGAGATACAGGGGATGACAGCTGTCAATATGTTGAGTTTAATAGGGACTGAGGTGTGGATAGAGCTATCAGGAAGGTGGAGATCAATATTCGGGAAGGTGGCACATTTAATTGAGAAGGATCGGGTGAAGTGGATGGGGCAGAAGATGTTGGGGTTCTGGAGGAACGAGGATAGACTGTCTTGGCCCTGAGTCAAAATCGTGAAAATATCATCAGTGAACCTGAACTTGACTAGCGAGTTTTGGGAATCCATGAAGATTTTCTCTAGATGACTGGTAATTAGGTTGGTATAGGATGGTGCCATGCAGGTGCCCATGGTTACGCCACAGGTTTGTTTGTATATCTTCCTCAAGAGAGTAATTGTGTTTGAGGATATAGTAAGATGTGCAGATATGAGATAGTGGGTTCGGAGTCTGAAGGACTTTTAGAGTAATATTTGATAGCGGCAGGGCAATGGGTATAAGGAATATTGGTGTGTATGGAGGTCGGATCAACAGTAACGAATAGAAATCCAGGTAGTAATGGGCTGGGTATGGTCGAGAAATAGTGAAGGAAGTCGTTTGTATCTTTCATATGAGAGGCTGTGCTTAAAGCAATTGGTTGGTGGTGTTCATTGACAAAGAGTGGATATTCTTTCAGTAGGAGCACAGTAACCAGCTACAATGGGGCATCGTGGATTTTAGGAAGCATTAGGAGGTGAGTGTGTAAGTGATAGGGAGATTGTTGGGGTGAGAATGAATATGGACTTGGGAGAGGGAGAGATTCTGGGATGGGCCTAAGCATTCAGGTAGGGTTTAGAAGTTATGTTGAACTTCTGGGATGCGATCACTTTGGCAGATCTTGTAGTTCGAGGAATCAGTTAGTTGGTGGACGCTTTCTGTCAAATAGTCATTGCTTTGAAGAGATACAAGTCTTGGATGGCTTCAAAACTTTTGTCACTGGTTGCTGTATCCTCCTGATGGAAATTGGAAAAAGCTCTAGAAATTCATTGTGATTCATCATGATAGTAGTGGGTCTTTTGTCTGCAGGGAGGATGATTAAAGCTTCATGCTCTTCACTAATGCAATAGTGAAGTGAAGTGACTGGCCTGTTAAAAGACCAGCGACATGTGTGAAAGTATTGTTCTAGGAATGGCATGACCATAACAGTGCAAACTGTGCTGCTGCCGGCGCTGTACTGAGATTGCTGTATTTCTTGCAGTAGATATTTTCTCACTTTACGGCTGTTACACAGGTTGGGTACATTGTTGTGCAGTAGTTTATCATCATAAACATGAATGATGAAAAACTTATTGATTTAATGTGCAACTAACATCCCTTGTATGATCTCTTCAATCCCAAATACATAGACACGGAGCTGAATAACACTCTCTGGAATAAAATAGGAATAGAGATAAAAACACTGGTAAGTACATATGTGTGTGTATATATCTAATTTTACGTAAGTGAATACAGCCAGTAGGTCAAAGATTGTTGTTTGAGACTGCTTGCTACAACTGTGACATTTACTTTTCCATATACCCTGACATCAATAGCTATATAGCTACTTACATTGAGTGTCTAAAAGAGGCAATGAAATTATGGATAATGTCTTTCTATAATTAAAGAATAGAGATCCTGTGTTCGAAGGAGCCTGAATAGAAAAGTGTTTCCCATCCAAAGCACCTATAAAGTTGGAAAAAATCCCACATTTCATAAAAACCAGCATGTTCTTTCACATTTCATCTATCGGAGTAGGCATCAGTTTGTCCATTATATTGCTTGAATATATCCTGCAGGTTCCTCATACGATCTTGTGGACTGCACTATGCCTCATGTGATAGCTAAATGACAGCCTGTTTAGCACATCTCCAGTGGCCAAATATCTGAAAAAAGTTGACAGTAGGGTAAATAGCTGATTTTGAAATTGAGACTGAAAGAACCTCAGCTGCTAAAATAACTTTTTTGTATATTTCAGGGCTGTTGCGTAATGCTAGATGGGAAAATATTAGAAAACTTAAGAAAATCTTTGAAGAAAACTAATTCAGTGAGTGGCCAACAGAACAAAAATTTAAAGCTTTATAAATTTCAGAGCATATGAGCTTTTTGGAGAAATGCTTTGATGAGAGGGAAACCAGGACTAACATTGATGGTGAAAGAACAAATGAAAATGTCCCTGGTGGTCTCAGCAGCAGTGAAGCAGAATCTCACAAAAATTAAGAAAACATTGAAGAATATACAACAGAAGCCAGTAATCCTGAATGTGTAGAATCACAAAGTCCCACCCCATGCAATCCAAACCCAACAGACTGTACCATTGAAGGAAAAAAACCTGGTACCAAATGCTACTCTCCCAAAAACTACCATTGTACCGCATTACAAAGAAAGTAAGTACACGTTGCCCTTCATCACCACTACACTCTGTTGACGCTTTTTTAGCTCCGGCTTTGAAAAACTTAGCCCCCACATTACTGGCATTATGCCAAAGCAGATATATTTGCTGCTGTTCGAAAATATGAGTTCAAAATGTGTATGGACCACCAGCAGATTCTAGAATTGTCTCACTTGGCAGATTATTCTGTACCAATGTACTCTGAACTACCTTCCCCAGCTGGATGCTTTCATCAATCTACCTCAGGGAATGAATGTCACAGTACATCTTCTATTAATCAAAGCCAACAGTCAATTTCTCTCAACCATTTATTGCAACAGTTCAAAGGAACCTGTCATCAGACTACTTCAGGGAATGAGTTACTAACAGCACTGTCTACTGATCAGGGCCAACAGGCCACTTCACTCACCTGTTCATTGAAACAGTATGCTCATCCTCCTGCCGAATGGAAACGAAGTTAAAAGACAGTTTTACATTTAGTTAAACCTTCATTTTTATGTTAGTGTCATGATTAATTTCCATGTCTAAATGAAAGTGTTTTCAACACGCTTTGCACATACACAAACTAACACACAGATCACAGGTTTATTTCTTACATATGTAACATATATTTGATTTGTTATATGCATGTTTTGATTAGCGATGGTGGATGAATGTTGATTTCAGATATTTATTTGGCAATAAAGGGTCAAAATTTACTGTTATTCACGTGTGTGTTCATTACATTATATCCAAAATCTGAGAGATCTGTGAAACAGATCTCAAGAATAATACTATGGAACAAAATAAGAGCATAAATAAAAACAACTGGTAATACAAGTATATTTCTGAATTTGTCAATGAATACAAACAAGGTAGGCAAAAGATTACACCCAGCCTCAGAACAGAAGTATTCAGTGAATATTTCTCTTACGTGAAATATATCCATTTTTGTGTTCCCTCCTTGTAAACCTAAATTTTGCAGTGTGACCTGCAGTGCTTGTATTGACTTGCTGAGTGACATAATTGTATGTAGCTCCAGAATTGTCTCACTTGGCAGATTATTCTGTACCAATGTACTCTGAACTGCCTTCCCCAGCTGGAAGCTTTCATCAATCTACCTCAGGGATGATAAAATTATGCAGTAAGCAATTGGCCCTAATTATGTAATTTACATATTTTGGAGCAGCTTGAATCTGGCTATTGTAAAGTCTAAATTTTTGAGACAATACATTAAAACTGTTTTTTGATGTCCTCCTGGCATAACTGAGCTGAGAGTGAAGCTACACTTTCAATTGCCCAAATTATGTCCTGAATATTGTTGCATGAAGTACATTTTTAGAGGAAATGCTTCATCAGCTACAATTATGTATGGAACTTGACTATGGTAGAATATGCTGGTACATTCAAGGAACCTTGTCGAAGCACTTTAATTAATTTTGAATTAGAATAAAACCATCACTCTTTCCATATGCTCCAACACTGACAGCAATAAAGTTACTTTGAGTGTCTATGAGGTCCAACAAAATTATGGAAAATGTCTTTTTGTAGTTACAAAAAAGTGATCCAGTGTTTCAAGGAGCCTGCATAGTAAACTGTTTCCCATCTAAAGCTCCTATAAAGTTCAGAAAATTCCACATTTCATAAAAATCCTTAGATATGTTCTTCCACATTTCTTCTGTCATAGGAGGCATCTATCCGTCCATCATATTGTCTGTAATTATCTTGCAGGTTTCTTGCATGATCTTGTGAACCTTACTAGCCCCATGTGATAACTAAATGAAATCATGTTTAGCCTTTCTCGAGTGACCAAATCTCTGAAAAACAGTAGACAGTGCAAATACAGCAAACGAAGTTTTCGCAGATGCCCATGACGGTAATAAATCAGAATCGCATGAAACAGAAGAAAACACTCAAGACTATACATCAGTAGCCAATAATGATAATTGTTGATTTCATATAATTAACTAGCAATAACCTCTCAAAGCATATGTTAATTATGATATATACTAACAAACCTCAAGCAAACACCGAGCCATTCTCTTGGTGTGATGGCTTTTCTCGAGTGTGTGTTTTGCTTTTTTAGACGAACATCCAACTTTTCCAGTAATAAGTTGAATGAATTTTCTGACATTCTGAATTGTTTGTAAAACTTTGCTCACCAATCAGTACCCTGTACAAAGTCACAAATTCCCCTTCTGTTGCTCTATTTTTCCGTGCCTGATGAACCCACTTCCATTTTGCCTCTTCTTTATTCAGAATCACAGCAATCAGCACAAGATCATCGACTGAAGACTTCTCTATTCCAGCTGCTCAAGTGCACTGCCATGTGCTACAAGAAACACTGACCACTGTGACTAGGCATCACGGCCGGTGCAATTACAGCTTGGTCAAGGTGCCGTCGCATCACTGATGTGTGTGAAGTCGCCTTAAATCGGGGTCTGTCTTCCATTGAGAGGTTTGTGTTCTTGGGGAGGGAATATGAGGCCAAATTGGAAGTAAGGAATTCCTGGATGGATGGATGGTTGAATATTCATATAAATGGTTGAGGCAGAGTTTAATGTTGGTATTAGATTGGCACTGTTTGGGGGATTGGTAGCAAAGAAGAGCATAGATTGTAGGGATTGGGAGGAGGAGAGTAGGTCTTTGACGAGTCCAACATGGTTAAACCTGTGTGTGTGATAGAAGTAAGGCTTTTAGGTAGGGCTGAAACATCTATAGGATGGAGGTTTCTTGGTGAAAAGGTTAACAACACTGTTTCGGGTTCATTTGAGATTTGGATTTCGTAGTTGGAATGGAGTTTTGGAGAATATGGCAAATAGAAAAAGTCACCAAAGCAGGGTATGTATTGCATGTGAAGGGTTGACAGAGAGGTTCAGTGTGGGTAGGATAGGTATTGATGGGTGGTAATACTCAAAGTTGGGAGTAGGATGTCAGCAAGTTTGATAATTTGTGGAGGTGGTGTCTGGAGAGCTCTTCCAGACCGATGGAGGGCAAGGCTTTCAGTTTTTGTGATGTTGTGTACATAGTGGGGATTGCACGCCATCAATACCTTGAAGAGGGAGCAGAGGTGGTTCTGTGATGCCTGAATGATGGTGACATATTTCTGCAGTACCAGATTTGTGAGGGACAGGAACTGGCAGAATCTGCTATGTGAAACAACTATGGAAAGATGGCTGCAATTCAGTGAAGGGAATTTTTACATTTAGGCTGTTGGGGAAGGGAGGGAGGGGGGGGGGGGGATTCCATGGCTTAGTCAGCATTTAGAGAAAAGGATATGGGACTGGATTTTAGCAAGGGATAGGGATACTTCCATTAACTGATGCAGCTATATGGTGCAGTGATGTACACACATCAAAAAAAGTTTTGCATCACCACAGTTCCGAGAGTTCCAGAACCTTTACAGAAAATTGGAATAGAGATCAACATAAACATCATTTCCGTCTATTTTATTGCTCATGAAAACCACACATTGCATGTTGTTCCACCATACAGCAAAATGTTCAGTGGTGGTGGTCCAGATTGCTGCATACACCAGTACCTCTAATACCCAGTAGCACATCCTCTTGCATACTATCCACAAGTTCATCAAGGCACTGTTGGCCCAGATTGTCCCACTCCTCAATGGAGATTTGTTGTAGATTCCTCAGAGTGGTTGGTGGGTCACGTCATCTATAAACAGCCCTTTTTAATCTATCCCAGGCATGTTTGATAGGTTTCATGTCTGGAGAACATGCTGGCCACTGTAGTCGAGCAATGTCATTATCCTGAAGGAAGTCATTCATAAGATGTGCACGATGGGGGCACGAATTGTCATCCATGAAGATGAATTCCTCGCCAATATGTTGCACTATCGATCGGACGATGGCATTCACATATCATACAGCCATTACGGTGCCTTCCATGATCACCAGTGGTGTACGTCGGCTCCATATAATGCCACCCCAAAACAGCAGGGAACCTTCCAACCTTGCTGCACTCACTAGACAGTGTGTCTAAGGCATTCAGCCTGACTGGGTTGCTTCCAAACACGTCTCCAACAATTGTCTGGTGAAGGCATATGCGACTCCCATATTGGTGGAGAGAACGTGATGCCAATCCCGAGCGGTCCATTCAGCATGTTGTTGGGCCAATCTATACTGCACTGCATGGTGTCATGGTTGCAAAGATGGACCTTGCCATGGATGTTGGGAGTGAAGTTCCGCATCATGCAGCCTATTGCGCACAGTTTGAGTTGTAACATGACGTTCTGTGGCTGCATCAAAAGCGTTATTCAACATGGTGGCATTGCTGTGAGGGTTCCTCCAAGCCATAATACGTAGGTAGTGGTCATCCACCGCAGTAGTAGCCCTTGGGCGGCCTGAGTGAGGCATGTCATCGACAGTTCCTGTCTGTGAATCTCCATGTCTGAACAACGTCACTTTGGTTCACTTTGAGACATCCCTTGTTGGGAGCCCTTCCTGGCTCAGAGTAACAATGCGGACATGATCGTCTAGGCGTGGTTGAACTACAGAGAACACGAGCCGTGTACCTTCTTCCTGGTGGAATGACTGGAACTGATCAGCTGTCGGACCCTTTCCATCTAATAGGTGCTGCTCATATATGGTTCTTTACATCTTTGGGTTGTTTAGCGACAACTCTGAACAGTCAAAGCGACTGTGTTGATACAATATACACAGTCAATGTCTGTCTTCAGGAGTTCTGGGAACAGGGGTGATGCAAAACTTTTTTTTATGTGTGTTTTTGCGATGGAATGTTGCTAGGAAAACATGAAATGGAATGACAAATTGGTGAATCTGAGCATTATTGTCGCACACAGGGAAGGAAAAGGAAAGATATAAAATTCTGATAGGAGAGCAATGTTTGAGGAGGGGTGGTAGATTTGGAGATGAAATGTGGGGGTTTGTTGTTAGTGTAGTGTTTTAATTGTGGTCTAGCTGATGAGCAGTTCATAGAATAGCGTGCGATTTAGTTGAAACTTTCGCAACTGGTACTATAGGAGGTGCTGACTGGAGCAATTGAACCATATCCTTTACCATGGCTTTGATTATCTGTCCTAATGCTCATAAATGAGCTACATCCTACCCAAGAGCCTTCCCACTCTTTCTAAAGTGACATTCTGTCACCCACCCAACCTACACTTCCTCCTGGTCAATCCCTATGCTCCTCCGACTTTAAAACACCTTGCTAAAGGTGCAAAACCTGCCAGTTCACCTACCCTGCATATCCTACTCCAGTACTGTCATAGGATTATGCTCTTTCATCAGAGGCAGAACCACCTGTGAAAGCAGCCCAGTCCTATACTGGCTGTGTTCCTACCACTGCACGTTGTTTTTTGAGGACATGGCCACAAGCCAACTGTCCACCAGAATGAATGGCCACCACCAAACTATGGCAGAGGGCAGAGCTGACCACCCAGTGGCACAACACACTGCTGAGAGCACAATATGCTAGAATTCTATGGTTGCTTCACAACCCTTGCCTTTGTGATACTTTTTTCCAGCACCAAATCCTCTGAAGTACGCAGATAAAAGTTATCTTTGCAACACAACTTGTGCTCTCCTAATTCCCCTGGCCTCGACTTCTGCTAGCCCACTACACCCACACCCTTGAATTAACAGTTCCCCTTCATAATCCATTCCTCCTTGTCACCATCATAGTGCACTGCACCTCATCAGAGCCATGGTGCCCGTGTCACATGCTGAGCTCGAGCTTGTGCACCTGCCAACACTGCTCCCGCATTACTGTTGTGCTGGTGTCCTCTGAGGTGCTAGCTACCCGTCCCAAACTATTCCTCCTTTTTCTCACTCCCTCTGCCTACCCCAACCAATACAACCCCCAACATATTCCACCTGCCGAACTGGAACCCCACTCTTTTGTGTCCAGCCGGCACGATGTAGGTGAATAGAGAGAGTGTGTGTGTGTGTGTGTGTGTGTGTGTGTGTGTGTGTGTGTGTGTGTGTGTGTGTCAGCTAACCAAAGGATGTTTTCTGATAGCCTTCTAAATTATTCATATTGTGCAATTGCTGGTTGAACAGAAATAGGGTGCATATGTAATTGTGTATGAAATCATGAAGGTCATGTTGTAACCTCTAGCCATCTATAAAGAGTGATGGAATATGTTAAGGTCATTAGACCAAGTGACACACTAAGATAGGGGTTTCCAATCTCCAGGAAGGTATAATCAAATTTGCACTGAATTGTTGATTTTGGTTCAGTACCTCACATTAATGTATAGTCGCTCGGATGAGTTACACGCTAAATAGCGTCAACATTGTTAATTTCATTGCCTCAGACACTCACACACACACTTCACCTGTTTGCTGAAATAAAACAGTGTATGAACTGATGACAGCAGGAATGTCACAATTCTTATGTAGCCAGTAGGTGGTCAGCATCTCTGTCAGCAACTCCATCAAGAAGATGCTTCATAGAAAGAGAAGAAGATAAGTCCCTGCAACACATATGTAATAGATGTGAGTAGAACGGGTAAGAACAGAAGCAGATTTCTGTCAAATCTAGGGCTTGCATCTACTATGTCTACGTGATTACTCTGCAATTCACAATTAAGTGCCTGGCAGAATGTTCATTGAACCACCTTCAAGCTATTTCTCTACCTTCTACTCTCGCACAGCATGGGCAAAAAGCAAACACTTAAATTTTTCAGTGCAGGCTCTGATTTCTCTTATTTTATTATGATGATCATTTCAACCTATGTAGGGTGGGTGGCTACCAACAGAATATTTTCCCACTTGGAGGAGAAAATTGTTGCTTCAAAATTCACAAAAGGACCTGCTGCAACAAAAAAAAACTTTATTTTAATGATTGCACCTCAAGTCGCATATCATATCTATGGTACTGTCTCCCATATTTCGCAATAATATAAAAGACCTGTTCTCTGAACTTCTTAAGAACTTCTTAAGACTTCCTCCACCAATCCTATCTGATACAGATCCCATACCATTCAGCAGTACTCCAGAAGAGGATGGAGGGGAAGGCAGTTTCTCTAGTAGGCCCGTTGCATTCTGGCAATAAAGGAGGTCCCTGGAAAATATAGTTTCATTTGATTAAAGCACTAACATCTGGTTTTCAGGCAGGATCCCCCACTTTGTTCAGTGCTGAGATGCAATTCCAATTCAGTTGAAGAGTCTCTGCTATGCTGTTTGAGTTTAGGGGGAATACCAAATGGGCTGAGGTATGAATAGGAATTTACATTGAGGAGAGAGGCATGCTAGAGTAGTCTGTGTGTGGTGTAACAGACAAGTGGTCTGCTGCATGCGCCATCTATCGCCCCTGGCCTAGCACAAATTCTAATTAAATGATAAAATTGAGTTGCGGGTTAGGATTTGTTAGTTATATGCATAAATACTGCGGAAGTATTTGGTTTTTATATGTGCAAATAATACAAACATCAAGCCAGCAACCGGCGCAGACTTTCATTGACGCGGCAAGTAGTGTGCCGTCATTGAGCAAACACAGTGAGGCTGATGACGTCGCTCCATGCAAGTTCAGAGTCGCAGCGGCAGGATACTCCGAGGCGGTTGTTGGACTTCGGAGGAAAAAAACAAAGAATGTATAATGAGGAACTTTGGGTATAACAGCGA
Source organism: Schistocerca serialis cubense (assembly GCF_023864345.2). Classification (NCBI taxonomy): domain Eukaryota; kingdom Metazoa; phylum Arthropoda; class Insecta; order Orthoptera; family Acrididae; genus Schistocerca; species Schistocerca serialis. The sequence goes on from NC_064638.1 coordinate 341,446,206, forward strand.
AAGTGGGAAGAAGCAATTTAACGGCCAGTAATGCATTAGGTGGTACCTCAAGTACATAGGTATCAGAAATAAATCGCTGTAATTATTGTAAAAAAGGAGTTCTGAATAAGAGTTATTACGAGAAGCAGTCAGACAGTGTCAGTTACTGGTGAATGATCGCCATAGGCAACATTTTCTTCATCAGCTGTGCCGTCCCCTCTTTCACTCGACGAATTTAGTCAACATTAAGACAGAGCCGAACTATGCAAATAATAAAACTCATCAGTGGCGTGGGAACAGTGCACATGCAGTTGTGCAAAGCCATTGTACAAGGGTGGCGTAGTGGTTAGTGCATCTGCCTTGTGAGCAAGAGACCGAGGTTTGAATCCTGGCTTTGGTACAAATCTTCACTCATTGCTTCAGTCTGCATATCTACATCAGTGATAAGTTTTTCCAACCACTCAGTTGCTTTAGAGCCAGCTTAGTGTAAATATTCCAGGGATGCAGCAAACTTATGTACAGAATAACAGATGAAAACTCGTAAGATGTTAGTACATGTGCTTGACACAGAAACATTAAGCGTTCCACATTCTGGCGAATATGACACAGCTCTGGTTAATGCAGGCTGAATGTATATTTCAGCAGCATAGGATGTTCAATAACATTGATAAATTTAGAGAAGTGGTTTTACATCTGGAATTACAAATGACTGAAGAAACTTTGTCACAATGAAGTTATGCTGCATTAAAGGAAGCACTCATACAGCGTTACACATTGTCACCAGAGTTGTGATTACCCAAGTCTCTGTCACAAGGCCTCAAATTCTTATGGTCAGTAGCAGGTCCTAAACTACTGCCCGAACAATCCTTAAGTGTGTTGTGGCTTCATAAACTTCCAGCCAGTCTCCATTCTGTCATTTCAGCACAAATGAACTTAACATTGTAAGAGTTAGCAAAAACAGCAGATACCTTCGCAAACAGTTTATGTGAAATTTCTACATGTGCAAACATCAATAACAGCCAAGACAGCAGGCGCAGAATGTGCTTCGTATGAAGCTGACATCACTGACTCTGAAATGTACATGAATACTTCCCACCAGCAGCACACATCTTGACACCACCAAGGAGTAACTGGCAGCATAAGAGACAAAACTCAGAGTGCAGGTAGTGACACATCAACAACAGCTACGAAGTCACAGCTGGAAAAATGGAAAAAAAAGCTATGCCACAAGACTCGGCAGAGCAATGGTGTTATACCACAGGCATTTCAGCAATTCTGCCCATCAGTATACTCAGCTCTGCAACTACCCCTACCCAAACTGAAAAGATCTGGACACTAACATCCATCAGCAACAGCATGTGCACCCAAAACTGAGCATGGTACAAAGATGTGCGAATGCCACACTATCTGGAATAAACCGGTTGCACCAACTTTTCGTATAGGACTGTACATCAAGTTAAGAGGTACTGATTGAGGTGGGTTCAAATTTCATTGTGTATCCAAGGACGACTGGTGGCGTACTAATGGTAACAGTGCTACATGTACTTATTGCAACCAACTACTCCAGAATCCCTATCTACGGCCAAAAGCAGTTACAGTTGCATTTGGATTACAACTTCCACTCAACATAGATCTTCGTGATTGCAGACATGCCTTGCCCTATCATTGGTGCAGACTTTTAACACAACTTTTTGACTTGTGCCCAACCTGATCAACCATCAATTGGTGCCAGCATACACAGAAAAGATGTTGCCTCCCAAGGGGGTCAAGTGCAGTATGATGTGCCTGTGATTTCCTGTACGAAATTCTCCAGTACCTTTGCCACACCACCTGTGCTGAGGTATTATGATTGGTTTTGCACATGCAGCAATGTAGGGTGCACACATGCGCATCACACAAGAAGAATATTGTGATCTGTTACTAGAGGTTATCCACCTTGACCTGACTGCAACCTAATTAAAAAAATTGCACCAGATGCATTTCACTTTTATTTGTAAAGCACCTTCTGTGGTTATTCTGTAAATTGGATACATACATTTGTACATTTTTGATTGTTTTAGGTTGAAAACAGTTTTCTTTGTAAAGTTGGTCTGCAAGATACTTACTGTGTTTCTTTACCTACTTTGCTCCTTCCCTCCTTGCTAGCGGCGGTTGGTGTTAAAAGGCTTCATTTCACATCTGCACTTGGCAGTTTTTGGCATTTCGCAGTATTTCCTGTGCTGCACAATTTAAAATTCACTTTCTTGAACTAGTTCTCATTCTGCACTGCCACAGTGTTTATGTCTATTCATTTGTTTCCGTTCATGTTGTGGATGTTGCCAACCTGCGAAAAAGAAAAGCCTCTCCCCTACCCCTACTCCTCCCATGTCTTTACCTACATACAAGACAATTTCACTCAACTCTCTCTCTCTCTCTCTCTCTCTCTCTCTCTCTCTCTCTCTCTCTCTCTCCCCCCCCCCCTCCCTCCCTCCCTCTCCCCCTCCCCCCTCTAAGTTCCTCATGGCGCAAACAGAAATCAACCAAATCCTGAAAGGAGGTATTGTGACAAAGTCGGATAGTTGGAGAGTATTTGGAGACTATAGGGCACTTAATGTCTGCACAATTCCAACTGCTACCCTGTACCCAAAGTGGCTATTTTCAACAGTACTATTAGCAATGCCAAAATATTCAGTGTTACAGACTGTACCAAGGTGTTTTCCAAATTCCCAGGGCTACACCTGGCATCAATAAAACAGCAGTGATCACACCATGGCTTGTTTCAATGTAATTTTATGCCATGTGCTTCAGAAACACTACTCAAACTTGTCAATGGTTTATGCACGAGGTGTTTAATGAATTACTTTTTTTTCCCCATGTGAACGACATTATAGTGTTCTCCACTTCAGTATAGTGGCATGTTGAACATCTGTGGCAACTTTTTAACCACCTACAAGAGTATTGCATAATTATTAACAAAACAGTGTGCATTGGGAAAGCACAGCATTAAATTCCTGGGCTACTTGCTGTCCATGGCAGGCCTGTCACCATTGCCCAAACAGGTCAAAGCAGTACAACAGATGATCCTTTCCACAACTTAAATAGGATCCACAGATTCCTCCATATGCTGAATTATTACTGATGTTACATGCATAATGTAGCAGCTGCCCAGGACCCCCTCCCTGGTAAATTCACTACAGGGTATCACAAAATACCAAGGAGTCCAGTGGCTGAAGCAGTGTTCCATGACCTTATAGAAACATGTCACGTTCAGTGCTGCTGGGACATCCAAGATTGAGCAGGTCTTTAGTGCTTACGGTTGATAAAAGTCAAGCAGTAGTGGGCACAGCTCCTCAATAAAAAGTGGATGGTAAATGGCAACCACTCACATTTGTTTTTAAAATCTTAAAGCAGCAGCAGCAAAAATGGAGTGGTATTGATTGATTGCTGTTTACTTAGCTATCAAGCATTTTGGACCATCTGATAAAGGGAACCACTTTGTAATTTTTATGGGCCACAAGCCACTAATAGCTATCTTTTAGTGAGACACTGCAGCAGTGCAGGCAGTCTGACTATATCGCACAATTCACAATTAATGTGTGTCACATATCAGGAAAAAACAACCTTGTCATAGATTGCCTAGTTTGCAACTGTGTTTGTTTAAAACCATTCACAAAGAAACAGCATCTCGGCTCCAAATTGAAGCCCACTACCATGAAAGGCTCCAAGGACACACAGCAACTGTACACACCAGAACAGCATCACTGTAAGGTTTTCAACACACTGCATAATGTCGTCCATTCAGGACTCCGAGCCACATCCAAGTTATTATCTAACAAAATCATGTCATGACTGTTATGCCAGTGTTATAAGATCAGCAGGCATGTCTTTGTACTGATCGCTCATGTTCCAATACCATCAGCAAGATTTTCACATATGCAAGTGGACATCATGGGCATGCTACCATACTCTACAGGACAATGCTATTTACTCACAGTCGTCAATTGTTTTCCCAGGTGGCCTGAAGTTGCCTCAAACCAGGACATATCTGCCAGGATCTTTGCAAGAGTGCTAGTGCACTCTAGTTTCTCTAGGTTTGGCATTCTTGAGAACATAACCACAAACCGTGGGAGGCATTTGGAAAGCCAGCTTTTCCATGAACTCCTACTACTGTGCAGCTGCACACCATATCCGCACAACATGCTACCATCCCACAGGCAACAGGATGGTGGAGCAGCTCCGAAACACACACAAAACTGGCCTAATGTTTACCCCCTCACCATGGTCCGAATCACTGCCTGTGGCCATGTTCGGATTGGGAACAACAGTGAATGAAGGCATACAATGCTCTCCCATGCAGTTTGTCTACAGCAAGCTGCTGCAGGTTCCAAGAGAGGTACGTGAGCCAGCTTTCTCACTTCCGATTGTTCCTGAGCTATAAACACAGTTCACACAGCAACTGGGATGGTGGTGACAGACTATGCAAGGGGCAAATCATCACGGGAGCTTAATAGTGAAATATCTTGATGAAGTTATGGGAGGCTGGCAAGACAAAGTGTCATGAGAGGTTGTTAAAGGGCGAGTTGTTGCTCCACAGCATCGCTGCTGCTCATTCTGAATAACTGAGTGAGATGGCGCAATAGTTAGCGCAACTGAACTCGCATCTGGGAGGACAATGGCTCAAACATCTGTCCAGCCATCCAGCTTTAGGCTTTCTGTGGTTTCCCTAAATTACTCAAGGCCAATACTGGGATGGTTCCTTTGAAAGGACATGGCAGATTTTCTTCCCCATCCCTGAAACACTCTGAGCTTGTGCTCTGCTCCAAATACATCGATGTTGATGAGACTTTAAATTCTGATCTTCTTTCCTTCCTTGCACTCTGAACAGGAGTCAGTCACACATGCTTCCTCTTAAGGCTATCAAATTTTGCCTAAACCCTGCATAGTCTCAGGTCCTTTCCCTCCTCCTCCACTGTAGTTGGGAATGTTCCTGGTCTTTACATTAACAATTTCCCAAGTTTGGTAGCAAAAGAATTCTGCTATAACCTACACGTTAGTACCCACCATATTATAGCTAGCAACAACAGTGCTTTGTCACTTGGCTCTGCTCTAAGGCCTCTTGAGAGTGGTGACTGCCGTCCTATCGGTTTTAATCAATTCACACCTCAATCTAACCCACTGACATACTGAAGAACCCCTCACAGAACCCAAAGAAATTCTTCTCTTGTGCAAAAACTGACAGTGGCACCAAAGTTACTATCCAGACACTCATGGATGGGGCAGAAACTAAAACTGGCGGTAATGGAACAACAGCAAAAATTCTGAACTCCAATTTCAAATGTTTGTGTACAAGGGAAGATCAATTTTTAATTCTCAGACCACTGCAAAGATGAGTGATATAGATATTAGTGTAATACAGATATTAGTGTCAGCAGCGTTGAGAAACGGTTGAGATTGCTAAAACTGAATGAAGCTCCAAGGCCCTACAGAATTCCTATCCACTTCTGTACAGAATTTGTGGCTTTTAGCCATAATACACCATACATTCCAAAAAACAAAAACTGTGCCCTGTGGTTGAAAGAGAACCAAGATCCCTTCTATCTACAAAAGAGCAGCAGAAGTGATTCACAAAATTACCCACCAATGTCTTTGACATCCATGTGTTGTAGAATCTTAGAACATATTACGAATCCAAACATAATGATGTGTGTAATAAAATAATTTCTGTCTTTCCAACTGGCATGTATTCAGCAAATATTGATCGTGCAAAACTCAACTTGCACTTCTCTCACATGTTGTCCAGGAAGCCGTGGATCAAGGAAGTCAGGTGTATAAGGTGTTTTCTGACTTCGAGAAAGCATTTGACTTGGTACCACACGAGTTTTTATTGACGAAAGTAGTGTCACATTGGGATCAAAGGAAGTTTGCAATTGGATTGAGAATTTCTTGGTAGGGAGGACACAGCAGGTTATCTTGTAGGGAGAGCCATCAACAGATGTAGGAATAACTTCAGGTGTGCTCTAGGGAAGTGGTTTGGGACCCTTGCCATTCATATTGTATATTTATGACTTGGCGAATGATGCAGTTATTGAGCTAGAGCACTGTCTGAAAAAAGATGTACAAATATTTAAATGAATGAGATTTGAATGTGGCAGAGAGAGTGGAAACTTGCTTTAAATGTTCAAAAATGTAAAATTTTACACTTCACAAAAAATGCAGCAACATATTGTCCCATAATTACTTATGAAGAAACAGTCACAATTGCAAAATATCATTCATTTAAAATGACCGGTTTCAGCACATACAGTATGCCATCTTCAGACTGACTGCACCATTTGCTGGAGCTCATGACATGCTGAACAGTGTGTGTTGTCAAGACAATAACTGGTCACAGCTGCAACATGCAGCTGTTCAGCATGTCACGAACTCCAGCAAATGGTGCAATCGATCTGAATATGCCCTACTACATGTGCCAAACTGGTCATTTTAAGTAAATAAAATTTTGCAATCATGACTGTTTCTTCATAAATAATTGTCACAAGTAAGGTCGCTAACACTCCCAGCCACATTGGTTAAAATCATGTTATCTGATGATTACAATGTAAAAAAGCGCAGTTAGAAGATGTATACATATGCAAAACCTGCATATAAAAATTTTTAGCATTTGGAATTGAATGGATAGGCTCAGTTGTAGGTGTCAGTCTTTGTTTCATTGGTTGGATACAAAGAACAGTAACAGGGATGGTCTTAGGTGTGTTTGAGCTATGGGTGAGCATCATGGGAATGCTGCAAACCCTGAACTGGCAGCTGCTTGAAGTTAGATTCTGCCCGTAAAATTTTTAAGAAGCAGAACTAAGTGAGGAATCTAGGAATATGATGTTGCCTCCTACGTGTTGTGCCCAAAGGGACAGCAAAGGCAGTATTACATTAACGACAGACTCTTTCCGTGGCCACAAGAGGTTTAGTTTGGGTGTCTTGTGTTGTTGTGTATGTGAATGCGTATACTACTGCTAGAAAGAGATCTAGCACTCAAAAGCTACTGTGAGTGCTGTTTTCTGTTACATGTTTCTGTGCTCCATGCATAGATTTGCTATAAGTTAGAGAATTTCCGTTATACAGAGGCATAAAAGCAGTCCTCCTGACCAAATTTCATAAGGTACTGAAACAGTAAGAAACCTTAAAATGTGATGCAATGCAATAGGAAGCACCCTCTGCCATGCTCTTCAGTGATCTGCAGAGTATATATAACCCAACTTACAAATTTTAAGAACCAATATTAAGTGAACTATGTAGGAATCTACTACAAGCCCCTATGTTATCACTCCTGTAGGGACAAGATTAGACAAATTACATTGTGCACAGAGGCATTTAGGCATTCTTTCCATGCTCCCAATGGAAGTGGGATGAGAAGAAACCATTCAAAGTGATATAATGGTAAGTACCCTCTGTCATGCACTTTACAGTGGTTGACAGGGTATAGACGTAAATGTCGATAAAAAGACTGGCTAACAGGTGCCTAGAACAGGCACTAAATGTGATAAATAAGTTACACAGTTGCCACTAGCAAGGATCACTCATATTCAGCAATGTAACTAATTGCTACTAAACAGTTTTCTTGGATTGTAAACAATGGTGGGTGATTGTTAAACAAAATTCAGGTTGCCCCAAAGGCTTCAGACTGCTTTTGCTGCCACCTTGTAATTAAAATGTTTTTCTACACATGATTGTACTTTCACTTCTTAGATTACTAAGCCCTATGTACAGTACACACTTTCTACTATTAAAGGATAGCTGCTTAAAAAACTCTGATGTGATCAGATCAGATACACTTCTTGTTCCCTAGACTGATAGTGAGAGGTCTTTGAGGATAAGGATAATGTCACAAAAAACAAAAATCCACAACACAAAAAAATATTTATGTTCTTTCTTCAGATCCTAAGTGAAATGGTTCTGAAAGATACAGACTAAGTCAAAAAGTGTAAACATATTTCTCATGCAAATTGCCACTTCAGTATGCACATACTTACATGTTTTGCAAAAGAAAAGTCATGTGTTACTGTAGCCAAGCTACCGCACTGAAATTATCCAGATGCAAGATTTGCATAGTACATGTGTTATGAGAGGTTGTAGTAAATTTATTAACAGAGTAAGAGAAGTTGGCCAACACTAAATCCTTCTGGTTTCTTTTAAATTGTAATTTAGTAATAAAATCTGTTACGCTTACAGGAAAGTTACTGAAAATGTGTGTTCCTAAATAATGGAGATCTGTTTGCACCAAAATTATAAATTTGAAATATTTGTATGGACTATTCTTATTCTGATTATCAACTGTCTGTTTGAAAGAAAGGCGTGTTACACCCAAACTACAACACATGTTTGCATGGTTGTATGTGGAATTGTGTGTACTTTTACTATAAAAAAGAGTGAGAGCTTGAAAGCTAGTGTGAATAGTGTTTCCTGTTCTATGCTCCACACATTAGTCTACTATAGGTGAGTAATTGCCATTCCCTTTTTACATACTGTTCCATCCAGGAATGTCCTTCGTTGGATACAAACTTTCCTATTCTTCCAGAAACCAAAAATTAATGTGGAGCCATGTAGATTTTTAAGAAAGACTAGGCAGTCTCATTGTAAATTTTTTTTTTATTTATTTTATTTGTGATGTGTTTCACTCTCACAGGAGCAGCATCATCAAACATCGGATAAAAATACTTGAGGACCACTGGCAAGTGTACAGAAAGTCCCACAATCACCAAAAATGGAACGTCATCCATTAGTGGTGATTGTGAGACATTCTGTACTCTTGCCAGTGGTCCTCAAGTGTTTCTGCCTGGTGGATGTGTCCTGTAAATTTTATTGGATAACATGCCATTTTTTGTGATTGTGGGACTTTCTGTACACTTGCCAGTAGTCTTAAAGTGCAACCGAGACTGCCTATTCTTTATTGAACATCTCAAAAGGGTGCTGCACCGTTAGCCAGAAGATGGAGTGCTGTGATGTCGTAGATTTTTATTCCAGTCATTATGGAGGATTTCCTTTTTAGTTCTTTATAAGTTGCTATGACATTGCATTCAAGTTTTAATGAGGGAATGATGTGCTGTATGTATTATTGTCAGCTTCATAGTACTCACAGAAGTATAGCATTATCTGGGAAGTGTTTACTCCTAATTTTTATTTTAGAAGAGACACATCAGTTGTAACTATGTTAACTTCTCATTATAACTAAAAAGTAAATAAAGCTTTTGTCAAACAGGGAGAGTACTTTTTATGAATGGCCCTCCTAACACATTACAACCAATCTGCAACTGTGGCCTTAATTTTTTACAAATAGTTTTATTGTGTAGCATGAGCATAGCACTTCCAAAGATTTAAGTTTCATTCTGTGTGCTTTATATTTTCTTCTGCCTACTTTTCTACTATTCAGTAATGATTCATTTTTGTTTTGCACATGCCTGTATTACAAAATGTACTCATTAAGTATGCGGTGTATTTTAAAAAATGGTATATTTTTAACTCCCATGCTCAGTACTTTGCAAGTAAAAATCATGTCCATTCAAAACCTGGAATGGAAATTTTGTATTTCCAAATTCCTAAAAAGGTAGGATTTTTTGAAGTGCCACATGATTACTAACAGTGTTGGAAAGTATGCACTAATTTCGCTGCCAGATGGAGCCATTCATTTGAATACCATGAAAAATGGAGTACCTCAAAAGCTACATGTTTCCACAGTTACTGCCTTCTCACTGAAAATGATTGGTCTTTATAACAATTGTTACATTGACACTATCAGGTAAAATTAGTTAGGTTGAAACTGAATAAAAGTTTTTACAGAATCTATGAATTCTATGCAAAGTGATAATTCATACTTTTTCTCTTTCTATAAAAGTTTACCTCACATAAATCATATTTCCTAAACCTCACATCAAGGAATATTAGCAGTGAGTAAAAGAGTCAAATACATTATTCATGTTAGCACTATTATATTATAATATTTCATAACTGAGCCTTTTATCACACTGTGCTTAAGCAAAAACTCCATTATTAAAAAGGTAACTTTTTGTTGCACCTAATCATGACTGTTTCAATTATTGTCTCAGCTGTGTGACCAGATTTGTGATGTCCTCAGAAAGGTGTTAGTTTGTAGTAATTGATGGAAAGTCATCGAGATGTAGCAGAGGTGATATCCGGCATTCCCAAGGAAGTATTACAGCCCCTCTGCTGCTCTTAATCTATGTAAATGATTTAGGAGACTATCTGAACAGCCCTTTAAGATTGTTTGCAATGATGCTATTGTTTACCATATAGTAAAGTCATCAGAAGATCAAAGCCAATTGTAAAATGTAACTAATGTTTGTGTGCCTATTGATGATGCAGCACTTCTGTCATTCCGTGAGTTGTCTCCTTTATTGCTAAATAATTTGTAATTTTCAGCCAGTGCTTTCCATACATTATCAGTTAAATTTTGGTTACACGATAAATCATACAAATCTTCAGGCTGACAATTCAACTAAATGTGGAGATACTGCAATTATGAACAATTTAATCGGAAACAATCCTGTAGAAAATGTTGTTTGGAAGGCTATTTTATACTGGCAGAACACTTCAAGATGCAACAACTCTATTAAAGAAACTGCCTAAACTACACTTGTCCATCCTCTTCTGGAGCATTTTGCACAATATGGGATATTTACCAAATAGGACTGATGGAGGACACAAAAAGTTCGAAGCTCATCATGAATTATCGCAAAACAGAGGAGATAGGGCATGGACATGATATGGAAGTGGTAATCTTTGAAACAAAGGTGTTTTTCATTGTGGTGAGATTTTTAAAGCAATTTCAATCATCAGCTTTCTCCTCTGAATCCCAAAGTATTTTGCTGATGCCTACCTAATTAGGGAGAAATGATCATTGTAATAAAATAAAAAAATCAGAGATTGCACAGAAAGATTGAAGTGTTATTTTTTTTCTGTGCACTGTTTGAGAGTGGGACAGAAGAGAAATTATGTGAAGGAAGTTTGACAAATCCTCTGACAGACACTCAAGTGTGAACTGAAGAGCAGTCATGTATATGTAATACTGTTGTAAACAAGTAATTGCTAGCAGTCACTTTATCTGTTCATTGCACACCTCAAGGGATACTTGAGCTAGTGTTACATATTTCTTTTGTGTGCCAAAGGTGGCTATTTGTGAGAACAATAGCATTACTTTGGGATATGGCTGGTAAGGGTCACAAATACCATTGGGCACATCTAAAAATTTTTAAAAGGCCATTCCAGCAGACATAGAATGCTACCAGCTCCAACAAGAACACAACTCATGCCTGCCACAGGAGCTCCAATGTTACGCATAATTCCCTCAGATGATGAACCAAAAAGGTAGGAACACTGCACAAGTCCCACTCTAAATTCCGCTCTTAAACACAGTATGAGTTGTTTGATATTTGTAAACAGCTGGAAATCACCCTGACTACTGACAATCAATTGAAAGCTGCTGCAAACTGGCGTATTGGGAGGACTCTGGAGAGTCATGTACAAGAGATACCAAAGGCACCTCAAGTTGAAGTGTTTTTCTTGTTGGTTTAGGGTTTTATGTAGCTGCTGGCTCACCCCTATTAGTTGAAGCTGACTCAGAACACCTCATGAGATCTGCCATGTGACATAACATTTGACGTAGTTATCTTTTTCTTTTAAGGCAGTAGCCATAGTTCATTCTCATGAACTAGAGGTCCTGATAATCATTGCCTCTGAAATTCTGTGGGTAGTCGAGGAAAGGCTTGACTTCTTCACATTTTGCAGCTGCTATTGGAGCAAAAGAAGATAACATCTACTCGTATCACAAAGAAGCACATCCACTACTTTCCTTTTGTAAACACGTATTTCCTTGAGTGGGTGTAGACATCTTTAGCGTGACTTATGAATTTGAGTAAAACACATTGAATTTGAGTAAAACACATCGAAAGCTCAACATGACAAGGAAGAATACAATATATTTCATTTGTTACAAAAACATCTTGTCATTTGTTTTCGTTCTTGGAGAGTGTGGTTGCTCTTTGTGGTCAAGCCATGACACCAAAACGTAAAAGACCCAATCCACAGCAGGTGAAGCCATTTATTTGCTCACCTTTTACCGTTTTCTAATATTCCACACCTCCCATTTAATGCCCGCACGTATGAAAACAAACACCCACACACAGAATATATCTGCAACTTACTCCTTATTTAATATTATTTTGTCATGATCATTTTCCTTGCACTACAAAAGGAGGTTCAAAATGGTTCAAATGGCTCTGAGCACTATGCGACTTAACTTCTGAGGTCATCAGTTGCATAGAACTTAGAACTAATTAAACCTAACTAACCTAAGGACATGACACACATCCATGCCGATTCGAACCTGCGACCGTAGCGGTCGCTCGGTTCCAGACTGTAGAGCCTAGAACTGCACGGCCACTCCGGCCGGCTTACACAAGGAGGGTGAAATGTTGTTTCCCGAAACTCCATATGACTCCACTTAAAGGAAAGGTGATGGGGCCTCTCACAATCTCAAAAAAGTCCCGTTTATGTACAGTGCATAGAGGGCACCACCATACATCACGTGAGACTGACTATAAGTCCATCTCTGACTAATGTCATTATTGTCTACTATAGCTCCCCCCTGCGGGTCCGGGGGTTAGAATAGGCCCAAGGTATTCCTGCCTGTCGTACGAGGCGCCTAAAAGGAGTTTCACACGTTTCGGCCTTTGTGTGATGGTCCTGTGTACCGTTTGACCTCCATTCTTCAAAATTTTTCCAAAGGGTGAGCCAATTGGGGAAGGGCGCCTTGCAAGGTGCATTATGTCCATCATGCATTGAGATCTTTAGCCCACTTTCTCGTTGTCGTATTGCAGTCCTGCCCATTCTCCATCTCTCGGGCGAGGACACCTTCCTGGGTGCGTTTTCCACTATGCACTATGCAGTGTTGATTTCTGTGTCGACGATGAGCGTGTACTTCCAGCCCGGTAGCCAGTCCATTGTGGTGGTAGGGCTGCCGTGTACCCTGTTGGTTGTAGCCCCCTGACCACACAGGGATCACTCTGCTGATGTCTGCGCCATTAAGGGGTAGATGCACATCCCCCTGGGGCGTTGGGACTCCTGGCAAAAGCCAACCTGCCAGGTGGCCTTTGCTGCGGCTGGGTGGTGCCTGTGGGGAGGGCCCCAGGTCAGAGTGGGTGGCATCAGGGTGGATGATACCCAATGAAGCGGAGTCCATCATCTCTTGCTAGTGGTGAAACATCAGCAGTCTCTAGAGCTCAATTCAAAGCACAGAAGTATGACCCCAAATCGTTCCCCTCCCTGGCCACACCACGGGAGAAACGTCAGGCTGAGGATGGCAGTGTAGATTATTCGCCCTGGTACCTTGTATGTTCGAGAGCTGACGGAGAATCTTACATGACAATGAACCCTCAGTTTTTTGTTGAGCATTTAGAGAACAAGTTTGGGGAGGTGGAGGGCTTGTCCAAAATGAGATCTGGGTCAGTCTTGATCAAAACAGCATCCTCTGCCCAGCCACAGGAGTTACTCACTTGTGACAAGCTGTGGGATGTTTCTGTAAACATCACGCCCCATAAGAGCTTAAATATGGTCAAGGGTATCATATTTCACAGAGACCTTCTAATGCAGTCCGACGATGAGCTGTGCACCAATTTAGAACGGCGAGGTGTACATTTCATCTGGCGTGTCCACCAGGGTCCGAATGATAATCACCGGTGCCTCCATCTTGGCCTTTGAGGGTGATACAGTGCCCAAGAAGGTCAAGGTGATGGTCTACTGGTGAGATATAAAGCCCCATATCCCTCCCCCGATGTGGTTCTTTAAATGCTGGAAGTTTGGCCATATGTCTTCCCGCTGTATGTACAGTGTCTAATTCCAAGATTGCGGACACCCATCACATCCCAATACTCCATCTAACCTGCCTCCCATCTGTGTCAACTGTGGAGAGCACCATTCGCCTTGCTTGCCTGACTACGGGATTCTCCAGAAAGAAAGGAAAATCATGGAGTACAAGACCCTGGACAGACTGACCTACACAGGGGCTAAGAGAAAATTTTAACGCCTGCATCCTGTGTGTATGACATCGTCTTATGCCGTCGCTACAACAGTTCTGGTACCATCAGCTCTGACAACCCAGGTCACCTCTCAGAGCTGGAAGACTGCACCTGCCCCCTTGATGGTGGGGGGCATTTCCCTTCCTGTTGCTCCTGCACCACCTACTTCGGGAGCAACATTCCCCCAAACATCGGGGACGTCCGTCCCCACTTCTAAGCGGAGAAGCGTAAGACTTCGCCTTCTCTCTTGAGGAAGGGGTCCCTTGGATCACTTCCTTCCCAGATTTCTTCTAGTGGGAAAGACGACACCTGCCAGTGGCTGAAGAGCCCAAAAGCAGCTGGTCATAGGGTTTCACGCTCATCCTCAGTCTCAGAGACAACCCGTGAAGTCCTCCCTGCCAGGGAAACCCTAGGAGCAGCGAGAGAAATCCACAAAGAAACCCCCCCAAGACCAAGTAAATTGCAGTGGCACCCACACCACCGCTACCTACAAGCTCTGCAGCTGAGGGTGGGGTGGTGATTTTGGCATCTGCTGAGGACCTAGATCTCGCCAGACACTCAAGACATAATGGATATAGACTGCTCGGGCAATAAATCGGTGGCAGCAGGTCACTCTGAGGCATAAACCGCCTCATTGAATGTTCCATGCCTTCCCAGTCTCACAGTGTCATCCTCCAGTGGAATTTCGGCGTTTTTTTCTACTGCCTGGCTGAGCTATGGCAACTGTTAAGCTTTACACCTGCTTTCGGTATTGCCCTCCGCAGCTATAAGGGATATTACAGGAACTGTGGCGACTATAATAGAGTGTCAGGTGGAGTTTGCGTTTATGTCCTAAACTTGGTCTGTAGTGAACATGTGCCCCTTCAAACACCTCTTGAAGTGTGGCTGTAAGAATAAGGATGATGTAGGAAATAACTGTCTACAATGTATATCTTCCTCCAGGTGATGCAGTACCCCTAAATGTATTAGGTGCACTAATTGATCAACTCCCTAAACCTTTCCTACTTCTGGGAGATTTTAATGCCCATAACCCCTTGTGGGGTGGTACCATGCTTACTGGCTGAGGCAGAGATGTCGAAACTTTACTGTCGCAATTTGACTTCTGCCTCTTAAATACTGGGGCCGCCACACATTTCAGTGTGGCTCATGGTAGTCGCTCGGCCATTGATTTATCAATTTGCAGCCCAAGACTTCTTCCACCTATCCACTGGAGAGCACATGACGACCTGTGTGGTAGTGACCACTTCCCCATCTTCCTGTCACTGCCCCGGCGTCAGGCGCACAGATGCCTGCCCAGATGGGCTTTGAACAAGGCGGGCTGGGGAACTTTCACCTGTGCTGTCATCGCTGAATCTCCCCCACATGGTAACATCGATGTGATGGTTGAGCAGGTGTCTAGCATAATTGTTTCTGCAGCAGAAAATGCGATCCCTTGCTTTTTAGACTGCACGAGGCGTTAGGCAGTCCCTTGGTGGTCGCTGGAAGTCACTGAAGCAATTAAGGAGCGTTGGCGAGCTCTACAGCAGCATAAGTGGCACCCTTCCACAGAACATTTCACATCCTTTAAACGGCTTCGTCCCCATGTTCGCTACCTTATCAAACAACGGAAGAAGGAGTGTTGGGAGAGATATGTTTCAACCATTGGGTGCCATACATGACTTTCCAAAGTCTGGGCAAAGATCAAACATCTTTTTGGATACCAGGTCCCAACAGCTGTCCCCAGTGTTACCATAAATGGCGAGTTATGTACCTATGCAAACGCAATTGCCAAGCACTTTGCTTGAGCCTCTGTGTTGGAGAATTACACCCCCCCCCCCCCCCCCCACCTTCGCCTTTCGCGCACTCAAATGGCAGTTGGAAGGGAACGTCCTCTCATTCACTACACGATGCAACTACACGATGCAGTGAATCCTATAACTCCCATTTACAGAGTGGGAGCTCCTCAGTGCCCTTGCACATTGCCCCGACAGAGCTCCAGGGCCTGATGGCATCCACAGTTAGATGATTAAACATCTCTCATCTGACTACAAGGGACATCTTCTCGTCATCTTCAACCAGATCTGGTGCGATGGCGTCTTTCTGTCGCAATGGCGGGAGAGCACCATCATTCCGGTGCTCAAACCTGGTAAAAACCTGCTTGATGTGGATAGCTTTCGGCCCATCAGCCTCACCAACGTCCTTTGTAAGCTGCTGGAATGTATGGTGTGTCGGCAGTTGGGTTGGGTCCTTAAGTGACGTGGCTTGCTGGCTCCATGTCAGGGCGGCTTTCGCCAGGGTCGCTGATAATCTTGTGTGTACCGAGTCTGCCATCGAAACAGCCTTTTCCAGATGGCAGCACCTGACTGCCATCTTTTTCGACTTATGTAAATCATATGACACAACTTGGCAACATCATATCCTTGCCACTGTATTAGTGGGGCCTCCGGGGACCACTCACGATTTTTATCCAAAACTTCCTGTCGCTCCATACTTTCTGTGTCCAAAGTTGGTAACTCCCATAGTTCCATCCGTATCCAGGAGAATGGAGTCCCACAGGGCTCTGGATTGAGTGTCTTTCTATTTTTAGTGGCCATTAACAGTCTAGCAGCAGCTGTCATGCCCTCCGTCTCACCTTCTCTGAATGCAGACAACTTCTGCATTTCGTACTGCTGCACCAGTATTGTTGTTGCTGAGCGTTGCCTCCAGGGAGCCATCCACTAGGCGCAGTCATGGGCTCTAGCCCACAGTTTCCAGTTTTCAGCCGCAAAGTCGTGTGTCGTGCACTTCTGTCGACATCGTACCATTCATCTGGAACCACTTTACCTTAATGATGATCCACTCACTGTAGTGGAAACTTATCGATTCCTAGGACTGGTTTTTGACACTTGATTGACTTGGCTCCCTCATCTTCATCAGCTTAAGCAGAAGTGCTGGCAGCACCTCAATGCCCTCCATTGCCTGAGCAATACCAATTGTGGTGCAGATCGCTCTACGATGCTGCAGCCCTACAGAGCCTTTGCCCAATCATGAATTGACTATGGGAGTGTGGTTTATGGTTCGGCAGCACCTTCAGCATTGCATTTACTTGACCCTGTGCACCACTGTGATGTTTGATTAGCGACAGGAGCTTATAGGACGAGTCCATTGACCAGCATACTGGTGGAGGCTGGTGTCCCTTCTCTGCAGATCAGATGTGCCCAACTGCTCGCCAGTTACGCAGCACACATTCATAGTTCTCCTTAGCATCCAAATTACCATCTCCTTTTCCACCCACGGAAGTCCATCTCCTGCATCGGTAGCCCAGATTGGGGCTAACGATTGCGGTTTGCGTGCGGTCCCCTCTCTCCAAACTGGAGTCCTTCCCTTTACCACCGCTACTTGCAGTCCATTCACATATGCCTCCATGGGTTACGCCTCGGCCACAGCTTCATCTGGACCCTTTTCATGGCCCTAAGGACTCCGTTAACCCCGCTGCAATCTGCTGTCAGTTCCTCTCGATCCTTGATGTGTTCCGGGGCTCTGAAGTGGTTTACACCGATGGCTCAATGGCTGATGGTCATGTAGGCTTCGCATATGTTCACGGAGGACATACTGAGCAGCACTCCTTGCCAGTTGGCTGCAGTGTTTCCACTGCAGAGTTGATGGCCATATCTCGTGCTCTTGAGTACATCAGCTCATGCTCTGGCGAGTCACTTCTCCTGTGTACTGACTCACTGAACAGCCTACAAGCTATCGACCAGTGCTACCCTCACCAGCATTTGGTAGTGTCCATTCAGGAGTCCATCTATGCCCTGGAAAAGTCCCACCATCTTGTGGTGTTTGTGTGGACCCCAGGCCACTTCAGAATCCCCGGCAATGAACTTGCTGACAGGCTGGCCAAACAGGTGATATGGAAACTGCTTCTGAAGATACGCATCTCTGAAGCTGACCTGCATTCTGTCTTACACTGCGGGGTATTCCGGCTTTGGGAGACGGAATGGCATAACAGCACACACAACAAACTGCATGTCATTAAGGAGACTATGAATGTGTGGAAGTTTTCCATGCAGGCCTCTCGCAGGGAATCAGTTGTCCTCTGACAGCTTCACATTGAGTTTGTCTCTATTTTTAGTGGCCATTAATGGTCTTCTCCATTGCGAGGACCCATCTCAGTGTCGTTGTGGCTCCCAAATGACAGTCGTCCACCTCTTGATGTACTGCCCACTTTTAGGCGCTCTGCGGCAGACTTTTAACTTTCCTAGCGCCGTGCCTTCGGTGTTGGGCGACAGTGCCTCCACAGCAGCTTTAGTTTTACATTTTATCCGTGAGAGTGGGTTTTATACTTCTATGTAGGTTTTAGCGCATGTTCTTTGTTCCTCTGTGTCCTCCACCATAGTGCTTTTAGGGTGGAGGTTTTAATGTGTTGCAGAGTGGCTGCCTTTCCCTTTTTATTCTTATGGTTGGCTAGCCACTGTAATCTGCTTTCCTGATTTACTCTCTTCTGTTTCTAGCATCTCTCTGTTGTTTTCTTGTCCTCTTTTGTTCGTTGCCTTCCCTTCATTCTTGTGGCTTTTCCTTTCTTTCCGTTTTGTGTTATATGTTTTGTCCATTTTACTTTCACACTTGTGGCATTGTTTTATTAGGAACAAGGGATTGATGACCTCGTAGTTTTGTCCCTTCTCCCACCTTTAAACCAACCAACCATCTCTATAGCTTCCCTATACATATGTGCATAATAATGTGATATCCTGGTTGGCATCCTCGTCTCACTAAATTTTGTTTCATGATCACCGTCTTTAAAAACATGTTCTGCTACAGCTCACTTATCAGTATGTCCCAGTCAACAGTTCCTTTTGTGTTCAGTTAAGTGGTTATTGACACATCTTTTCATTGTTCCAATATAAACCTTCCCACACTTACATGAAATTTTATACATTCCAGGAGTTGCTAAATGGTGTCATGCATCTTTTGCCAATCTTAAACACTCATTAACCTTCTTGGTGGGTCTAAAGATTGCTTCGGCTTGAAACTTGGCCAGAACTTTCCCAATATGGTCCATAATATTGCAAATAAATGGAAGAAAAACTTTTCCAGCTGACAGTTGTTGTTGCTGAATGTTGTCAGACACTTTTCTTCTGGGATGAATCGCTCGATCTATCTCGTTGTCAGTGTATCCACTTTTCTTAAAAGCCATTTGATTTAGTTCATCTTGCAAATAAACTGCCTCACAGATCTTATTATCTCTGTCCACCAATGTTTTAATGACACTTCACTTCTGCCTGGGATGATGGTTTGAATCCTTATGGAGGTAAAGGTCGGTGTGTGTATCTTTTCTATACACTTTATGCCCTAGACTCCCATCTGCCTGTTTAGTTACTGATACATCCAAAAAATTTAGTTGTCCATTGCTCTCTTTCTTCATAGTAAATTGTATCTCTCGATTAATACTATTTAGGTGCACCAAGAAACCATACATAGATACTCTGCAAATCACATTTAAGTTCCTGGCAGAGGGCTCATCGAACCACCTTCTAACAACCCTACCACAACAAAGGTCAAAATTTAATAATGATTGTGGTGTTGCTCACGCTGCTAAATACTGCATTTTCGGGCAACAACATAGTTATTATATGACAGGTGTCATTAGAGCATAGTTAATAAAGTTATTTCATGTAATAATGAGTAAACTAGGCATTCATGTTTTCGTGTGTCCCACGCTGGTCTCGTTGTAAAATCATGGCTCAATCGTCGAAAATCTAGGTGGTTATGATTCCAAGCTCGGATGCAAAGAGGCCTAGGTTTTATTCTGCTATATTCAAAAGTTTTGTAGATGCGCTTCACAAAGCGTTCTTTAAGATTAAACCTTTCAAAGTTAGCACAATGGTGATGTAGAAAAAATAATCAGCAATCCGAATTTAAGTTACACTTCCTTTTAATTGCTTTTATTGCAATATCACGTAACACACAAAACATCACTTCACAATACAAAACATACTTGAAAACATCTTCCTCACATTTTATAAGCCAACTACAATATGCGTCTTTCTAACATGACGTCCGAGACTTCACCCTCTCAAGGTCCGACTCTAACAACTAACTAATAATCGCTTACATGCCCAAAAATCAGAGTTACAAGTACGTCAAAGATCATAGTGACAAAAGAAAGAATACACATAAGAATAATATCATTGAAATATGAACATATCAATGTATCACAAATGAAATCAAATCTGAATGTTGTCTCAGAAATATGTTAACTACTTCTACAGAAACACAGTAGAATATTACTGGTATCGAGAGGTTCAGGTGAAGCGCCGTAATGGTTACGTAATTCAAGTACCATTACAACACGCCCCCACCCCACACACACACAGACACACACACCACACACAATTCCATGCACGAGTTGCATGGGATTGGGTGTCCCAAACAGCAAGAAATAAGGTAGTAAGTTACAATAATCATTATATAGAATAATGGTATCTTTGAAACAGTACATACAGATTATTGATCCTTGTGGTATAACATTAAAGAAATGAAATGTAATAGATTAAAAGTTGCTTTAACCATATCTTTTCAAACTTGCAAAAATTACTAAATTCTGTAACAGGCCTCCCTTCACTCTCTTTACAACAGTACACATAAATATCAAAATGTAATCTGTTAATCTGTAACATATTGTATGCAAAGAAAAAAAATCATAAATTTTTTGAATCTTCGTTACAACTATATACCTGAGCACAGAGTATGTCTCTTGGCAATAAAATAAGAAAAGTATTAAATTTTTTTTCAAACAAGAGTCCAATTGTTCTTTTCAGTCCATCATTTATATATAACTCACTGTCAATTTCACCACTGTAGTTCCTGTTCTCCTAGTTAAGTTTTTTCTCTAATAACAGGTCCATAGGTATTTCCTTTACATAGTTCCTTTTAGCTGGTGGGTTCTTTATCTACACAGGTAGGTGACCTGAAATTATTACATAGGCTTTACTCTTCAGTTCAGTATAAGTTCCTACACAAATATTCAGTGTTATATTGTGTCACCAAGAATGATCAAACACTAATAGAATGACATGAAAGAAACAATATGAAAGATTATAATAGTCTAACAATTATGATTCATATTCAATAAAAATTCTATATATTACAACACACATTAAATTTTTCATTTTCTAACATTACTTTTAGAAAAAATCTTGTTTATGACATGTCATAAGCAAGCTTTTATCATCCATAGCCCTTCAACATTCTGATGTGAAAGTAATTGGAATTTTTACTCCACTATAATATGGTATGATAGTATATAAATAAATTTTGAAATTAATTTCAAAGTTATTCAACCAGATACAGTCTACTACATTAACATGGTAATTTGTGACAAAGAAAAGTATTACCAGACAGCATTTAAGAAAACAATTGTTTGTTGATCTGTCTTGAAGAGCATGAGGACATGGTACAATTATAGACACTGCAACAAGGGAGGAGCGATACCTCAAAATATGTGGATGGAAAAGAAAGATAGAAATAGGTACTACTGGAGAGTTCAGCCTAGCCCCCTCCCATGAGCAGAAGAAGAAAAATAGAATAGAATCAGTGACAGGCAGTAGGATAAGAAATAAAAGGGGAGGGCTCAAAAAAATAAGTGAGAGCGGAATATCAACAGCCGCCCACCAATATAAAATACAACGCAGACATGGCAGAACGGATGACTGTGATAATCCCCCTACAGTAGCTTAAGAAACCCATCACTGATATATATCGTCTATCCCAATATTCACCCCCCTCCCTCCCCATACAGGTCCAATCTAACTATAGCATAAAAACCTCCAATATGACATGTACAAAGGAAGAAAAGTGCTCATGGCTACACTGAGTCTTACAAAAACAGAAGAAATATTATCAAAATGACAAAAGTAAAGGTTGGATTTTACAACAAGCATCCTCAATTTCATCAACATAATATGCAAAATATCAAAAGGTATCACACTAATCCTAAACATGTTATATACAAAGACAAAATTAAGAAAAATGACAACTGTTAGTATCTGTGTGTTGCCTCCACAGGCAGACAGAATGCTTCACCAATAATACACAAAAGAATGATTTAATTCCACAGTGTGGAAAGTCCTCAATTTTATACATCCCAACTGTCAAGTGGGCAAATAAGCAGGCATAGCCTGTTCATAATATTCCAATTTCAGTCTTTTCCAACATATAGGCTCAGAAAATATAATAACAGCAATAAGGTATTTTCAGCATAAATGACAGCACATGAAGAAAATTTAAGCATGTATACATAATAGGCTCATCCATAAACATTATGTTACCAAAATGAGTAATTGTTCATGACTCCACTACTCACCACACAACTTCCTTAACAAGTCACACCACTAATACTTCAAGAGTATTTTTAAACAATAGTAAGCACAAAATATGAATGTAAAAACGTTCACCAAAATATCTAATAACTAACATGAGTAAACTACAACTAAAATAGCACATGTCCTACCACACAAAGAAAATAAAATGCAGAAGCAACCATCAAAATATTTTCTTACATCTAGGCATATATTCAATGAATAGTATGAATATTACAAGTGTACATGGTTCATCAAGCAAAATCATTTTGCACTTCCTTTCAGCAATAAGTAAGCTTCAGTATCATATATAGTTTCCATATCACATGATAGGAAACAAACTTCATAAACAACATAAAAAGTGAAAAATTTTCCTTGTATTCCAGGTTATTGAGATTTGCAAATTTCATTCTAGAAATCAGACTTATAAGGTTTCAATTCAGTTACATTCCTAGACTTTAGATAGATCAATCTGTAAGCATTTGGGTGAGGATTTTCTTTCACCTCAAATGGTCCTATATAAATGTCAAAAAATTTCTTTAATTCTGAAGTCGTAAGTTTAGATTTTTCTTTCATTTTAACCAAATCACCAATATTAAAGTGTGAAAACCTGCCTTTTGCATCATGTCTTTTCTTTCTGTAATCTGCTTTTTTTTTCATGGTGTCTTTTACAATTTGTTCTCTTTCCTGAGGTGACAAAATTTAACAAACTGGAAAATCTGTGTGTTCAGTAATAAAGTTAGTGGGTCTTTTGTTAAACATAATTTCGAATGGTGAAAAGCCATTTGATGTATGTTGCAAACTGTTCATTATGTCTTCGAAATCATTTACATATTCAATCCAATTTACATGGTTCCTACTACAATATGTTATGCACAACCTCCCTATCTCTCTCCTGTACCTCCCTGCTGGATTACTGGACGGGTGATATTTTGATTTCAGTTTATGTTTTATGTTTGCATTTTCAACAGAATCTTTCCATACTTTTGATGTAAATTGTGAGCCATTGTCTGACATGATTGCTTGTGGAGTACCTACCTTATTGAAATAATCACTGGTTAATTTAGATGTAATCTGTTTACTTGTGGCTTTCCTTAATGGATACAATTTGATGCATTTTGAGAATATGTCAACGATCACAAAGATGAAACTGTAACCTCCTTTTGACTTGGGGAGGGGGTCCATAAATGTCGCAAGCTGTCAGCTCTAAATTTTTGCTGGGCAAAATATTTTGCATCATCCCTCTGCATGTTTGATTACTCACATTTACTCTTTGGCATCAGTCACAGGCTGCTAATTTTTTCTCCACTCTTCTGGCAATATTATAAAAATAGACGTTTTCCTGAATCTTTTGTATGCATCTGACAGAACCACAATGTCCAAAGCTCTCATGTATATACTTAACTAATGTGTCTATGTGCTGCTCAGGCCAACATAATTTCCGGTCATCCAAATCAGGTCTTAATCTTCTGAACAGAATCCCTTTGTGTACCTTATAATAATCATCTACCTTTTGCTTAACTCCCAAATAACTTTTTACCAATTTCCAATTTTCATCATGATTTTGGTGTCTCCTAATGTCATTACAAATTTTTAAAATTTCTCCTTCCTCTTTTATCCCCTTCAAATACATAATTTTGAAATTTTTGTCATCAATGCCTGTTTCATTATCAAAATTTAGCCCAATAGGTGACCTAGAAAGTGCATCAGCAATAACATTTTCCTTCCCCTTAATATATTTAATTTCATAATCAAATTGTTGTAAGAATAATGCCCATCTGGTGATTCTACTATGATAAAGCTTACACTCCTGTAAGTAACTTAGTGCTTTGTGGACAGAGTAAACAATTACTTTGTGCCCAAGAAGATAATTTTTAAATTTGTTGAAAGCCCAATGTATAGCCAAAAGTTTTTTTTCAGTCACAGTGTAAGTCTTTTCATACTTTTGTAATACTCTACTAGCAAATGCAATGGAATGGTGTTCAATATGATCTCTTATGACTTTTTCCCGAAATAAGTGTGCTCCTAATCCTGTATCACTGCTGTCAGTCATCAAACAAAAGGGTAAAGACATGTCAGGGCTATATAGAATTCGTCTCTGTGAAAGTTGTTTCTATATCTCATCAAATGCTTTTTGACAATCAGATGACCAATCCCAGACAGTATTTTTCTTTAATAGATCACATAAACAAGAAGCATTCATAGCTTGAGTACTGACATACTTTCTGTAAAATCCAGCAAGACCAAAAAAATATTTTAATTGTTTTTTTATTTTTAGGAACAGGAAAATTCTCTATAGCTTCAATTTTTTCTCTGTCAGGTTCAATCCCCTTTTCCGAAATAATGTGTCCCAAAAATTTCAATTCACTTACTCCAAATTTACATTTTTCTAACTTTAAGGTCATACCCCCTTCCCTTAATTTTGTACACGCCTGTGTTAGCAATTCAAAATGTTCTTCCCATGTTTTTCCAGAAATCAAAATATCATCTACATATACAAGTTTAGACAGTAGTTCATCCCCCAAAACAAGATCTAATGCTCTAACAAACTCAGCAAAAGAAATAGTTAGTCCAAATGGCACAACACAGTAATGATAACTTTTCCCCCCATACAAAAATGCAGTGTATTTTCTAGAATTTATTTCTAAAGAAATTTGGTGAAAGCCTGACGTTAAGTCTAAGCTGCTCATGAATTTCACACATTCAAAATTACGTAACAGTTCATCTATGTTTTCTGGATGATCATTTTCTCTTTTCAAAAATTTGTTAAGGTGCCTAGAATGAAATACAAGTCTAACACCCCGTCCATGTTTGGAAACCACCACCAAAGGATTATTATAATCACTGTTACTTCTTTCGATTATACCCCATGCTTCCATTTTTTGTATCTCACACTCTACTTCTTTTCTTTTTGCAAAAGGAATACTACAAAACTTGAGGAAAAAAGGTTCATGATTTTTAAGGTGTAAAATGCATTGATAATTCCTGACTCTTCCAGGTTTTTCATTGAAAACATCTTGAAATTTCCACAATAAATTTTCCAACTGTCTCTTTTGATTACTGTCCAAATTTATTGCTTCCTCTACTTTGCTTTTTACTAGGTTTTAATAATTTTGACCAGAAAAATTTTGCTTAGGCTTGTTATCATAACAGTACAAATTCTCTTCATAGTCTATGATTTTCCTAACATGATTGCAGACTTCTCCACAGTGTATAATAAACAGTTGTGTACACACAATTGTATTGCTTTTGGGTTCACACACAATAAACTTCATCTCACTCCAGCTAAATGCAGCACTTAGCTTTAACACCCAGCCCATGCCAAACACTATGTTCTGTTCTAAACTTGGAATAACAAGACAACCCTGCTCAAATTTTACATCTTCTATTTCAAATGATAAAAATACTTGACTTTTGATGATTTTACTGTGTTTGCCTGTAGCTCCTCTTATCTTTACTTCCATCACAGGGCCCTCAACAAAATTAACACTGTCTTTAATTTTATTTCTAAATTTTTCAGAAATAGCTGAAACAGGACTCCATGTATCAATGAGACATTTACCCTCCCAATTTTTTACTTTAGCTTTAATGTAGGGACACCCTAATTCACAGTCTTCTACTTTTTCTTTTAATGGTTCATGTAACAGGTCATTTTCAATTTCTCTAAAATTACCCTCATTATTTTCATGATCAGTTTTTAACAACTTTACACACACATTCACACTTTCATTATCATCATCTATGGATACAACAGGTTGAGCATACATCAGATATTCATTACATTTTACACTTTGCCACCAGTGAGCATATAAACTTCTACAAATTTTAGCTAAATAGTTCCACAACTCTTCCATATCTGTTTTGTAATTGCAGCTATTCCATAATATTTTAAAAAAAATTTCACCTTTTCCTTAAGAACTTGTATGTGGGTTTAAATACTTCATACTATTAGCTGGCACAACATTACAGTCCTCTGCTACATTAAATTGGTTACACTGACTTAACTTTACCTGTTCTTCAGATGCATGAGTGTCCTCTTCCTCATTACTAACAACACTTACTTCATCATAATGCTCACAATTATCAACTTCATTATCACATAGCTTCACTACTTCACTTGAAATAATCTCAACGAATACCTGATACTCACCCACAGCATTAATCTCACCATTACTTACCTCCATTTAACTCTCAACAACATCATTAGCTTCCATATTTTCATTAAAATCAAAACTTTCCTCATCATGCATCCTGTCCACATTCACATTAAGTTCCATCTCTCTCTCTCTTCACATAACTTTTCATTTTCATTAAATAACTTATTCAAATCAGATCTGTAATGTTTGTCAGATACTTCAGAATTACATAGATTATCATTCTCTACCCAATTATAAAATTCTGGCACAACTGCAATATCCTCATCTGGCTTGTTCTCAGAAGTAGTTACCTTATTGCTTTCAACATGATTATTTTCTCTTATTGTATCCCAAAATTTCTGATCAAAATTTAAAGTATTAATTTGGTGTTGAATGTCATTTCTGGTGTGTATTTGTTTTGTCTTCCACTAGTTTTATTATAATAATAAGTTACATTTCTCTTTCTTCCTCTGTCTGTAAATTCACAGTTGTTATTGTAGGTCCTATTGTGATTAAATTTTTTCGCCCCAAAACTGCGGACACTCATTGAGGCGGTCCGGAGTTTTCCTGCCTGTTTTCTCTGTTTGATCTCCAATTTTGTTCCCTCCTGTTTCTGTCATCCCATCTGTTTCTATTTCCAAAATTTCTATCCCTGTCTCTGTCATTACCATTATGATCCCTATTGTTTCCCCTGTGTTGTTCATATCTATTGTCTCTGTATTGTCTTCTCTCTCCATACCTGTTTGAATACCACCCCCCCCC
This sequence comes from Schistocerca serialis cubense, assembly GCF_023864345.2. Taxonomy (NCBI): domain Eukaryota; kingdom Metazoa; phylum Arthropoda; class Insecta; order Orthoptera; family Acrididae; genus Schistocerca; species Schistocerca serialis. Next base: position 341,473,458 of record NC_064638.1, read on the forward strand.
CCCCCCTGTTGGTGTTCACCATTGTCAAAATATTGCATATTTGCTCTTTCTAATGCCCTATCCAATTTATCCACATATTTTAAAAATTCTTCCACAGAACCATCAGACCCGTGAACTAAATCCCATTGCAATTTTTCAGGTAGCCTTCTTTTCAGTGCATCTATTTGTGTCATTTCATCAAAAGGTTTATCTAAATGTATTAATTTTCTCATGGTGCCCACTCTCCCTCTGAAAATAGGTCCATTTAAAAATTCAGATTTAATCCTCCCCTGTTCAGATACTGACCAAAATTTGTTTAAGAAGCTTTTCTCAAAATTTGCAAAGGTTTCCCACTGATCAAAATTTTGGTTAGCCCAGGATAGGGCCTACCCTTCAAGAAATTTTTTTGACAAATTTAATTTTTGAATTATCAGACATTCCTGGCACAAAATTATCCTTGCAATGGTGCAAAAAATCAACTGGGTGCAAATTATCACAAGGAAACCTTTTCACTAACAGGTTCGACCATACTGGTCCATGACTGTACAAATTCTTGTTCAAACATATTCTTCAACTTTATTTATTTTCCTTTTTAAAGTGTCTAATTTATTGGTAAGATTTAATTCTAAACTGTCAACCTTTTTCTCAACACTACAGACTGCATTAACACTGTTTACTTTCAAGTCATTTAATTTTTCATCTAGTGATTCATTTTCATTTTGAAGTTCCTGAATTTCCCTGGCTCTGTTACTATTTTCAGCAATGAATTCATTTTCAAAAACAATTACTTTTTTCTCCACATTGTCTACCCTCGATACTATCACCTTTAAGTTACCTTCCAGTGTATTTTTGATCTCAGTTAACTCAGTTTTTATTGCATTTAATTGCTTATTCAAATTCTCCCCTAACCTTTCGCCAATTTCAGCCCTCATTTCAGATTTTAAGTTATTTATGTTTTCATTCTGCTTACTCAGAAGATACATAATTAATTCTAACCTATCAATTTTTGGACCCCCCCCCCTTCTACTTCTTCCCCTGCATTAATTTTATCCATTATTAACTGTTAACAGAAAATGAACCACTAGAAATGATGATACCAAATTACAAAATTCGTTAGAATTTTTACTTAACTTATAGCTGAAGTCTTCTCTGTCGGAATCGAGTCGTAGTGTTTATTTTAAATCCTTTGTCGTCTCATTGTTTTTTGCGTCCTTTTCTAATCCTGTGGTTGTCTCCTTTTGATTTTCAGGTTTTTGTCGATATTTTTCATAACAGATTCACTGTGTACTTTTCCTGAAACACATCTACAGTTAATTTTTGAATATTTGGTGCTGCCTATCCTGGCTGAGCCCCCACGTTCTAACAACCCTACCACAACAAAGGTCAAAATTTAATAATGATTGTGGTGTTGCTCACGCTGCTAAATACTGCATTTTCGGGCAACAACATAGTTATTATATGACAGGTGTCATTAGAGCATAGTTAATAAAGTCATTTCATGTAATAATGAGTAAACTAGACATTCATGTTTTCGTGTTTCCCACGCTGGTCTCGTTGTAAAATCATGGCTCAATCGTCGAAAATCTAGGTGGTTATGATTCCAAGCTCGGATGCAAAGAGGCCTAGGTTTTATTCTGCTATATTCAAAAATTTTGTAGATGCGCTTCACAAAGCATTCTTTAAGATTAAACCTTTCAAAGTTAGCACAATGGTGATGTAGAAAAAATAATCAGCACTCCGAATTTAAGTTACACTTCCTTTTAATTGCTTTTATTGCAATATCACGTAACACACAAAACATCACTTCACAAAACAAAACATACTTGAAACCATCTTCCTCACATTTTATAAGCCAACTACAATATGCGTCTTTCCAACATGACGTCCGAGACTTCACCCTCTCAAGTCTCAATGTCCGACTCTAACAACTAACTAATAATCGCTTACGTGCCCAAAAATCAGAGTTACAAGTACGTCAAAGATCATAGTGACAAAAGAAAGAATACACATAAGAATAATATCATTGCAATATAAACATATCAATGTATCACAAATGAAATCAAATCTGAATGTTGTCTCAGAAATATGTTAACTACTTCTACAGAAACACAGTAGAATATTACTGGTATCGAGAGGTTCAGGTGAGGCGCCGTAATAGTTACGTAATTCAAGTACCATTACAACCTCCACAGTTCTCTATTATTCCAATCTCATATAGTGCACAGAATGAACAAACACCTATATCTTTCCATAAAAGCTCTGATTTCCCTTATTTTATCGTGGTTATCATTTCTCCTTATGTAGGTTGGTGTCTAGAAAATATTTTCGCATACTGATGACAAAGTTGGTGATTGGAATTTTGTGCGAAGATTCCATCGCAACAAAATATTCTTTTCTTTTAATGATGTCCAGCCCAAATCCTGTATCATTTCTATGACACTCTATCCCATATTTCGTGACAATACAAAACGTGCTGCCCTTCTTTTAACTTTTCCTATGTACTCCGTCATTCCTATCTGGTAAGGATCTCACACCGAGCAGCAGTATTCTAAAAGGGGATGGACAAGCGTAGTGTAGGCAGTCTCCTTAGTAGATCTGTTACATTTTCTAAGTGTCCTGCCAATAAAACACAGTCTTTGGTTAGGCTTCCCCACAACATTTTCTATGCGTTTCTTCCAATTTAAGTTTTTCATAATTGTAATTCCTAGGTATTTAGCTGAATTTACAGCCTTTAGATTTGACTGATTTATCGTGTACCCGAAGTGTAACAGATTCCTTTTAGCACTCATGTGGATGACCCCACACTTTTTGTTATTTAGGGTCAATTGCCAATTTTTGCACTATACAGATATCTTTTCTAAATCATTTTGCAGTTTGTTTTGATTTTCTGATGACTTTATTTATTAGTCGATAAACGACAGCGTCATCTGCAAACAACCGAAGACTGCTGCTCAGATTGTCTCCCAAATCATTTATATAGATAAGGAACAGCAAAGGGCCTATAACAATACCTTGGGGAACGCCAAAATTCACTTCTGTTTTACTTGATGACTTTCTGTCAGTTACTATGAACTGTGACCTCTCTGACAGGAAATCACAAATCCAGTCACACAACTGAGACAATATTCCATAAGCACGCAATTTCACTAGAAGCCTCTTGTGTGACAGTGTCTAAAGCCTTCCGGAAATCCAGAAATTCAGAATCGATTTGAAAGCTCTTGTCAATAGCACTCAACACATATTGTGAATAAAGAGCTAGTTGTATTTCACAGGCATGATGTTTTCTAAACACATGCTGACTGTGTGTCAATAGACAGTTTTCTCTGAGGTAATTCACAACGTTTGAACACAATCTATGTTCCAAATCCTGCTGCACATCGACATTAACGATATGGGCCCGTAATTTAGTGGATTACTCCTACTACCTTTCTTGAATATTGGTGCGACCTGTCCCAACTTTCCAGTCTTTGGGTACTGATTGTTCATCGAGCAAATGGTTGTATATGACTGTTAAGTATGGAGTTAATGCATCAGAATACTCCAAAAGGAACCTAATTGGTATACAGTCTGGACCAGAAGACTTGCTTTTATTAAGTGATTTAAGTTGCTTCACTATTCCGAGGATGTTTACTTCTATGTTACTCATGTTGGCAGCTATTCTCAATTCGAATTCTGGAATATTTACTCCATCTTCTGTTGTGAAGGCATTTCGGAAGGCTGTGTTTAGTAACTCTGCTTTGGCAACACTGTCTTTGATAGTATCTCCATTGCTATCACGCAGAGAAGGCATTGATTGTTTCTTGCCGCTAACCATGGAGGTAAAAATTATTCTACCTCCATGGCCAGTAACATACTTCACATGTGACCGGGATCTCTTTGGATTTTCTGCCAGGTTTCGAGACAAAGTTTCATTGTGGAAACTGTTATAAGCATCTCACACTGAAGTCCACACTAAATTTTGAGCTTCTGTAAAAGATCGCCAATCTTGAGGATTTTGTGTCTGTTTAAATTTGGCATGTTTGTTTCATTGTTCCTGCAACAGTGTTCTAACCCGTTTTGTGTACCAAGGAGGATCAGTTCCATCATTTGTTAATTTATTTGGTATAAATCTCTCAATTGCTGCCAATAATATTTCTTTGAATTCAAACCAAATCTGGTCCACACTTATATTATTAATTTTGAATGAGTGGAGATTGTCTCTCAGGAAGGCGTTAAGTGAATTTTTATCTGCTTTTTTTGATTAGGTATATTTTTTGCTTATTTTTGGAGTGTTTGGGGATTACAATATTCAATCTCGCTATGACAACCCTGTGTTTACTAATCCCTGTATCGGTTTTGATGCTCGTTATTAACTCAGGATTATTTGTTGCTAAGAGGTCAAGTGTGTTTTCACAACCGTTTACAATTCGTGTGGCCTCATGAACTAACTGTTCAAAATAATTTTCAGAGAATGCATTTAGCACAATTTCGGATGATATTTTATGCGTACCTCTGGAATTAAACATGTATTTTCGCCAACATATCGAGGGTAAATTAAAGTCACCACCAACTATTATCATATGAGTTGGGTACATGTTTGAAATTGATCTCAAGTTTTCTTTGTACCTTTCAACAACTGTATCACCTGAATTGGGAGGTCGGTAAAAGGATCCTATTATTATTTTATTCCAGTTGCCAACAATGACCTCTGTCCATACTAACTCACAGGAAGTATCCACTTCAATTTCGGTACAAGTTAAACTACTTCTAACAGCAACAAACATGCCACTGCCAACTGTGTTTAGCCTATCCTTTTCTTTTGGAACACCATTAGGTTCTCTGCCAACATTTTGGCTGAGCTTATATCTAGCTTTAGCCAGCTTTCAGTGCCTATAACAGTTTGAGCGTCAGTGCTTTCTGTTAGCACTTGGAGCTCTGGTACTTTCCCAACACAACAACAATTTACAACTGTTATATCAATGGTTCCTGTATCTATGTTCTTCCTGTGTTCAGCCTGCACCCTTTGTGACTGAAGCCCTTCTTGTGTTTTCCTGAGACCCTCTAACCTAAAAAACTGCCCAGTCCATGCCACACAGCCCCTTCTACCCATTTAGCCGCCTCCTGCTTGTAGTGGACACCTGACCTATTTAGCGGAACCCAAAACCCAACCACTGTTTGGTGGAAGTCGAGGAATCTGCAGCCTATACATTCACATAACTGTCTGAGCCCCTATTTCAGACCCTCCACTCGGCTCTGTACCAGAGGTCCACAATCGGTCCTGTCGCCTATGTTGCAAATGATCAGCTCTGCTTTCATCTTGCAAGCAAGACTCTCAGCCTTTACCAATTCTGTTAGCTGCTCGAAACCAGAGAGAATCTCTTCTGATCCAAAGTGACACACATCATTGGTACCGACATAAGCAACCACCTGCAGTTGGCTGCACCCTGTGCTCTTCATGGCTTCTGGGAGGACCCTTTCCACATCTGGAATGACTCCACCTGGTATGCACACAGAGTGCACTTTAGTTTTCTTACTCTTCTTGTCAGCAAAGTCCCTAAGGGGCACCATAACACGCCTAATGTGGGCGCTCCGAACTGTGATTCCAGAAGGCCAAAGTGCATAGTGGAAATTGGGAATCGTACTCAGCTATAAACAGTGGTGGGAGATCAACAATAGCTCACAGTCTAGTTGGAGTCCAGGTAGTGAGTATCCATAATAGCAAAACTCGTAGCACCTGAGGAAGGTGGCTGGGTCAGTCAAAATATTGTGCAGAAAATGGAAACAACAGCTCAACTAAACACCCAGAAGGTCACTATCAACTAACAAAACTGAGAAAACCTGACAAATCGGACAATGATGTGATTGCAAAGATAGATTGTGTAGGGTGAGTTTAATTATGCACACTGATACTGTGTGAACTGTACAGCATAACAGCATCTGTCAGCAGCTTTTCAAACTATTTTGTAACTTTCATACAATTTCTGTATAAAATTCTTACAGCTCTCACAATAAAGAAACCTTTTGTTTCATTCATCTACTGATCTTACTTTGAGGTATTTAATTTTGAAAGCAGAGTCTCCTTCGCTAGAGATCCTGTAAGTACTGCCCAGTTTCATTCTCAGACAACTGCAAAGATAAATGATGTAGATGTTAATGTCAGTGGTGTTGAGAAACAGCTGGCACTGCTAAAACTTGAAATCTACCCCTCCCTTACATCATTTGCTGATTGTCACTGACTTCATTATTAACTCTTTTAATAAACCTCAAGAGGGGCAAGATTTACAATAAACTTTCACTTATCTTCTTTTCTTGTAGTTGGCTCCAGTTCTTCATGTCTAGGGGCTGATTCTTGAAGCTGAAATTTTTGACATTGTAGGTTCTCATGGTTCCAGTTTTTCTATATCACACTGTCTTTACAATTTCCACTTCAAAACCAAAAATTATGTTGTTATTGCCAAAAATAAAAACAAGTCTGATCACATCAGAGGCATGCCCACTACTAAAATCCATTCTACGGTACTAACAATATTCCAAAGAGTTTACAAATTTCTTTGACAAATGAACCTCCACCAATTTATATCATTATTTTATACATGAATCCAGAAATAAACATAATAAATATCATCAGATTGCACAATTAATAATAGGAATTTTAAGTGTGCCAGATTTTTATTGCTTCAAATATTAAAAAAAAAAAAATTATTTTAACTGTAAATACTCAGATAGTACATATCGATTGTAACAATGAAAAATAGAGTAATTTCTTTTTATGGATTATAGCCTAAAATATACCATATAATATACAAAATCATATGAAATCCTTTTAGTTAAACAGCTGAGATAATGTTAACCTATACAAGATTTGAAAATTTTTTGGTATCGATTACTTCTTTTGAATATAGGTAATATGAGAGGAGGGTGTCCCTTTACAATAGCACCCTTACAAAATTTGAAAACTATGTGTTTACAATATTTTGTGACAGACTAGCAGGTTTGGCAAACAGCGTACAAAATGATGCCAAAAGATAGAATACAGATGTATAGAAGTATCTGATATATAAGATACTACAGAAAATGAAGAAAAATATCTACTATACAAGTCATAATCTATACATATATCAGGACATGGCTTTCAGATCTGTGGAACATACTGTCCCAAGACAATACAAAGTCAAAAGTACAACATTACAGTACTAAACTATAGAAATAAATACAAAGACAATGTAAATTACTAGAATTACAAATTGCAATTTTACATCCATAATATCATTCCTTCAAAATTGTCAAAAGCGAAGAGAAAACAATTCAGACCCTAAGTGTACGACGAGTAGGCTGACAAGAAAAACTCACGACGACAACTACAGGCCAGAAGAATATACTCAGCACAATATAAAGCACAAAAACAATGAGCCACATAAGGATATGTTGAGTTGTGAAAGAACACAATAATGAAAAAATATTAGGGCCTAAGCTTACGATGTGGGAAACAACCCATGAATCCAAATCAAAATGGGTAAAAACCAGCAAAAAACACAACAAAAAACACAACAAAATGAATAAAGTTCATAATTATATCAGTAAGTTCAATCATATGTAAAGAGTAATTATAAGAAGCATCTAACCTCAATCAATAGTTGTACACTCTCCTTGAGAACTCACACAGACACAATCATGATGACTAGGGTACCCAAAACAGAGTTAAGCATAAGTTTGCCCACAACTCAAGTTCCAGTCAGATACAATATTGCAGTACTCAGGATCATAATTAGCTTTGAATGAAGACATAATTGAGTAGCTTGAGGACCAAAATCAGTCTATAAAAGCAGACATGTATACATCTTGTTATATTGACTACTCTAGTAAATGCCTTCCACACTATTTACATATTGTCCATACATACTAACCTACATACATAAAGGCCTAGAATATTCATTTACAATTGAATACTGCATGAAGTAAATTAATATTGTATAAACCTCAAGAACCTGTTTTACTTCCGGAAACTACAAAGGAAGCCATTGCATTGGAAGATAGGAGACGAGGTACTAGCAGAATTAAAGCCGTGAGGATGGTTTGTGAGTCATATGTGGTTACTTGGTTGGTGGAGCACTTGCCCGCTCCAGACAAAGGTTCCAAGTTTGAGTCCCAGTGTGGCAAACAGTTTTAATATGCCAGTAACTTTCAATTTTGATAAATTTTTGTCTAAGGCAATTCAGCCTCCCAAAAGCACTGATTTAAATTCCCTAGATTAGTTTGGATGGAGCTTAGTTGAAAGGGTCACCAACATATATCAACATTCCAATATGACATCATTAAGGACCACCACTGAGATAGCATTTGCCAATACAAACTTACATACATTACCGTTGCGCAGGTGCACAATTCAGACTGACACGGAACGCCATTATTACAGCTGAAAGTGAGTACTTTAAATGACTATTCAGTAATGGCAACCCATGTACCAGATTACTAGATTTTCGTAGTATTTATTATTTTGCAAGAACTATTACATTTACAAGCACATTTGTCTGGTTTATGATGGGGCGCCCTATAAATTAGTAACCTGAAATATTTCTAGATTACATCGTTACAACAGTAAAAATGGTGGAATTTTGTAACATACGCTCTTTTGGTTTAGAATTGTTGAGAATGATCTTCAACACAAATCCTAAACATTGGCGTAAGACAGATGGAGGATATGAGTTATAGCTGCCATTCAGTCAAGTAAGGACAATGAATGAGCCAATTTTAGTGAAAATCATGCCCTTTTTTCTGAAAGCAAACACTGTCAACAGGGAGATTGGTATACTGACCATGTACCTCTCAAATACTGCTGTAGGGTAAAGCCTTAAGTGCAGTATGGATGGTATGGCAACCAGCATCACAGTTTTCTATCGGGTGCTAAAAATAACCATCTGAAGTTAAATTTGTAATTTAGATATGGCCCTTGACTTCAGTCTATTCTGTAACAGCACAAGAGTACATTCACAATATGTGGCGAAACACAGGGCTATTATAAATGATTCACTTGTTTTTGAAGTTCTACAGTTTCCAAAGTATTACACATACAAATACAACTGATGCATGAAAACAGTCATAAAATCACCAAGTTTGCATTGTGCCCACCGCTTGGTGTTAACGAGTGCAGTGCCTTGACAAAATGATGACAAAGCAAGAAAATAGTTTTTGTAGGAATATGCGAGATATCTGTTGTAACAGTAGTGTGTGCATTCAGAAGGAAATATGGAAAAGAGCCACCTTGTAAATAGAGCACTGTTTGTTGGTACTGACAGTTTGGAGATGCGGGTTCTCCGTGTAAATATAAAAGTACGGGTTGACCAAGTGTGCCATATGCAACCATGGAGAGGGTGAGGGGACAGTTTCATATGCGTTAAAATAAATCAACAGTCTGCACAAGCTATGAACTTGGACTAAAGCAGAAAATTGTACGGAAGATTGTGACAGTAGTTACCTTTAAACCATACCGTCTGCAGCTCATAAAAAGAATGAAATCTGGAAGATTATGGGCAGCCCTTCAGTTCTACACTACAATACAAGAAGCACTTGAGGATTAACATTTCGCCTCCAAGCTGAGACTCAATGATGAAGCAACCTACCATTTATGTGGAAATGGTTAATTCCCACAATGTGGTAGTGTGGGACACTGAAAATCCCCATGAAATTGTGGAGCATGAATGAGGTTCCCTGGAGGGTAATGTTTTCTGTGCAAAGGTGACTCTGTATGGGCCATTTTTCTTTTGAGAGAACACTGTCACGTATGTCTTACCTCGATGTGTTGCAGTTGTGGTTGTTCCCACAACTAATTGATAATTTCAAGACTTCCATCTTCCAACAAGATGGGTCACTCCCTAATTTGAGCATCGATATTTCTCGCTATATACACAACAATCTTCCATATCGCTGGATTGGGTGTAGTGGAGAAGACAGTGTGGCTCTGTTCCGTTGCCCCCCCCCCCCCCCCAGATCTCATGACCCAATGCCTTAAGACTTTTCTCTTTGGCGGTACATTAAGGACTGTGTGTACCATTGCCAAGAAAACTGGAACAGCTCAGAGAGCTCATTAATGTAATGGCCATCGAAAGCCTATTGCTACGTAAGATATGGAATGAACTTTACTACCACCTGAATGTGTGTTGCATGACCAAAAGGAGAATCATAGAACATTTGTAGAGAGCAGAATGCAAACTCAGTAGATGATCAATCATATTTGTGCACGTAATACTTTGGAAAATATAGTTCTGAAAATGAAAAATCATTATAGTAGCCTTGTACATGTCAGTCATACTTTCTCAGATGATTTATGAATTTCTTCTTTGCTACAACTTGTTTGAACTGCTTAACCAAAGATTGATGGTTATATGCCCTCCTAAGATCCCCAAGTATCAGAAACACCAACTATGGAAGAAGTGTTGCACTCCAAGGTCTCAAATGACTTTATGGTAATAAAGGAGAATTGAAGACATACAGAAAATGAAATGAGCGGATTGGCAATCCTGTTTCTAGGCAAAAAAGCAATTTGTGCCAAATGGGCCCAAGTGTTGCAACCCTCTAGTTTGGATACATGCACTGATTTGGAAGAGTGTCATAAAGCTGTTGTATCCTCTCCTGAGGTAAGCTGGTCCACAGCTGTTGTAACTGGTCCTTAATATATTGGAAATGGAATGGAGTTGACATCTGAGCTGGTTCCGTTTTTTCTATCAGGCGCAGATCTGGTGACCTTGCTGGACACACAAGTACCTCCATATCACGCAGACAGGTTGTGGAGACACATGCCATGTACGGATGAGCATGACCTGTTAAAAAAACAATGTAATGCTGTAATATGAGAGGTAACACTTGGGGATGCAGGATGTCTGTGACATACTGCTGTGCAGTCTGAATTTCGTCAATTACTACCAGCTGTGACCTGAAGTCTTAGGTGATGTTATCCCACACCATGACACCAGTAGCAACACTGCAGTGCCTCTCCAAAACATTGGAAGACTTTGATCTCCCCTCAGGTTGCCACCATACTTGACAATTCTCATCTAGGCTAATGCAGAACTGTGGTTCATCACAAAACACTATGCAATGCTGTTCATCAGGAGTCCACGTTTCCCTGTCATGGTGCCACTTCAGAGCCAGCCATTTGTGTTGTGATGGCAATGGTAGCCCATGCAGGGGACAATAATTCCATGACAGGCTGCAGCTAGTTTCTGTCCAGTGATGCAGGATTACACAATGTTGCAGGGAATCCATTGTTTGTTCTCAGATGGCAAGCAAAGATGTGAAATGGTTATATGTTTGGTGCACAATACAGCGATTCTCCCTCACAGTGATTTGACGATGAGCATGCCTGCCCTCATATTCCCATGCAGCCCAACATTGGTTCACTATCTGAATGCTCCACAAACCGGAAATTGCACAATTCAACCAGCAGGACAAATGGAGAACCACAATGTCATTCCTTTCAAACTCTTCTCATTTGTTGATAAAACTGCCTCACACAGCGATCACTCAACAACTGATGATGATCATACCCCTTATACACTTTACCAGGCCTGGTCACAACATTGTTACACACTCCGCTGGCTGTTCTACCTTTCACAAATAATTGCAAATGTAATCATTTTCTGTATGTGTACAAAGATACACTGACATATGACCATGTCTTCTGGGTGCTTCGCATGTTTTCGTCAGGCAGTGTAATTTGCCATACAGCTCACTTAGTTGTTAAGGAATGTGTATATGTCAAAGATGTAGACTGTGAAAAAATGTATGTACTGTTGATATGAAACATTTTATTTAGATATTTGTTTAGATTTGCTGCTAACTGAAGTTTAAACATTAAATCCCTAGAGGCATTGACTTTTTTAAAGAAGGACTAGAGCCACTACATACATCAATTTTAGAACAAAATATCATAAAAGACTACAATCTAGTATCCACACACTTGGTTAATAACAAAGAATTAAATGTCTTACACAGAGAACAATAGGTAGTCCAATGCTTGCATAATTAGGTACAAGTTTAGACCTTGCAAATAATTCAGTCAACTGGTTCAAAACAGCTGTTTTTGTAGCAAAATTGTGGAAGTTTTTTATATGGTTTTTGGGGTGCTGCATCCAAATTTCACGTTTACTGCCATGAAAAACGCAAAACAACCTCAAATTCTTCATACTTTTTCAGGTTTTTGCTTATATCTCAAATGCTATGGGCTTTTTGAAGAAGACCACACGATACAAAATTAAAGTAGACAAAATTTCCTACAAAACACTCTGGCAAGGTTCTATTTCCTCACAAAGTGTATCAGTACTAAAGCACACTGAAAAGCAGTGAATTTTTGGACCCTTTGGAAAAGTCAGAACTGCCCATCTCAGCCTCCAACTCTTAAAATACACGTGCTGTCAACGAAAAACTGTACACCACATGAAAGTAAATTAAATTTCCTACCGGATACATCTGCTAACATTCAAATTTCTCTAAGGGGAGTGGGAACAAAGCGAAAAATTATGATACATGCTTTCTGCGCCCTACAGTTGCATGACCCGTCCCTCCTGTCTAGCTCATTGGTGCTACACTTTCGGTGCATTACACTTAAAAGAGGTTGTTTTTAAGGAATTTATGGTAAAGCATGTTTGATGAAAACCTTTACGACGTATTAGGTATGTGACCCTGAATAGAATTATAATAAGAAATCGGTGCGAAGTAATGTACAGTCTTAGACATAAAAACTTGCAGCCAGCCAGGTGCCACAGAGACTATGTTCGAGTCGTTCACTTAGAGTGGTCAACAAAACTGATGGCCCCTGACAACACTAAGTTCGGCCATCTGCACAATCTGGCAACACTGTAAGATGCGGAAGTGTCAGGAGGAGTGGTGTCTACTTCCAAGATGTTGTCGTGTTGTGTGAGCCCATGGTCTAGTGGTGATCATCATGCATTCTAAACTTACAGTCGCATGGTTCGCGTCCAACCATATCTCCTTTTCTTTTTTCACCACATTTCAGCCCTCGTCTAAAGTTGAGAGTCTGATTTAACATCAAAGATAATTTGCTTCACATTCTACCCACCAGAAATAACAAATACTTCCAGAAGCAATTCCCTAGGACAGCTCATGGCTGCGTCGTAATCAGCCTCGCGCTGCAGTGGCTACCGGCCACTGGTCAGACAGCACCTGCCACCTGAAGTTGGATGCTGCCCAGATGAACGCTGCACAATGCTGTCAGTGTATGTTTCAACTATCATTCTTGAATTTGTAGTTTCAGTAATCATCTTGCAGTTAAGCATTGGATTTTGCATACTTGAAAGTCATGAACTGCAGTTAAGCATTGTAAAATTGAGTTGCAAGTGGAAAAATGTGTAACATCTGCAACACAGTATTTACTTTTGGTATAATAGATGGGTGAATGCAGAGTAGGCAGCTTGAAAGATTTGAACTGTGTGTGCAGCGAGTGCTTTTGGGAAAAATACACCAGAAAAAGATATTCTTGTTTCTACAAAGGTCGTTCTGGTATGAATGGTTTCCCACATTAAGGAAGCCTCGACTACTGATATAAGTTGTGGATTACCATCTAAGCATCATGCGACATTTGCGTCCAACAGGCCAGGTTCAGAAGTCTGGTGTATGAGTACTGCAGGCTCTAATTTGGAATAACAAATATCATTGGAGTGCCTATTATTGCAGTTTTGCCTGAACATCATCAGGTCATTCATTAAGCATTCCTATGCAATACTGTTACTGATGATGAGTTATGATGCCTTTATTGTTAACTTCCTAAGAAGAAATGAAAGGCTGAGCCCTACCAAAAGACGTAAACTTGAGCAAAGAGTAGTGTGGTAATATTTTCCATCTGATAGATCCAAAAGTGTATTTTGCGCTAAGAATTCTTCCCAAAGGGCGTGTACATCACAGCTGGAATTTGTTGCCAATAACTGAGACACGTTTCGGTTGCAGTGTAACAAAATCAACCGACAAAACTACATCACTTGTGCTATTGCATGATAATGCACTCTGTTGATTTGAGAAACAAAACAATCCAGGAGATTGATAGGAAAGTTATGTCTCAGGCATTTGTATTGATAGGGAAGTCATCTCTCAGGCATTTGTCACTCTGAACGTGTACTTGTAAAATTGTACCTTTTTGCTCTTGATCGATCAACCATCAAGGCAATTCATTTCTACCCGAAAATGCTCTTCAAACTACACTGGTTTAATTACATTGTTAGAACAGTTGGTTTCTACAGGTGTAGAATTTGTAAACTACTTTAGCACGGTCAGATTGTTTTAGATATTGTGAAAGAATATACTGTTGCCGATTGATTTCCCTTTGGCATTACTGGAGGATGTTCCTTTGGCTAAAAGAATGCGTATGTTCCTCGAACATGACGGGGCTCGTGTACATTCTAGTCATCAGGTGACACATCATCAAACCTAACAAATCAAGGAAGATTGATCACTAGATATGGGCACCTTATCCCTTATGGATTTTTGCCTGCGGGGATGGTTGAAAGGCAAAGTCTACAAAGAAAAAGTAAACTCAAGAGCTGATTTAATTGTTCGGATTATGAATAGTGCAGCCCTCATAAAAGAACGCAAAGACAACCTCAGAAGAGGTACACGTGGTGTTATCAAGAGAAGTCAAAAGTCCATCGAAGTTGGCAGGGGGAATTTTTGAAAATCAACTTTGAACATCCTCATTTACCTTTGCTTTCAGTTTGTTAGGTTTACATACTAACAGCTGTACCACCATACTCAATAAAAAGTTGACACATTTATATGGAATTTTTTATGCAATTTGGGTATACTACCACTTGCTAAAATATCTACTATTCCTCCTGAAACACCCTGCATATGCATATATGTGTGGTGTCTGGCATTTCAGACATGTCTGAAAGAAAAGACTCCCTCCACACACATGCACACGCAGTTCTATCTTAAGTGGTATTTGGAAAATGTTTGGCAACTCTGTGACAGTGACGGACTGTAGCTGCATTAACCTACTCATTTCACTAGATATAGTCGTAATTTTCTGAGCAATTCATGTTTGGAAAATTTACATTTGTGAGATGGTTACTTTATGTGTTAATTATAGTGTCTCTCATCATTCACTTTGTGCAAAACCTGCTTCTTTCTGCCAGCAATGAGTGAATGCTCACATTCTTGATACCTCACTGGAGTGCTATTGCAACTGTAGCCAAAGATTCAAATCCTGCTGAAAAAGTATATTTCAAGTCAGATGATTTTGCTTCTCCTCTATTGTCTCTGAAAAGAGATCACAACAAAATTAAGTATAGGAATCCTACGAACCCTTGAGTTCATACTGCGGTGCTGTGCATATGAAAAAAGTAGTTTTTGACAATTATCAGATGACAGATGGAGTTTGTCAGATTCCACTAATTATGACTGTGTTATTAATTGTTGGTTCACAGGCACTTTTCTGCTGCTTATTGTAACTATTTTTTGAATGTTGGAGCTGGAAGAATAGAAACATCAGATTTTTGCCATATGGAATATTCGAATTCACCTTAAGTGCTCATGTCTCAAGCAACGGCAGAACATCCATCAGAAAAGCTGACAACGAGAAGCCAAATCATGCCTGTCTTCTGGTAGGTGTGCCAATGACAGTGATCTTAATAACAATATTGTACAGCAAAGGTACGTTGCCAACTCAACCACTAGAGAAGTTCCAAAATTGTGAATTACATCTGATGAATACGCTTTCAAAGTTTTGGTCCAATTAAAACACAAATAATTGTCACAGTTACTAAGTTACGGCGTTTTGTTTGCACTCAGTGCATCAATGTATTATGAGTAAATACGCTCTAGCCCCTAAACCTAGTCACAGAAATGCGAATAAGACTCACTGACATATAATGGATATTCCGGCTCTTGCCACTCACAACTTTTGAGACAAAGTCACCTCCGAGGTCACTCACAGAAAACATCAGCTGGTATCCTTCCCGGTAGTATAACTGAAACTTAAAAACAATGGAAAATATGTTTGGCAACTCTGTGACCGACGAGTTACTTCCTTGATGGCACAGAACTATCCTTCTTAATTCACTTGATATTATCGTGTGATTTAAATTGAATAATTTGAGTGATTTTCTCTTGAGATGTGATATAAGGATATCAGTTAATGCTTTTGAGTCCGTGAAAGTCTTCCCACATGGGAAATACAACTAGTCTCCTCTCTTACATTGCGATTTGTCTGTCATAGCAGCTACTGGGCCAATAAGTAAGAAATATATGCCACACCTCTTCGCTAGCTCTGAGGTAAAGTGCTTGCCTACCAGGTGCAATATGGTTTCATTTGCCTTTTGAGACTCGCTGAATGCCAGATTTTTACGTCTTTTGGAGCAGACCTTCAAGCAGGCAGATAGAAACTCAATAAGGGAATCTTAAGACAACGCCCAAGCAAAATTCGTCTTGCTACTTTCAGTACCCCTAAGTGTCAGAGCGAAAACCTTATGGTACTGCAAAATTCATAATGACACTTTTGTTTTCTGCCAACATATATATATATATATATATATATTTTTTTTTTTTGTGAGTACATAATTTTATCTATGAACTGCCACATTTTCATAATACTTGAGTATGATACAGGACATGAAGTGAACACAGACCCTTTTGAAATCAAAAGTCAGTAATATCCTACTAATTCGTGTTAAAATAGGCTTAATCATCTTACAGTCACTTAATGCTTTCTTAAGATAGACTGTCATCATAACGTTTCTGTAGTAACTTAAATTTAATTTGTATTAGTACTGTGAATATTTTAATTGTATTTTCCATTAGTTTATTGAACACGACAGTAATCATAAAAGGGAAATCAACTGGCAACAATACATTTTTTCACAGTATCTAAAACAATCTGACAGTGCTAAAGAGCATTTCCATGTAGAAATGAATTTCCTTGACAGAAAGGTAAAATTTTGTGAGCACACGATCAGAGTGACAACCGCCTGAGAGATGACTTCCCTATCAATACAAATGCTCAAGATATAACTTCTCTATCAATCTCCTGGATTGTTTTCTTTCTCAAATCAACAGAGTGTGTTATCATGCAGTAGCATGCTTGATATAGTTTTGTTGGTCAATTTTCTTACATTGCAACTGAAAGGTGCCTCAGTTATTGGCAACAAATTCCAGCTGTGACGGACACACCCTTGGGGAAGCATTCATAGTGCAAAACACACTTTGTAGCTTTCAGATGGGAAATACTATGTTCACACGACTCTTTGCTCAAGTTTGAGGCTTTTGGTAGCACTCAGCCTTTCATTTCTTCTTAGGAAGTTAACAATGAAGGCATCGTAACTCATCAGCAGTAACAGTACTGCACTGAAATTCTCAATGAGCGACCTGATGATGTTCAAAAAGATTTTGGGCTTGCTGCCAGCTGTTCTAAACTTCATTGCACGATATTTCAGCTGGACAACTGCCAGCCATCTTCAGGTCAGCTGAACGAGGAACGTTCTCCGCTCCAGCTTATATAGCGCGCTGATAGTACTGCCGCGCGCGCGCGATGCCGCCACGGCTGGTGGAACTGCAGTACTCAGCTGATATCGGTATTGTCGCTGGCCGCAGCTATCGAAGTCTTCTGGCGTCTTCGTCTCGAGCAAATTTCGGAGACGACGAGATTCTATGTGTTATTCAATTCGTAACCACTGTCATGGTTCATTAGATTTCCCGCAATGTGTATTTCAACGGATTCTTTGATAATGGAGTCCCAAAAACTTGTTGCTGTGGCCAAAGTTTCGTCGTACCCCATTGAATGTCCGTTAGAAATACAACGTTCCGCAACTGCAGATTTACTGGGTTGCAGTAGGCGAGTGCAACGTTCATGTTCCGCACAACGCTCTTCCACTGTCGTGCTGTCTGTCCTATATAGGCCATTCCACATTGACACGGTGTTTTGTTAATTCCCGCAATCCGCAGGAACAAATCATCCTTCACCGATCCCAGCAAATCCGAAATCTTAGAAGGTGGACGAAAAAACCACTTTCACATGAAAATTATTAAGAATCCTTGCCATCTTGAAGGAGATATTTCCAACGAAGGGAAGAAAAGCTAGGGACTTGGCTGGTGCGTTCCCCTCTTTACCCACTTCCCGGTTCCTGGCACTAGTTGAGAAGGCCCTGTTAATTTGCCGGGCTGACTACTCATTGCCTCTGAACACCGTCCTCAAATGTGCAAGTTCCTTAAGCAAATTCTCTGCACCCGACACCTCATGTGCCCTGTGCAGAAGGGTTTGAAGTAAACTCATGGTCTGGGATGGGTGATGCCAACTTGAAGAATGCAAATACAAATCAGTGTGCAACTTGAAGAATGCAAATACAAATCAGTGTGCAACTTGAAGAATGCAAATACAAATCAGTGTGAGTGGGCTTACGATAGACAGAATGGAAGGAGTTAAGATGATGAAAAAGCTCCATTAACTTTTCTTCCCTGTGGGCCCACACAATGAAAGTGTAATCGACATATCTCTAAAAAAACAGTCGCTTTTCAAACCGCTGATTCAAGTGCTCTCTCCTCAAATCCTCCATAAAAAGGTTAGCCACCAAAGGAGACAGAGGGCTGCCAATGGCAACATCGTCAGACTGTTCAAAATATTCCTGGTTAAACGTAAAATAAGTTGAGGAAAGAGCATGTCGAAACAGAGCCGTAATTTCCGATTTAAACTGCTGACCAATTAGAATCAAGGAATCCACAAGAGGTACTTTTGTCACTGGGCGGTGTGGCCTTTCTGTCTCCGTGACTGCAATGCATGCGCAGCAGTACTATCACTGCTTTATATAAGCTGAAGCAGAGAACGTCTTTGTCAGTCCTCGTTCGGCTTACCTGAAGATGGCTGGCAGTTGTCCAGTCGAAATATCGTACAATGAAGTTTACGACAACCAGCTGCAAGCCCGAAATCTTTTTGAACAATTGATTCGCCGGGAAAATTTCTAATTTTACAACCTGATGATATTCAGGCAAAACTGCAATAATAGTCACTCCATCGATTTTTGTTGTTTCGAATTAGAGCATGCAGTACTCCTACACCAGACTTCTGAACCTTGCCTGTTGAATGCAAATGCCCCGTGATCTTAATTGGTAATCCATCACTTATATCAGTAGTTGAGACTTCCTTAACATGGAAAATCATTCAAGCCAGAACGATCTTTGTCGAAACAAGAATATCTTTTTCTGGCGTAATTTTCGCAAAAGCACTCACTCCACACACAGTTCAAATCTTTCGAGCTGCCTACTCTGCATTCACCCCTCTATTATACCCAAAGTAAATACTGTGCTGCTGATGTTACACCTTTTTCCACTCGCAAACCCAATTTTACAATGTTTAATTGCAGTTCATGATTTTCAAGTATGGAAAATCCAATGCTTAGCTGCAAGATGAAAACTAAAACTTCAAATTTGAAACTGACAATTGATACATACACTGACAGCATCGCGCCGCGTTCACCTGTGTGGCACCTGATTTCAGGCGGCAGGTGGCATCTGGTCGGTGGCCAGTAACCGCTGCAGCGTAAGGAAATGCTCAAGCATAAGCCGTTCTGATCACGACGCAGCCACGAGCTGTCCTGCGTAATTGTTTCTGGAAGTATTTGTTATTACTGGTAGGTAAAATGTGAAGCTAATTATCTTTGATGTCAATCAGACTTACAACTATAGACAAGTGCCGAAATATGGTACAAAAATAAATTTAAAAAAAGGAGATATGGTTGGAAACGAATGTGACTGTAAGTTTAGAATGCACGACGATTACGATTAGACCACGGGCTCACACAACACGACAATATCTCGGAAGTAGACAATACTTCCTCCTGACACTTCTGCATCTTACAGTGTTGCCAGATTGTGCAAAATCAAATGGTTCAAATGGCTCTGAGCACTATGGGACTTAACTTCTCAGGTCATCAGTCCCCTAGAACTTAGAACTACTTAAACCTAACTAACCTAAGGACATCACACACATCCATGCCCGAGGCAGGATTCGAACCTGCGACCGTAGCGGTCACGCGGTTCCAAACTGAAACGCTTAGAACCGCACGGCCACACCGGCCGGCCAGATTGTACAGATTGTACAGATGGCTAGACTTAGCATTGTCAGGGGAGGTCGGTTTCATTGGCCACCTTAAATGAACGACTCAGACTTAGTCTCTGTGGTGGTTGGCTGGCGGTCAGTTTTTATGTCTAAGACTGTACATGTGTCATGAAATGGGTGAATGTTGAGCCCGTGACTAGGTCATCACTCCAAGTAGGTTCTCCATATGAAAAAAAGGCATTTAGTGATATTATATGAATACGAAAGACAGATAAATAGTGTCGTGAACTGTCAATTTATGAAGAAATACCTGTAATGATGTCATGTTCCTTGGTCACTGAAAGATCCATGCGAAGGACCCTGTGAATGCTTATCTGTGCCCACACTGACCTTGGCAATCTGTCTTGCATTTGTAAGATATAATGCTAAGGAAGCCTTTTGGGAGCTGGAGTACTTGGAGCCACTCCATTCTTTGTAGCTTTCACCACCACTGCTCTTGACCCAATCTGCTGCTGCACCTGATGAACACTGACAAACTGTGTTGTTAAGTTGCAGCTTTGGTGGGAAGTATGGAAGATGTGTGTTATGAGGCCTCGTAGGGTGATGTCACATACTGCTTTTCCTCAGCTAGATGAGTGTTGTGTTTGGATGGTTGCCTCGTAATGGGGACTCATAAATTTTCCACCAGCAGCTGTTATTTCTTTTGGATTAGGAGAAGGATAAGTGTCTGATTTGAGTTCTGGATTTTTTGTGAGGATCTTGAGAAATTTAATCTTGGCTTAACTGAATAAAGTCGAAGTAGATTTGCAACAACACACTGCATGGAGGATGAGCATGTGGTTAGCAACACCGTCCTCCACTGCACTTCCAAATGGAAGACGAAATGAAGAGATGGAGAGGGAGGGGGAGGGGAGGGAACAGAGAGGGGAGGGCAGAGAGTGGTGAGGGGCATGGTGAGGCGAGAGGTGGCGGGGCATGGTGAGGGAAGAGGGGCATGGTGAGGGGGAGGGGCATGGTGAGGGGGAGTGGAAGGGAGATAGGGGAAGGAGGTAGGGAAGATAGGGGAGGGGAGAAGGGAGGGGAGGGAGGGGAGGGGAGAAGGGAGGGGAGAGAGGGGGAGGGGGACAGAGGGGAGAAGGGAGGGGAGAGAGGGGGGAAGGGAGGGGAGAGGAGAAGGGAGGGGAGAGAGGGGGAGGGGGAAGAGAGGGGGAGAAGGGAGGGGAGAGGGGGAAAGGAGGGGGAGAAGGAAGGGGAGAGGGGGGAACGGAGGGAAGAAGGGAGGGGAGAGGAGGAGAAGGGAGGGGAGAGGGGGAAGAGAGGACGAGAAGGGAGGGGAGAGGGGGAAGAGAGGACGAGAAGGGAGAGGAGAGGGGGAAGAGGGGACGAGAAGGGAGGGGAGAAGGGGAAGGGAGGGGGAGAGGGGTAAGGGAGGGGGAGAGGGGGAAGGGAAGGGGGAAGGGAGGGGGAGAGGGGAGGAGGGGGGAAGGGAGGGGGGAGAGGGGAGGAGGGGGGAGAGGGGGAGGGAGGGGAGAGGGGGAGGGAGGGTAGATGGAGGGGAGAAGGGTAGGGAGAGGAGGCAGAAGAGAGGGGGAGGGGAGAGGTTGAGGGGGAGGGGAGAGGGAGAGGCGGGGTGAGGGGAGAGGGGGACAGGAGAGAGAGGGGGACGGGAGAGGGAGGGGGACGGGAGAGGGGGACGGGAGAGAGAGGGGGACGGGAGAGAGAGGGGGGATGGGAGAGAGAAGGGGATGGGAGAGAGTGATGGGAAGAGAGGGGGACGGGAGAGAGAGGGTGATGGGAAGAGAGGGGGGAGGGTAGAGAGGTGAGGGGAGAGAGGGGGAGGTTAGAGAGGTGAGGGGAGAGAGGGGGAGGTTAGAGAGGTGAGGGGAGAGAGGGGGAGGTTAGAGAGGTGAGGGGAGAGAGGGGGTGGGTAGAGGGGGGAGGGGGATGGGAGAGGTGGGAAGGGAGAGAGAGGGGTCAGGGGAGAGAAGGGGGTCAGGGGAGAGGAGAGAGGGGGAGGACAGAGAGAGGGGAGGACAGAGAGAGGGGTGGGGAGAGAGAAGGGATGGGAGAGAGAGGGGAGGGCAGAGGTGTAGGGGAAAGAGGGGGAGGGGAGAGGGGGCTGTGAGAAGAGAGGGAAAGGGAGAGGGGGAGGTGGGAAGGGAGGGGGAGGGGAGAGGGGGAGGGGGGAGAGAGGTTAGAGGGGTTTGGGGAGAGAGGGTAGAGGGGTTTGGGGAGAGAGGGTAGAAGGGTTTGGGGAGAGAGGGTAGAGGGGGAGGGGAGAGAGTGTAGAGGAGGGAGAGTGTAAAGAGGGAGGGGAGAGAGTGTAGAGGGATAGGGGAGAGAGTGCAGAGGGTTTAGGGGAGAGAGTGTAGAGGGGGAGGGAAGAGAGGGTAGAGGGGGAGGGAAGAGAGGGTAGAGGGGGAGGGAAGAGAGGGTAGAGGGGGAGGGAAGAGAGGGGTGATGGGAGAGAGGGGTGTTGGGAGAGGGGGAGGGTATGGGTGAGGGGATGTGGACAGGAGAGGGTGTGGGGGTAGGGTATGGGAGGGGAGGGTAGAGATTGTGTGGGTAGGGGTGGGGCGGGTAGTGAGTGAGGGGGTAGGGGAGGGGGGCAAAAGGAGTGGGACGAGGGGAGAAGGGGGGACACTGACTTTGGAGATCCATCATTATGGGCAGAAGATCAACATCTTCCCCGACAATTGTCACACTCTTCTGTGCCCTATCCAAGTATTCTACCATCTGCACTATCAGTGTGTCTCCATCATCAGCTGCTTGCTTGGAGGTGATTCACCTTCACTGGATTTTGTAATTAGCAAGATGATTACTCTATCTTTGTTTATTGTCGGTACAAAATTTCTTTGTGAAACTGTTGCTAAATTTCATCTCCATATACTGCTTTTTGGTCGACCTCTTCAAACGCTCCATGGACTTTCTAGTCTTCTGTCCCATAGAGTACCCATCAAACAATTGTTGCATTTTGATAGTACTTACTTCATACATAACATATATTTGAGTTACAAATTTGTTGGAGGTATGCCAACTCTGCCATATTGTTTTGTGCAACAAAAAGCATCCATCAATCGCACATACTGCACTAATTGCAGGTGAAGTTGACAAAAATTGACTTGGCTCCCATTAACACACTGAAAGCCCCTGCTCCTGAAAGGCCTGTTCAGCTTATATCTCGCAAGTGCCAGACAGACAGGCAAGGCTGGTGTGGGTGTAAGTGAGCAGAGCTGTTCTGCACGAAACTGTGCCAGCAATGTGAATAGTCTTCTTGAGCACCAACAAGAAATTTGATGTACGAGACAAAGACAAACTGGATGAGCAATTCACAGTACCACTGCTGAGGTAACTGGAGGAATTAGCTCGTGTATTATTTTGCGCCATTATGCACCTTTACTAATCAATCTCTCTATCATATTAATGGTAATTCAAGTACAGTTTTTTCAGTTGAACAACTAACACTTCATTGCGGACGTTCCACAGTTGCTGACACTTTGCCTGGAACTTCCATTGCCCAAGGTCCTTCACCTGGACCTTCTAGTGCCCAAGAAACACTGCCAGGCAAAGGAAGGTGAGTAAAGAAACCGCACACTTACAGATACACCTTATTTCTTCATACATTGGCAGTTCACTGCACAACTTATCATCTTGTGTATCCATATTCTACTGCTAAATTCCATCTTTCTTTTCCAGATGGAGAACCAACTTGAAGTGATGACCTATCCTGGGCTCAACATTCACTCATTTCATGATGCAGGTACACAGGGGCTGGGACAAGGGGGGAGGGGGGGGGGCGCTTATGGGGGGCTATAGCCCCCTCATGTAGTATCGTATTACACTGGATGAAATGGCTTCAGAAATCAGCGAATATATTACTCCAACATATTCAATCATTTTTTTTTATAATTATGTACCAATATAGGTTGCAACGTATTCCAAACACATTTTAACAAAAGAATAAGAGTGGCAAATAGTTTACTACCTAAACCAATAAATATCATTCAACTTAAAATAGGTGTCTATTAATACACATTTTTTACCCTGAACTCCAAAACGGTTACCAAAAACTACTTTAACCAACATCAAATTTTACCGATTTGTGAGTAGAGGACCCCAACTCTCCATTTGTTAAGCCATATTACATTCCCCCAACTCCCCCCCCCCCCCTCCCCCCCCCCCCCCCCCCTCGACCGACTTCTAGACTCGCCCCTGTATGTACATTACTACATACAAATTTCATATTCATCTTTCTATTCAGTGTCATGAATCTAATATGTTCAACATATACGTTAATGTTTTCATCAAACAAGCTTTGCCATAAATACATTCAAAACAATCTCCTAAGCATAACCTACAGATTATATATATATATTTACAAATGTCTGCTTGTGTCTGGCTTTCCTGATGAAGCAACCGTTGGTTGCGAAAGCTTGAATTTTGTGTGTATGTTTGTGTGTCTATCAACCCGCCAGCGCTTTCGTTTGGTAAGTCACATCATCTTGGTTTATATACCGAGTTGTGACTGCATGTGGGCATTTCTGACATTTTCGCAGAAGGGCTAAAAACTTGCTGCATCTTCAGTGTGGCCTAGCACTGCTACCACAAAAATCAAACCTGACCAGTGAATTTTGTGGGAAATTTTGTTTAAATTTGTATAGAGTGATCATCTTTGAAAAACACAAAGTATTCAAGATACATGCAAAAACTGATAAATACAGAAAACTGACATTGTATTTGTATTTTTCTTTATGAAGCCGATCTCCTATGAGGCAGAGAACATGAAATTTGGATTCAGCACCCAGAAAAATGCACAGAACTTTAGAGAAAAAACTTCTGCCATTTTGGTACAGAAAACTACCATTTGATTGGGCTAATGTGCAATTGGGATGGTGAATTGGTTTAATTACAACCCAGAATATGCCACTGACAGGCAATAAAAAGCTACAAAGATTTTCCTCAAATTGAGGTACTCGTAGTAAACCCTTGACACGGGACTATGATGAGCCCAGTGGCTGCATGAAAGATGAGAACCATGTCATCTACTGACTGGCTTGGGGAGACTGAAGACTGATTTCTTGTGCAAGTCTCAAGTTGCAGCAATTTCATGGAACTGCAAGAACGTACCCACGACACTTGCTTTGGAAACAAGAACAACACTTGGCATTTATTTACTTCCGGCTGTCAGGAAGCACCCTCGCTCCAACAACCAGAAAGAAGGCTTAATTAAGTTGTCAGACACTGAATGTGCAATTGACTTATCAAAGCCAACTAAATACAAAGACCACACTAAACACATTGATACTAGACAACATTGTCTCAGGAAAAATTTATTACGCTGAAATAAAAGTGATGCAAATTTCAACAAACATTACGCACCAAGATAAGAAGACAAAGCCCCTGCCACGAACTGGTCATCAACTTGCCCAATAATTTGGGTTACAAGAATTGGTGTTGTTATGTACACTTGATAGGACTTCTGTACTTTTATATTGTGTAATAGGTATTGTTACATTTATTCTGTATGAAAATACCCTTTTTTAATAACAAACTGAAAATGTTTCTTACTACAGGGGTGAAATACGTTAAGTGTTGTTGTGGTCTTCAGTCCAAAGACTGGTTTGGTGCAGCTCTCCATGCTACCAGTAAAGCTGCATGACCTCGGGAAAAATTACAGCTGTAGTTTCCCCTTGCTTTCAGCCGTTTGCAGTACCAGCACAGCAAGGCCATTTTGGTTAGTGTTACAAGGCCAGATCAGTCAATCATCCAGACTGTTGCCCCTACAACTACTGAAAAGGCTGCTGCCCCTCTTCAGAAACCACACATTTGTCTGGCCTCTGAACAGATACCCCTCCATTGTGGTTGCACCTATGGTACGGTTATCTGTATCGCTGAGGCATGCAAGCCTCCCCACCAACGGCAAGGTCCATGGTTAACGGGGGGGGGGATACCTTAACTAATGAAAAATAATTTGTGTGTGTCTTTCTTCACTAAAGCACTTTGGGTGTGCTTCCGTAAAAGCCTCTTCCACAATGCTTTTCTCATCAACAGTTCACGTTCATATATTTGGTGCCAGTTTGCAAGGAAGGGAAGATTATGTTTCAGCAGTGAATTGAACACGAGGTTATTAGAGATGGTGCATAAACTGTTTAGTGAAGAATACTCTGTGTCCTTTTTCCAAGGAGGAATCTTGATTGCAATAAAATCATAATGTCCTATGGGAAAAAATTTTCTTCATTTGACAGAAGCACTATAATAATTTTAATTCAAGATCTTAAACAGGCTTCTTTCCAATATTGTAACTGTTATCAAAGATTGTATTTTACTGGAATTCGGGGTAGACTGTGAGATACTAAAACCATTAGAGAACTATTATAATCCACAGCTGCTGCTCATGTCATGGAGATCTCTTGTAGCTG
Organism: Schistocerca serialis cubense; assembly: GCF_023864345.2. Taxonomy (NCBI): domain Eukaryota; kingdom Metazoa; phylum Arthropoda; class Insecta; order Orthoptera; family Acrididae; genus Schistocerca; species Schistocerca serialis. Next base: position 341,499,885 of record NC_064638.1, read on the forward strand.
GATCTGAGACACACATGTAGCTCGAAGGCTTCCTGGGTGTTACAGCTTCTGAACAGCTGTTGTAAAGCACTGAATCTTAGTAATGTAATACACTGTCTCCAATCTACCCACTCTTACTATCTGTGATGATGAATGACAACCCACTATCCACATAATTTCTTGCGAGACAGTTGACTCTGGCTACAGAGATTTTCCTCAAATAGAGGTACTCCTAGTAAACCCTTGACACTGTAATGTCATGGGCCCAGCAGCTGCATGAGCTGGCAACAACCAAATTCACTAACATCACACCTTTCATCCATACTGCATTTCATTCTGCTGCTAGCAGCCATTAAAAGATCCAACATAATCCCACTCATACTGAGTTATTCAATTTACCATGGTGACAGGATCCAATTCTCGATTCTTTCACAGAGTACATCTGTTGCTCAAGTGTAGTCATTCACGTCATCTCCAGAAACTACAAGGTTTTCACACAACAACAGACAGATCAAAATTTGACAAATACTACTTTTCTAGTTTGCTAAATCTTGCACTTAATAATAATCTAAACTGAAACACCAAAGAAAGAAATGCAGATTTTGGCCAATTAATGAAATCAACGACAAATCTCTTTGTGGTACTATGTATTTATTCTGTATAATAGTATGTTACAGATTTGTAAAAAAAGTACTACAGCATTAACGTTACAACTACTGTACAAAGAAGTATTTCATTATATAAAATGTGTTTCAAGTCTCCTGCACAAAAGCCAACAAATTACAAAGTATAAACCAATTAAACAGCTTTGATCACAAAACTGTCCTCCCGTTACGTACTTTTTACTTAAAAACAACACTATACAGAAGTCGGGGTATCTGCAATGACAAAATGCACACACCTTTAACAGTGCATTTCAGAGTCAAATCCGTGTGTAATACACTCTGGCACACTATGAAGTTGAAAAAGAGGGCTTTATAAACCTGTTTCTGGTCCAGAAAGACAGACCTGTTAGTACATGAATATTTCACTGTTACTAATAGGTACTGATCCACAACCACTTCCAGAATATAATACAATCACCATCTGAGTCTTTGAAAGATGCATTATCCTGAACTAATGTCTGTATACAACAAAGGTACATGATAAATAACTGTCATGATTCCCCAACCTCCGAGTAACATCATGTAAATACCTTTGCTCAAAACTACTAATGTGCTCTTTGTACTTGTTAGAGTGTAAAAAAAATAAAATAAATGAGGAGATCTGCTCCAGGACAGACATTCAACTATTTCATCACATAGTTTTCTCAATATTCTTGGAATCATTTGTGGGAACAGAGTAGGGTCCTGTATAATATCTGAACACCAGGCTGGATCCACGTTTAAGCTGTTTAGCTCTACTCAGATGAGACCAGCAACAAATCCACGATGTGTACAATGGCATGTGTGGTGGCCTCCCAGCTGCTAACCTAAAATTGAAAAAGGCTGTCTTTAACTGCAAAAAATTAACACACACACACACACACACACACACACACACACACACCTTTATTTTTTGGCAATAATGCACAGCAGGTACAAGTTTACAAAACACAGCAGATACTTGTTGAGAACTGGTAATTGCATGCGAGTTACGTAAAAAACTCAAAATACTGCTCTATTTGACACATCTATTTTGATAAAATACAAAAAGGAACAACTTCTGTGCGTGATAAATACTGGTATTAAAATTTACTATTGAAGAATAGGTGGTACATAAAAACTACATTTGGAATTAACTGAATGTTTTGCCTCTTTTCTTTGGTGCTGTAAACCTACAACTGAAATATGGAATTATATTGTATAATAAAGTTTTGGGAAAATTATAATGGGAAATAGGAAATCTACTATTTTTCACAAAAAACCAAAAGAAGTTTCATCTATTTTAAGGAAAGTCATATACATCAGGTACTTGGAAATTTATCTCTCTTAATCTCTCTCTGTAGGTACTTAACACTCTCAGTGCCAAGCCTGTACATTTGCACAGGCCGTGTGCCCTTCCATTAATGCCAAACCTATAGGTTTCACGGCCAGCATATTCTGTTGATTAAAGAGCACTGTGCATTGTTTTTGCACCTCTGATTACTGATATACATTGTTTATATTGTTAGTTATCAGTTGCATGGATAGATTGCATGAACAAGTACCTTGTTTTCATAGTATTTTGTTCATTATGAGTTACCATCTTCACCCGTGGACTGAGCACATCACTGGTATTCTGTGTAAGAGAAATGGCATGCTGTGATTTATCTGATGATGAAACTGCTGATCTGCTGAATTATGGAAACACTATCGATGTCCTAGATGGTGAAGGTTATGATTTGGTTGATATGGGTGTCTTCAAAGGTACGTTTTTTGGTAAAATTCTATAAAAACATATATTAACAGTGCTAAGCAAAATCAGACAAATAGCGTGTATAACTTTACAGAACTTGTAGTTTTTATGTCTTCTCCCTTTTTTTAGCTGAAGCTTCAGTTGAAATCAGTTCATCAGAAGGCTACAGTAGTTATAATGATATTATGTAAAGTACCACTGTTCCTTCCACAACAGAAATTGGTGAATGGAGTGAATGTGACACTGCTCCAGTTATAAATGTGAACACAACTCAAGAGACTAATTCATGTGGACACTGTTCTCTCGAGTTTAGCACTTGATTGTGTTAGTACATTCATAACTGACAATGACATAATTTGCAAACAAATCTGTATACATCACAAACAATTCAAAGAAAGCATAGCAAAAATGAACTGAACCTCAGTCAGTGTACTCAGTTCCTGGAAGTTAGTTTCTCTAGCTGAAATTAAGACACTTCTTGGGCATCATGTTTCAGTCACATAGGCCAAAATTATCAGATCACTGAAGCACTATTAACATGGTCCATTGAAATTTTTGTCCGCAAATAATGAGTCACTTCAATTTCAAGCGGATACTATCAAGTCTGCATATTGTTGATAACTGACCAAAACAAATTAGGAGTGGCAGTTTTCATCCACTTTTCAAAGTGCTTCCTTACTACAGTAATTTGAAAGAGCGATGCATCCAAGCTTTGGTCCTTCTGAAAAACTGACCATTTCGTGACTGTGTCAGTTTTTGTACTTACATGCAGAATAAACTACATAAGTAAGGACTGAAATTACAAAGAATTGCTGAAGCTAACTGTCCCCACATGTAAACTTAAAAAGTTTATACCGGAAAACACACCACTGACAATTCATTGTCAACAGTTGTTATGAAGCTGCTGCCTAGCAGAAATTGTTTAAATAAAGGACACTGTTTATTTAAATAGATGTTATCCTAGCCCAGAACTCACTGAGCAGTTATTTCACAAAGGTACTGGCACTGGGACTGTAAATAAAGACAGAAAGTCTATACCTAAGGTTTTCGTTACAGCTAAATTGAAAAAGCCTGTGTGGCGTTGCTGGTCCCTCATTGGGGTGCCTTCCCAGGTGGCAGATAGAGGAACATTATCCAGATATGGAGGGTACCAGGTAATAAAATACATGGTATGGACCAAAATCAGCAGGCATGAGGGCCAATGGGTTAGAAGAAAGGAGAGGAGTTCCCAACTACTAACTGCTGCCTTGCAATCAGGAAAGGGATTTATAATGGCTTAGAATGCTCCCCTGTAAATGGAGCCAGCTATCTGGTGAGCTGTAAGGGGCAACCTCCCCAAATGGCTGGGTGTAAGATTAACAGTCTTCCCCAGTAAAAATCGATTGTTTCACATGCTAACAAAGGAATAAGTTGGACAGTTAGTTTGATGACAACCCCAGAAAACAAAGGATAAGATATACGTAAACACAAACAAGGAATGTGTGGAGCCTATACCAAGCTGGAGCACTGCGTCAGCTGATAACACAAGTAAGCAACTACGGTACAAAAATATTGGCTCTCCAGGAAATTAGGTGAAAGGGAAATGACATAATGAACTCCGGAAATTTCACTATTTTTTGTAGTGCAGGACAATGAATACCTTTGGAACAGGTTTTGTGGTCACTAAATGACTGAAACAAGCGGTGATGCACTTAGAACCAATCAATGGATGGATGTCCATGTTAAGATTAAAACATAATAGATGTCAGGAGCCAACATGGAGCTGATTGCAATCCAGATCATCATCTAGTGACAAATACAGATAAAGGATCTCACTACTGAGTAAACAAAAAGACCACAAACAAAAGAGGTGATTAAAAATGATACCGAAATGTCAAATGAACACAAAGAAATAATGTGGAAACAATGTAAGACTGCAATCCTCAAGGCAACTGTCGAGGTTTTGGGACACACACAGGCTCAAAGGAAGACACATTGGTTTGGTGAAGAATGTATGAGAAGAATTGAGGAGCATAAGACAGCACGAATGAAATTATTTCAGAGAAGAACTAGAGTCAATCTGAATGAATATAATGGGAAGTGCTGTGTTGCTAAGACGATTTGCAGACAGAAGAAATAAACACTAGAAAAGAAGAAATTGAACAGCTAGAAGAATAGAAGCAAATTTGTGAAACATACCAAAAGATCAAAGGAGGAAAGGCTGGGTTTCAAGCCAGGATAAATATATTTATGTGCAATGAAAATGATTTGATAGGGGAGAGTAACAAATGGGCAGAATAATTCGATGAGTCACTGAACCCAGAAGTAGAAGAATTAGAACAAGAAGAACTGGTGGATATAACTTTTATGGTCCAGAGGTCTTAAAACCAGACCCCACACTAAGAGAATGGAAACAAGCTCTTCAGACCTTAAAAAACAAGGCACTGGGAGAAGATCAGATACAGACTAAACTTCTCAAATATGGTGGGGGAACACTGTGGAAAGCAATACACAAACGAATACTGAGCATCTGGCAGGAGAAGAGCATGCCAATGGCATGTAACATGGCTATAATGTGCCCCAAACACAAAAAAAGGAGATACATTAAACTGGCGTAACTATCAAGGAATCTCCCTGCTAAATAGCACGTATAAAATGTTCTCCAAGATCCTAATTAGGAGGCTTACTCCCTATGTGGAAGAGAGGTTGAAAGCTATCAGAGTATCTTTAGAAGAAGTAAGTCAACAACTGACCAGATATTCACACTGCACATAATATTTGAAAAATGCTACAAAGATCAAATAAATATACACCAGCTTTATATCGATTTTAAACAAGCCTGTGATAGCATTTCATGAGTGGCATTGCGGAATGTAATGGAAGAGGCTGAAATACCTAAGAAACACGTTAAACTTACTACACACATCAAAAACAGTTTTGCATCATCTCGAATCCGAGAGTTCCAGAACCTGTACAGAAAATTGGAGTAGAGATCAAAATAAACATAATTTCTGCCCTTTTTACTGCTAATGAAAACCACACTTTGCATGTTTTGCCACCATACAGTGAGACCTTCAGAGGCGGTGGTCCAGATTCCTGTACACACCAGTACCTCTAATACCCAGTATCACGTCCTCTTGCATTGATGGATGCCTGTATTTGTCGTGGCATACTATCCGCAAGTTCATCAAGGCACTGTTGGTACAAACTGTCCCACTCCTCAACAGTGATTTGGCATAGATCCCTCAGAGTGGTTGGTGGGTCACATCGTCTATAAACAGCCATTTTCCATCTATCACAGGCATGTACGGTAGGGTTCATGTCTGGAGAACATGCTGACCACTCTAGTCAAGCAATGCCGTTATCCTGAAGGAAGTCATTCACAAGATGCGCACGATGGGGGCGCAAATTGTCTAACATGAAGACGAATGCCTCGCCAATATGCTTCCGATGTGGTTGCACTATCGGTCGGAGGAGGGCATTCACGTATTGTACAGCCGTTATGGCCCCTTCCATGGCCACCAGCGGCGTACGTCATACATAATGCCACCCCAAAACAGCAGGGAACCTCCACCTTGCTGCTCTCACTTTACAGTGTGTCTAAGGTGTTCAGCCTGATCGGATTGCTTCCATACACGTCTCTGACAATTGTCGGGTTGAAGGCATATGCAACACTAATTGGTGAAGAGAACGTGATGCCAATCCTGAGCAGTCCGTTCGGCATGTTGTTGGGTCCATCTGTACCATACTGCATGGTGTCTTGGTTGCAAAGATGGACCTCGCCATGGACGTCGGGAGTGCAATTGCACATCACGCAACCTATTGTGCGTAGTGAGTCATAACATGACATGACATCCTGTGGCTGCACGAAAAGAATTATTCAACATGGTGGCGTTGCTGTCAGGGTTCCTCTGAGCCATAATCCATAGGTAGCCGTCATCCACTGCAGTAGTAGCCCTTGGGCTGCCTGAGCAAGGCATGTCATTGACAGTTCCTGTCTCTGTATCTCCTCCATGTCCGAACAACATCACTTTCGTTCACTCCGGGACGTGAGGACACTTCCCTTGTTGACAGCCCTTCCTGGCACAAAGTAACAATGTGGACATGATTGGACTGCGGTACTGACTGACTGGGCATTTCTGAACTACAGACAACACGAGCTGTATACCTCCTTCCTGGTGGAATGACGAACTGATCAGCTGTCGGACACCCTCCGTGTAATAGGCTCAACTCATACAGAGTCCTTTACATCTTTGGGTGGGTTTAGTGACATCTCTGAACAGTCGAAGGGACTTTGTCTGTGATACAACATCCACGTTCAATGTATATCTTCAGGAGTTCTGGGAACTGGGGTGATGCAAAACGTGCGAACCATGGCAAGGTGCCCTTGACTGTACAGCTACAACATTTAGCCCTGGTCATTACGTATATATGAACTCATTCACTCTACTTATTTGAATGTATGACAATTTTATGAAAACATTGTCACATGTAATAAATTAATTTGTCTACGTAATATCAAACTTGGTTTTGTTCATAGTTGCATATTAAAGACGATGAAATGGGCATAAAATACTGTTAATTTTGTATTTATATGTTCAATATTTTCTGAGGCATTAATTTTTGGACATATCTAAAATTGCCTGAATTCTGCAGACATGGGCACTTATCAGGCGGGTACTGAGGGTGTTAATAAACACAAACTTGAGACATGCTGACTAATAGGTGAGTGGTGAAATGTGATATAATTCAGCAGTACACTCTTCAGTTTTCAAATGAATATCACTTTTCTGTCACAATCCATTTTCTTCCTAAAGCACACTAGCTACTACTTCAAGACTTTCAACACCATGAAATTCAAAGCCTCTCTTCATAGCTTTGACGCAGATATTTATGTTTTTGTAACTGTGGGATGAATGAAAATTGCTTGCAGAGATGTCTCATTTTCTGTAAATCTTCATTCAAATCTCAGTTCTAGTAATGTAAGAGCCACACAAATGTTTAAAAGTGTGTGTGTGTGTGTGTGTGTGTGTGTGTGTGTGTGTGTGTGTGTGTGTGTGTGTGTGGTTGCAGACATTCTGAGCATTTAGAGTTAAATTTACAGAAAATTACATATCCTTGTTACTTTCACAGAAATCTCAAAGTTTCTGCCAATGCAGCTCTGATTGCAAAAAAATCTCCAAAAATTTATATTTTACTACTAGTGTGTAGAATGCAGGTCAAAATTGACAGACTAAGCCATTCACAAATGGCTCCAGATGCAAAGAATCTTGGGACACTTCATGAATGTTGCTTGTGAGCATGTTTCTATATCTGCTTCACTCAATATGAAGACTGCTTAGAACTTTCTTGATGACTATTAAATGTTTAGAAAAGTCTACTGACCTATATGTTTCTGACCATATTGTTTCACACACACCCAAGACTTACTTTGTGTTGTACCAAATATGGTTTTCTCTCTATTCAACTTGCTAACAGCGTGCGAGAAAAATACTTTCTTAAGTGCCTCTGTCACGCTGTTATTAGTATTATCTTGTCTTTGAGGTCCCTTTGAAAATGATATCTAAAGGGCTGCAGTATATTCTCCACATTCCTCACTCAAACTGGCCTCCTGAAACTTTTTAAGTAGATTTTTGTGGGATAGTTGACATCTTTCTTCAAGTGTCTTCCAGGTCAGCTTTTTCAATATTTGTTAAACTCTCCCATGGGTCAATCAAAACTGTGACCACTTGTGCTGCCCTTCTTTGTACATGCTCATGCTTTGTTAGTCCTATACGATATGAAGCCCAACACTTAAGCAATATTCTACGATGGGCCACAAAGGGTGTCTTACAAGACATTTTCTTTGTACATTGACTGCATTTTCCCACTATTCTACCAAAAAAGTAAAGTCTGCTACTTACTTAACCTAGCACTGGACCTATTTGATCATTTTATTTCACACTGCCACAAACTGTTACACCCACGTATTTATATGAGTTGACTGATTCCAACTGTGACTGGGTGATACTGTAGTCATACAGTGCCAATGCTGTTTTCATTTTGTGAAGTGCAAAATGTTACATTTCTAAGCATTTAAAGTAAGCTGAATGCCATATAAGTAGCTTATACTTACATAAAATATACAGCTATTTATAGAATATTAGTGTTAGAATATCTGCGTGCGTGTGTGCATGTGCATGTGTGCGTGCTTGACAGGTTTACTTGTTTTGGAGCCCTCAGTGTAAACATATATTGCCTCTGAATACTGTCTTAAAACCCGTGTCAAAGTTTTATTGTTAATGTATGTCTCATGGCCAAATGTAACACCAGTTATTATTTCATGTTAGACAGTTTCAGAGGGAATGCAACACAAACTGTTTGGCCTAGAGCCTCTAATGGTAGTCCACGATATCTCCTGAGTATCTACATATGCTTGGATCAGGAGAGGAAGAGTTTTGGTGATTCAGAAGTGTCCAGTCTGTGTGGTGAACTTTGAAGTGACTGGATTCTGGAATGTTGGATTCATATTGTTTCATTTTGAGAAGAAATTTTGAACAGACATACTGCTGGTGTAGATGGAATGGAGGTTCATATGCTTCAATCATGAACGTGTTGGCAGGAGTGGTGTGCACTGCTACCAAACAAATTCTCAGCTATTAATACTGACATTTTTTAATTCTGTTAAGTGTCAGTTGCACAACTGTAACAAGCATTCCCAGATCAATAACTGTATGTACCTACATATGGTATAGTGCTAGTGTTGTGCTGATGTTTAATCCTCACTGAAGTCCTGTCACAGCTCTGATTATGTTGACAGCCATCTCTCAATTTGTAGCCATGGCACCTTCCAGGTTAGCGTATGATTGGTGAGTCCCAAGTACTTGACTGCTATCTTAAAAACGAAGTAATATGGGCCTAGTGCTATTTTCACTTGCAGATTCACTCTGTGCCTCAAAAACAATACCGCGTGTGATTTTACTGTGGATGTGTTAAGTCTATTTCTTCTTCGCCACTGTTGGAATGTGAACAGAGTATTTGTGAGTTACAGTCTTCTAATCTCCAACTTAAATGCTAACTTGAGAGATGAACGTCTAGGAAGGAATACAAGTAACAGAAGGAGTTAAGGTAAGGACTCATTCTACAGCTGAGCACTGATGAGAGATCAATAGGTACATAAACAACACTAGAAACATTGCTGAGCTTTAGGACAACATCCTTCAACAAACCAAACTAGTGCCCCTGCGCTCTCCCTCTCCCTCTCCCTTCCACCCCACCCCACCCCCACACTGATCACTGAACTCTAGTTCTCTAACATACGAAACAATCCTGGACCACCATTTATTTTTAAAGGAAGTGTCCCGCTGTGTATTCCTAACTATGAAACAGCTTACTTTCTTGAAAGACAAGTGGTTTTACACCTGCTAATGTTAAGCTCCATCATATGAATTCCTATTATATCCCTCATAGTTCTTACTTACCCAGAGTCCACAACAGCCATACATGTGCTCACTACAACGAAAGGATGAGTCAGCGAAGAGACGAAGAACTGGAAACAAAAAATGTAAAACTGTAGTCTTCAGTGAAACATTCACAGGCACACACAACACACTGCCTATCACTTCACTGGCCGCTTTCTTATTTGATCACCATTCTTGTTAGCTTTATTGCCTTCACTAACAGCAGCTGCTAACAACCTATTTCAGGGCTTACGTATAACCCTTTAAAACTGCCTCCTAATTTGAATACTCTTGAGAAGAATAATGCCTGGACCTGTTTAAAAGAATGTGTTGAACTTTTTCAACAGAGTATTAAGTTGGAAAATCACAGGAAAAGTATATTTTGAATAAAAGTTCTATAAATATATTAATTAACAAGATATGCTTTGATTTTAACCAATAAGGGTATGATGTGTAATTGTAGCTTATGCTAATTCTTATTGTTTACTGTACTTTTTAATCTGCCTTTTGAATACTGTGGAATAATTGTTCTATGCCCATGTGGCACTACGGAGAGGTAAGACTATAGTGTTCAAATGTATGGCTCTAGCGCATTTGCACTGCTCTCTCCAGTACCAATTTGAGAGCAGTTGGCACCACAGTGACACAATGAACTGTTACTAATCATTTTCTTCAAGGAGCTCTGACGTAAAAGCCCTCTAATGTGAGCATTCCACTGATCCCGCATCACTGCCATTTGCAACATCAGTGGTGTCAAGTGATATCTCATTAGGGGGAAAGATGGTGGTCTTTTTTATTTTCTGATGAAAACTGGTTCCACCTTGGTACCAGTGATGGCCATGTGTTGGTTAGCAGGTGGCCAGTTGAGAACCTACAACCAATCTATCTGCATTGTAGCTAGACACACTGGGCCTACACCTCCAGCTATGGTCCAGGGTGTGAACTCATATGACAGCAGGAGCACTTTCATTGTTATCCCAAGCACCTTAACTGCAGCTCCGTGCGTCAGTCTGGTGGTTTGACCTTTGTACTTCCATTCATGAACAGCATCTCTGGGGGTTTCCAATAGGATAACCCTCGGCCACATGCTGCCCTTATAACCTAACACGCTCTGCGGAGTGTTGGCATGTTGCCTTGGCCTGCTTTATCACCAGATCTGTCTCCAATCGAGCATATGTGGGACATCACCAGACGACAAATCCAGTGTCATCCATGAACAGCTTAACCATCCCTTTATTGACCAACCAAGTGCATCAGGCATGGAACTCCATTCCACAGACAGACATCTGACATTTGTACAACCCAATGCATGCACCTTTGTATTCTTGGATTCGGCATTCTGGCAGTTACACTGGTTATTAATGTATCAGCATTTCACATTTGCAATGCCTTATCTCGCACTTACATTATCCTGTGATCTTGCGATGTTAAGCACTTAAATATATTTATCTAGCCAAATGCATTCCTGACATTTCATTACTCTACATTAATTACGTTTTGAAGTTCCAATTTTTTCCATCGGTGTATAATTTATTACTACGACAATAAAATATCTCCAATCACTACAATCAGCATAGCACCCAAAAAAAGTTGCTACTTTAAAACTGAAAACATCTTCTGAAATCCAACACTTGCACTGGGAAAGAAATGAAAAATCCGTTTTGCAGTGCCTGGAATTTTTCCCATATCCTGTGCAAGTGTGGTGCTGAAGATTCCAAAAATACCATCGATTTTGTTCTAGCAACTCTAGTTTCCTACAAATTGATGATACAATTATTTACATTGTAATTTATGATTACTTTTTAATCAATACTTATTATTTTATGAATATGTTGGTACACAATCTATAGTATAAATAAATATTTTAAGACAAGTGTGCCTAAGCTCACTACTTGTCATTCCAAATAAAGATATGGATTTAGCCAAAAGATGGCAGCATCATCTTCATGGATACTACTTTGGAGCTTCGAACAATGAACACATGATGTTGCTAGTATTCATTATATGCATTTTACTGAAAAATGTCAGCAGCAACTTCATACATACAATGTCAGAACTTAGCAGAATAAACATTTGAGATAGTCACTATATTGTGTTGGATATTGTTGCTGATGTAATGATTGATCTGTAAAAATTAATTTTTAACAGTGTAATCTTAATGCATTTAATGATAGTGATAAATATTTTACAGTGTATTTTGTGCACTTTATTACAGTACAATGCTTTGAATATTAAATTTTATTGTCACCTATCTAAATAACTAAATTTACTTATGTACATCTATGATGCTGTTCTACAAGCTGTATTTAAATGTAATGGTCTTCTCATTTTTCATGAGAACTGAAATGGCTGCATGACACAGAAAACGTCTGAATCATCGAAAGGAGTTTTGTTTTGTTAGTGAGGTGTACACATTTGTTCAGCAAAGGAAATGTGTAATTGACTTTGTAAAAAGAGTGTATTTAGCCTGTTTCAAAGTACGATTTGGAGAACAAGGTAAGGCTTGGACACATCTTGTGTACAAGATATGCACAGAACATTTGCACAGTAGTCAAACGATAAACAGAAGCACATGAAACGTGAATTGCCAATGCTGAATGTACAGGAAATCTCTAGTTATTAGTTTCTAGGCTGACTGGGAAACAAAATCACTTTCTACTGCAAGAGAGAAATTTTTTTTGCCATTCTTCACAAAAGGAAGCTAACTTATTTTCTGTAACAACCTGAAAGGATTGCTAACAAAACTTTGTGTAAGAAAACAGATACCAAGTGAATGACATTTATAAACTGTACCAAGGATAGCCTCAAGTGTGTACCTTTACATAATGGGAACCTATACAGGTGCATCCCAACTGGCTATTCAGTTTGTATGCATAAAAATCAGGCTACAGTAACCATAGTTTTGGTTAAAATCTCTTACTACGATCGCTAATGGACCATTGAGGTTGATTTGAATATGGTGAATTTGTTTCTAGCAAGGTAAATACACCAAGTATCTGTGCTTTACATGTTTTTAGGATTGTACAGTTACAGATCAACACTAGGTGAGAAAACTGTGGCCTTTTAAAGAAAGCTTTGCCATTGGACATAAATAACATCATACAGTCCTCACTGCAAATAAAAACAAGTTTCATGAAATAATTTATAAACACGTTAAACTGAGATGGAGCATGTTTCGGCTATGTGTGTAGAAAATTTCCTGCATGAAGTATGGAGCACGCAAAATTATATAATAATAATAATAATAATAATAATAATGACTGTATAAAGCAGTCAACCCTGGATTAGTACAAAACATTGCCTCAAATTAAGCTTAACTCTTAAATCTGAGTTGCATTAACATTAATCCCAGATTATATTGTGGTAAATATTTATCAGTTTATAGTGCGACATTATAAAACGAACACTTTTGTGCGAACACAAATTGAAATAATAAAGAAGTTGTTATTAACATGTAAATATGCATTCACACACCGCTGAAGCTCACAAAATTTGTTCTATATACAAGGTTAGGTTATGGGACTTACCAGCTAAATATGTAATGAGTGCACATAATAATTTATTTCATAACAATTCACGGAGACATCTCGCAATTTATGTGATTAACTTCAAGGCATTTTACAGACACTTAGCAGCAGAGTAAGAAAGGAAAATTCGAAATATTTACCATGAACAATTACATATACCGATATTGACAAGTCAATAATGACTGAATGTCTCTTAAAAGTGCTCTCTCTGCTCTAGTGGCAGCAACAATACAACGTATATCAATTTTTGAACTATCAAACATGACTGAACTGCTCTGCCAACACTGTGAGCACTGATGAAAAACAGAGAAATAAGCAAGTATATGTAAGTCGATTAGCGAGTTGTTATTTATTAGGCATCATTTGTACAACTGTTTCGGTAGCTCACAGCTTGCGTTTGGTTATCTCGTATGTAGGAACTCAAGTTCCAATTCAGATCAATTCTAGGTTTTTTTTTCCATCTGATACTGCTTTGTCTGCTGTATTGGCCATAAAGATAATTATAACAACAATATGTTCTGAAACAACATAACTTTCTATTTTCTGAGTATTCTGGGCCACTTTGGAGGGCAGCGTTCTGTGTGCAGGAAACTTACACCATGTGACTTATGGTATTTGGTTTCCTTTCATTTACTTTTTAGATATCTCAGTATTCTGATGAGTCTACTGAGGACGACAGAGAGCAAACTCATTCTCATAACCAAGTGATAAATCATTTAAGCTGCTTCTTTTTCACTCTGTTGTATCATTATACTGGCTCCACACAATTTCCAGCAAAAAATCTTTTTTGTATGGGGAGAAGTTCAAAGATTGGTTCTGTGTCTGTTTACTTTCCTTTATCTTCATAACATGACCTTTTCAATAATAAATACTGTGTACCTACAATGTTCAGTTAATGTTTGCATTGGAAGCAAGATAGTAGTTCCTGTGGTGTTGCCAAGCATGTTTCTCGCTATCTTAGATATACACTGAACCACCTTCGATGAATCGAAGTTTAGTGTTACATAAGAGAGAGTAATTCTGAAGAGAGTTCAATTTCTGAACTAACGTCAAAATTGATCTCCAGTCAGCGACACTTATACAATCGACCCTAAGTAAGGTATTTATGTTGGATTTCAGAAACTACAGCCGACACAGGAAAACGGATTGTATTTCAAGTCTCAGCATCTGAAGCATACTGAAAACCAGTTCCACATTTAAAGGCACTACAATGACTGTCCACCGCTTAACATTAGCTTTACCACAAAAAAAAATATTATAACAAACAAACACAACAACATAATCTGGGACGTTTGCCTTTTGCATACAAGTGCTCTGCTGACTGAGCTGTCCAAGCATGACACAACCTGCCCTCACAGCTTTACTGCAAACAATCCCCCAGGCTGTTGGTAAGCCATCTCTCATTTGTTCCTGGAATGCCAGTCCCACAATATATGCAGGAGAACTTCCGTGAAGTTTGGAAGCTCAGAGATAAGGCACTGGCAGAAGCAAAGCAAAGCTAAGCACAGATTGTGAGAAGTCCCAGGATCGAGTCCCAGTCTGGTACACAGTTTTTATTTGCCAGGAAGTTTCAAATTGGTGCACACATTGCTACAGGATAAAATTCATTCTATATCAAAATGGTCTGACATCCAATTTTGTGCCAAGTAACTCATGTGGGCCAGTGCACTACGCTGCTGAAAAAATATGAAATTCTGCATGCCAAGGCTTCACAACACTGGTGTTCCAACTATCCATCCTGAATGCATGCAGCTGACAACACAGTCAAACTGCGAAGTGTCCCACATTACTTGGCACCGCAGCATTGCACCTACTGGCAGAGCATCCCTCGACCTCCAGTATCTGCTGGCCAAGCTGCCAGGCAGGTTGGAGACAGCAACCATAACCACATGACTGCTGGACCTTCCAGCATCTGATGGACAGCCTCTGTCATCATCAGCCTGTCATTCCTAAGTTGACATCTGGAGTTTGAGTTGCTATGCCACCCTGCCTCAACACCACATACTTCACCTACACACCACCAACTGTGCTAAGTACAGTCACCACGAACTGCATGTATGCTGCACTTGTCTACTGGCCGCTGATGCCACTCAGCACCTAGTTATTGCACTGGTCCCCAGCAGCAAGCATAATCTTCAGGGGTATTTGCCACCACTACATCAATACGAAGAAACATGGGCCAATGTCACCAGACACTTTTACCTTATTTGGCTAATCAAAAAGAAAGTTTTCCTGAATGCCACCTGTCTTGCTGCGGCCGTCTGCACCCCTTACGAATTCCTGTAGTTTCTGCCAACCCACCAAATCCATTTTTCCCAGATGAGAGAGCCAAATGCCATCCTGAAAAACCAAAAGAATGGTTCCTCTACCATCCACTCTAGAGGTCCACAAATCTGATACCTCTACTTATCACTGGACAGGTCAAATTGGTGGAAGGTTTGAAGTAAGATTTACAGAACTCAATAAATTCGCCTTTATAATGTACCTACCACTTTTTATGCGAACAGCATTAATAACAACTACATAAATGAAACTGAACTACTCGTCCATCAAACATACTGAGGTGAAAAATATCATGTGAGAAAGGCAGGCACATTTACAAAGGCAATAGTATCAC
The DNA here is from genome assembly GCF_023864345.2 of Schistocerca serialis cubense. Taxonomy (NCBI): domain Eukaryota; kingdom Metazoa; phylum Arthropoda; class Insecta; order Orthoptera; family Acrididae; genus Schistocerca; species Schistocerca serialis. The sequence continues at coordinate 341,515,802 of NC_064638.1, forward strand.
GTTCACAAGCTATAAAGGAGCAGTGAATTGGTGCCGTTGTCATTTGTACTAAGGTGATTCATGTGGAAAGGTTTCTTATGCAATTATGGTCACACAACGGGAATTATTAGACTTTGAACGTAGAATGGTAGTTGGAGCTAGATGCATGGGGCATCCTATTTCAGAAATCGATTGGGAATTTAATATTCCAAGATTCACAGTGGCGGGAGTGTGCTGAGAATATGAAATTACCAGAATTATCTCCTAGCACAGATGATACAGCAGCCAATGGCCTTCACTCAACGACTGACAGCAACAGCATTCGCGTAGAGTTGTCAGTGCTAACAGTTAAGATATACTACATGAAATAACCACAGAAATCAATGTGGGACCTACAACAGTGTGGCAAAATTTACCATTAATGGGCTACAGCAGCAGACAACCAATGGGAGTGCCTTTGCTAAAAGCAGGACATCACCTGCAGTTTCTCTCCTAGGCTCATAACCGTATCAGTTGGAACATAGATGACTGGAAAACCATGGCCTGGTCAGATGAGACCCCGATTTCAGTTGGTAAGAGCTGATGGTAAAAGCCATGGACCCAAGTTGTCAACACGGCATTGTACAAGCTGGTGGTGGCTCCATAATGGTGTGGGCTGTGTTTATATGGGAGGAACTGGGTTCTCTGGGCCAAGTGAACTAATCATTGACCAGAAACGGTTATGTTCAGCTATTTGGAGACCATTTGCAGCCATTCATGGACTTCATTTTCCCAAACAAAAATGGAATTTTTAATGGAGGACAATACACCATGTCACTGAACCACAACTGTTCGTGATTGGTTTGAAGAACATTCTGGACAGTTCAAGCAAATGATCTGGGCACCCAGATCACTTAATATGAATCCCATAAACATTTACAGAACATTATCAAGAGGTCAGTTCATGTGCAAAATCCTGCACTGACAACACTTGCGCAATTATAGACGGCTATAGAGGCTGCATGGCTTAATATTTCTGCACGGGACTTACAATGACTTGTTGAGTCTATGCCATATTGAATTGCTGCTCGACGCCATGCAACAGGAAGTCCGACAATATTAGACACAATCCAGTGACTTGTCACCTCAGTGTATTCCACACATCTGTTAGATGGATACATTGATTTTTCAAACAATATGATCCTTAACAGTTATTAAGATATGGGGATCAAATACACAAAAACATAAGACTCAACACAAATACTTAGATAACACAAGGTATTGGATGTAACTGACAACTGGAGGAAATATAAAATGCAGCAAAGTGAACAGGCAAAAGTGAATAAAGGTATCTAAAAATGGATGACTAAGTGCAAAATACCTAAGCAGTTATGGTTAGCAGATAACTGCATGCTGTAAAAACTTGGATGACTAGAAGATAGATAGATGCCACTTACAAGAAAATTAAAGAGGCCTTCAGAGAAAACAAATGCAGCTGAACGGATACTGAGAGTTCCAATGTCAAGCTAGTATTGAGCAAAGAATGGGACACCAAAAGGTTGAAGAAATATATAGAAGAGCTATACAACAGAAATATCCTGATGAGATTATTATATAATGGGAAGGGAGAACAGATGATGAGATGGAAGACATGATACTTCAAGAAGAATCTGACAGAGCATTAAAAGACCTAATCTAGAACACGGCCCCTGGAGTAGATGACATTCCCTCAGAACTGGTGAAATCCCTGCTAGAGCGCGACATCACAACACTGTTCCACCCATTGTACAAGCTGTAATAAATCCAATTCCAAAGAAGGCAGGTGCTGATGGGTGTTCATATTTCTGAATTATCAGTTGAATCAGCCGTGGTTGTAAAATACTGACATACATTATTTACATAAGTATGGAAACATTAATCGAGGCCAATGTGAGGGAAGATCAGTTAGGGTTATGGAGAACTGTAGAAACAAGGGAGGTGTGACTCTACAATTTATCTGAGAAGATAAATTATAGAAAGGCACATCCACATTTAAAGCATTAGTGGAGTTAAAGAAGGCTTTTGACACTGCTAAAAGTACTACACTCTGAATTCTGAAAGTAGCAGTGTTGATAAAATACAGAAAGCAAAAGGGTATACACAACTAGTACAGGAATCAGACTGCAGTTGTAAAGAGTTTAAGGACATGAAAGGGAAGAAGTAGTTGAGAAGACTGACACAGGGTGTAACCCACCCACAAAATTATCCAGTCTGTACACTGAGCAAGCAGAAAAGGAAACCAAAGAAATAATTAGAGAAGAGATTCAAGTTCAGGGGAAAGAAATTCAAAATTTTAAGTTTGTTGATGGGTGTTATTCTACCAGGGATGGAAAAGGAGTTGGAAGAGCAGTTGAACAGAATGGATAGTGTCTCGAAAACAGGGTGTAACATTAATAATAACAAAGGGATAATGAAAAGTAGCTAATTAAATCAGGTGAAGCTGAGGAAATTGGATCAGCAATTCAATAGTACATTAGCTTCACTATTTGGCCACTAAAATAACTGATGAGAGCCAAAGTGGAGGGAGTATAAAAAGCACACTAACAATAAAAGAGAAACACACGAAGAAGAGAAATTTGTTAACATCAAATATAAATTGAAGCGATGAGAAGTCTGTTTTGAAAGGATTTGTTAAGAGCAGTGATAGTCAACTGGTCCCTACTGCCCACTAATGGGTATTCCAGCGGTCAGTGTGCTGCAGGTGGCGGGGGTTTTAAAAACATTTTCGTTAAATTTTCAATGAATTTTGACAAAGTAAGTAGTACGTAGCTATTGTTGTGTGTTTTATAACTTTCTGTAACTATGCATTACAAATTTTATGATGTAAAGTTACTTCCATACTTTGTAAATCACAACTACTGCGGAACTGTTGGGTGATAGGTAGTGACATTTTAGAAACAAAATAAATTGTATTTTATTTGGCAGTATATGACTTTGTGCAATGTGCTTTATTTATATAAATATCTGTAACTTTATACATATAACAATCTCCAAATGGAGTTATAAAAGACAGACTGACAGTACTGACTGGATGGTTGGATTTACAAGACTAAACGGTGAAGTCATCAGTCTCTTGGTCAAAAGTTGGTGATGTAAGCCAGAAATTTGAGCCAATTATAAAAGTATGTAGGAGTGGTAAAATCAGGGCTTAAGAAACAACATTAAAGCCAGATAAATATTTTAAATTAAAATTACTTCAAATAATTTAAGGAGAAGTGAAACTATATGTGTTAGGCTGGCATGTAGGTCAAGCAGATGAGAAGTCTTCCAGGATTCATCCATGGGCTAGATAGACCGTACTTTCATTTGACCCCCGACGCCCGGCCCATATCCGCCAAACCAATTAACACTTTGGCAACCACACCCCACTATAGCTTGGGACACAATACTGTGTTCAAAGGACTATGCCCATGTAGATCTCAGTCATGATTTCCACAATGTGCAAGCTACCTAAAGCTTGAAAATTGGACTAAATATTATATGAGAATAATGTGTGTGGAGTGTATTACGAGGGGCAATAGTCCATCAGATGATGTTCCATGTTGCATCCTCAAATCCAAACCTGGGATCATCAAATCAAATATTGAGTGGATAAACTGGTATCACAGTATGAGAAGAGTAACATAAGCCAATAACCCACTGCTCACTGAGTCACAATACTCGTAAATTAAAAAGTGGTCAAGGTATGTTTATCTAACAAAACATAGGGCTATGTTAATGGACATCAGCTCCAGAAACACTACACACTGCTGATGACAAGTGGTGTTTCAGAATGCCAGGATGTGTAAAAGTGAGTAAAAATGTCTAGGGAGCCTCATAATCCCCAGTCATAGGGGCCAAATAAATTGAGATGTTGCCTAGTGCTGTAGTATGCTTTATGTACAACCGAGGTGTTCGAGTTTAGAAAGCCTTTCAGAGTGCTGTTTCCATCTGCCTTTGTGGCTGGTTGTATATCATCCCTCCTAGAAACCATAATGATAGAGGGATAAAGGGCCTCATGATCAGATAACCCAGCATAATCAGACTACCATTCCTTTACAGTTTGCAGAGCATGTTGGTGAGGCTAACCTGTCAACAGGTTTTGATGGAAGTTAGGTTTTTGCCTGGTTTAAGGATTGGGACAGTGATACCATTTCACCATTTTGATGGAAAACAACACCCAGCTACATATGGTTGAAGAACTTGAATAGATAGAGCCCTTGAGTGAGATTCAGATGTCGGATCTGATTAGAAATTGAATCAGGGTCTGGGGCCCTATCACATAAGTCAATAGTCTGAAGCTCTTCCCAGTCAGTTTAAGATTCATTATTTAATTTGGCATGACAAGGGAGGCAGGAAACAGACAGAAGGAATAGGGAAATGTCTGACTTTTCTTTTACGCCTACAAAAGATAGGTGGGTAAGAAGAGGATGCTGATCCACTTGCAAGGTGGGTCGCAATGTGTTTGGAAATAACAAATGCATCAGTGGATATACCACAATGAAGGAGGAGAGTTGGAACAGTAGTTTATCTTTGGCAGCCCAGTAGACTACAGAGCTTGGCTCTTACCTGGGATGAAAAGGCATGTTTTTCCAGTTCTATGAAGGTTGTGACCTGAGACGTTGCAGGATCCTTTGGCAATCCTAAATAGCTGTTTTAATGTCTTGGTATACCACAGTGCGACGAGCAGCGGATTGATCCCATAGATGGGAGCATCCCAGTTCCAGTGGTGATTGTACTTGCATCAAAGATGTCAACCTTATCCTCGACAATGCAGCCAGACTGGGGTCAAGATGATGGCAGATTGCCAGTTAGATATGAAGAGTCCATTGTGGTAAGTGGTCACTACTGAAGTGACAAAGTGACAGTATCATCAGAAAGGGGTCACTGTCATTAGAGCTTTGTGCTGTGATCATTGTAATGAAGTCATGGGACTGGGGGAAGGAATCTTACACAATCCATAGCCGAAAAGGAGCCACAGGCAGCGCTTAAGTGGGTAGGTGAACTGTCATTGAAGAGACTGACCAACATTAGAAAAAAGCTGTTTATCAGAAAGCGCCTACCAGAAGAATGGAACTTTCCCCAAAGGAGAAGGAGGGGGGGGGGGGGGGGGGGGGGGAAGCATTTCGAAAAGGATTGGTCATATTTTGCGAAAATATGTTTTTGGTTGCATAAAGGACGATCTATGATCTCTGTCTGTGTAGCACAGGTATCTATCATATTCTGTAAAGTTTTTGCATGTCACATATTGGTCAGACTATCAAAACTATACAGCTGTGGAATATAACAACACATAACCACACTTAGGTTCTGGCATGCAATTCCAGCTGTTGAGACAGTGTTATTTAGGAAGCAGTTGAAATTAAATTAGCAAGTAACCTTATAAACAGAGATGATGCTTTTGTTTGAATTCTGCATGGACTATCTCCCTCGTCAAAAAACATCCACAGTTTCTCTGCAAAACCAAGATTTTAAATTCCCTTGCACAGTTCTTGCTTCAGTTTTGTCTTGAAAATGCCAGGGCATACTTCTGTCAAAATATCAGCGATTGTCGATGCCACCCAGCTGTATTCCCAAACATTGTTTGAACAAGATTCGGCGTTTCTGTAGCAACAAGATCTAAACTATTTCCACTGTGTGTGGGTTGTACAGTTGTTCATTACAGTTTTCAGAAAATGTGTTCAGAAGTACTTCACAAGAATATCTGCCTTTACCGCTTACAATGAACCCATAGACGTTCTAGTATTTACTCTGTAGGTTATAGTCACCAACTAATACTGCATGATCAGTGTTTCCAGTGATACTGACTGTGGACTTTCCTCAAATGGCTCTAAGAAGTCATAGCAGAATTACGTGGCCAGTAAAAACATCCAACAATTAACTTGATTTCACCTAGACTTGTTAGACAACTTCACTGTCGCACTCAATCCTACCTTGTCTGCAGCTTGTGGTCTACTGGCAAGCATTGCTACCTCTGGGTCACGGGGTCCTGGGTTAAATTCCCGGCTGGGTTGGGAATTCTCTCTGCCTGAGGACTGGGTGTTTTTGTTGTCCTCCTCATTCCATCATCATTAGTCAAAGTGGCTAGATAGGAATGTGTACAGATTGGGAATTTGTATGGGCACCGATGACCCCACAGTTGAGCACCCCACAAACCAAACATCAATCCAACCCTGATAGACACAATATTTTTGTGAACTGCTATGAAACACTCCCCCCTCCTGTGGTATCTGATCTGGTTTTTTGATATACATCCTGTGAATTGCTAAGTATCTCAGAGCTTTCTACTCTGGGTTTCAGTCAGCTCTCCATCCACAGAATAATTCGAATGTGAGAAATTACCTGGAGAGCAGTAAATTCAGGTTCTTTGTTATGAACACTTCGACAACTCACTGTTCAAATTTTGACAGTCAAAGTGTGTGTACTTCAGTCGTGATCTGATTTCGTTTTCTGTGTATATACTGGCACGCATTCATCAAAGAACCTCAAACTACTCCAGAGCCCAAAAAACCCCCATGTGCACTCCACAAGTATTCCATTACCAGCATAGTTGCTTCCTTTGTATAGTGTGCTCCTGATCTATCAACAGAAGTCCTACATCTATGCACCTTATAATGCAGGTCCAGAAACCTGCACCCTATAGTCACAGAATTTACAGTCTCAGACCAAGGCCCACCACTCAGCTTCAAACGAAAAGGACTCCGATCGACTCTGGGCATGATGCTGCAAATTATGAACTCTGCTAGCACCCTGTGAGCGAGGCCTTCAGTCTTCACCACTACTGACAGCTTCCTGTAGAAACTGAGGCTGGCCTCCTCAGAACCCAAGCAACAGGCATCATTGGTGCCAACTTGGGCACAGCTACTGCACCACCCTGCACCCTCAGTAGCTGCAGGGAGGGCTTCCTCCACATCTCTATTGAGAATACCAATTAATATATTATTGAGAAATACAATGCTTAAAGTACACATTCATAGTGAGTAATGTATAGCTAATGTGCTGACGTCATACTTACTGATGCTAAAGATGATACAACACGATGCTTATCATTTTCAGCAGCGAAAAAGTTCTTAATTGCATACTCCAGTGTGGCTAAAAGGATTGCAGCTGATAATTCTCCTAATAATCTTGGAATTAGACCACTAAAGTAGCCACCAATACCATTCTCCCTATATATTTCGACAATTGAACTGAAGATGTTACTGAAACAAAGAAAATCATTTACTTTTTACAGAATCAACAACAAATTAAAACCCTCTCCTCTGCAGAAAACACATTAGGTGAAAACTGTCAGTACAGCCAAAAAGGTTTAAGCCCACATGAAATTTAGAGCTATGCCAGTATTAGCCTCACTTTTGGTTCAGCCCCACACACCAACTAAGGCACAGCAGATGAGCCAGACAAAATATGTTCAGCAATAACATGTCACTCACTGAACTACTTAAGGGTCACGAGTTTTGCTCACGGTCCCTCCAAAAAATTCCTAGGTTACATTGACTGTAGGCTTTTGTAACGTGGAGATGCCCTGACTGTGCCAACAGTCTTTCCATAAGGGGGCTGATGAGAGACTAGCCACCGCTGAATGTGGAAGAATCAGCAATAAACAATTTTCCTAAGTGCATAACAGCTTAAAATTTCTAGGTCTATCAAATGAAGAAACCACAATGCTTGTATTACTAATGAACTATTAATTACTGTGTATTAGTGTGTGACTGTTCAATCTTTAAGTGTGTCCTTATGCTGTGACAACCTTCAACTTGCTCTATCAAATCAATGGCAGGGGGCAAGCAGTTTGCCATAGATATATTATTGCACTCCGCTGGAAGGCAAATGCATCAGTAATCATGAAAATGGCATGCAAGAATGTATCGAGCAGTGTAAGGAAAGAATACGGGATTGTGCAGACTCCGCTGTTCCTACTTTGAAATCTAACACTACTAACTGAATATTACCTTGTACACATGACCAAACAGAACACAAGAATACTCCTGTAGAAAGCCACTAGTCCAGTGCCACTAAGATGATGAAGTACAAACAAACTTGTCACAGAATAAGGACATTGTTCAAGATCAAAAACAGTTGTGCATTAATACATTGTGACAATTATTTCTTTAGAAATTCAAGCAGCCTTCTCACATTTCATATAATTTACATGACCATCATCCCACACTCACGAGCTCATATTTAATAGTTCATTAGGAGATTGGAATAGAAGGGAGAACCGATAGAGGTAGAGGGAAAGCCGAAAGGATGTGGGTTTTAAGGCCAAGAAAACCCACCTATATGTGATATACTGGGTGTACAGAAATTTCCATAACAAACTTCTAGGACTTTTAGAGAGGAATGAGTAGGTAATATTTTGAATAGAAACCTAAATATGGAAATGTACCGTTTCTGTGCTACAGCCAATTGAACACATGGCTGCTAAGTATAAAAAAAGGTTTCACGCACGTAAGCTGCCAGGGCTAGTGGCTTCTTCTTCCTGCAGAAGGGTTGAAGGGGAAGAAAGAGGGGTGAAAGATAAGGAGAGTTTTAAGAAAAGGGATATAGTTTGGAAAAGTCACCCAGAACTGCAGGTCAGGGGAGACTTATAGTCCCTCCTCCTCATCCAGTCTGATGAGCCTCCCATAACTACTCCTTTTCCCAAGCCTATCGAGTCTTTTTCCTTCACCCCCCTTCCTTCTCCTTCAACCCTTCTGCCAGTAAAGGAGCCACTAGCTCTAAAATCTTGCATACTTAAAACCTTTTTCTTATATGCGCGTTCTCTTGATGCCGTGTGGTGAGTAGATTTTTATCTACACAGTTACATTATCTGTCAAAAATCGATTATTTTTGTTGTTATATTTGCTAGGTAGGCATGCAACAGGGTAGTCATAGTAGGGGTGGTTACACCGGATCATCTAATGTCATTTGACATCTACTCTACCTCTCTGACCTGGTTTGAGCCTTATTCATGTGATTGGGAGTGTTGGAGCAATATGGTTGAGTCCACATTTGTAGAACACAATGACGTGATCCTTCTGAAAGGCGAAGCTCCCTATAATGGAAGAGCTGCTTGTTGCCTTTATGGAGATTTTTCTCCACCACGTCTGACTTCATCACATTCACTTTTTGCCACAATTACACAACTCTAAGAAAGGATGCCTCCACTGTCAGCGGGCATGACAGTGGTGCTCTATGGAGACACTGCACACCCAAATTAGAACAGGCCCTACTGCATCACGTTTAAGAGGAATCCGTCGATGAGTCCAAGAGCAATTTCTTCGACTGTTAATTAGTGTAATTGTAAAACAAATGACATACTGCGTCAATTACTTGTAAAAGTGGCCATGTTACCAACATGTTTTCAAATGGTTGTGGTGTGGAAATGGCATGGTTACAGATAATAGTTCTAATTCAAAATAGTATCTACTCACTCCCATCTAGAAGTCCTAGTAGCTTGTAATGAGAATTTCCAAGCACCTTGTACATAATCAAAATGGACCTTCACTTCCATTTTTATGCAAAACAATCTACTTGCCAAGTAGCTGTAGAGAGAGAGACACGCACAGACATAGATATTCACAAAATCCTTAGGTTTCATGAACAAGAAACTCCATCTGTCTCTTCTTGGCCTGTGGTCTCAGTTGACATTCCTAATTTATGCCTAGTCTTGTTTACTCCAGCTCTTTACTCTTTTGTTAGATCAAGAAAATTTAAGTCAAAAACCTAGCAATTTTGTTACTATCTTTGAGTGGCCTGTTTCTGTTGACACATAACTAGAAATTTTATTTGGTACATTTAGTTGAAATTACAATGTGAACATGTGAAAAAGGAGCAGACGTCAGTCACTATTATACTGAGTAACTGAGAAGTGTAGGAAATACTATTTTTTAAACTACTTTCATATTGATCCAACCAACTGTTAACTATATAAAAAATAAAAATGTTAGAGTGTTATGTACCTAAGGGACATAATGCAAACAGGAACAAAACTTTCATAGAACCTTACACATGTTTCAGTGTAGAGTTACATTTTATATGCTCTTTATTTCTATTTGGTTTACCCTCAATTAGTTTCACATCCTTTGTTGCTAAAGTTTGAGAGATTGCAACTTTATTTGGTTTCCTTTGTGCTGAATCCAAGTACTACAGTAAGTTAGCCTTCCAGAAGCTACGCCAATTACATAGAATGCTGTACATTGTCACTTTTAAGTAAACTAAAACCCTATTTAAGGAACTGCTCCATAACCAACCACCATATAATTGTAAACTCTCTGCACAAGAAATTCTCTGTAGATAAAGAAGACCAAGCTTTCTTTTTGGCAGTTCTAAATGAAATGTTCAATGTTTTGGCATCACAATGTATGTTACCATCTGTAAAGTGGGTTTATTTTACATCCTCAAAAACAAAATATAAATACCAAGGAGGAGGATTAGAACAACATCCTGACAAAAGTCCTATAGTTGATGGCTTCAAAGTATCCACCAAAAGTATATCTGCCTTGGTTGATCAACACCTTCATCCCACAGTACAAAGACGTCCCTCCTATATTAAAGACACCGATCATTTCCTAAATCATCTGAAATCCATGCCTGTCACAATCCCACCACACATCTTGTTTGTCACCACTGATGCCACCTCCCCCTCTATCAACATCCCCCATGTACATGGTCTGTCTGGAACTGAATGTTTCCTCAGTCAGCAGCCACCTGATTCCAAACCTACGACATCCTTCCTGCTCACCTTAATCAATTTTGTACTTACAAACAACTACTTCACCTTTGAGGAGTAGATATACAAATCAGGGGCATGGCCATGGGAACTAGGATGGCTCCTTCCTTTGCCAACTTTTTCATGGATCACTAAGACGGGGCTTTTGGTATCCATAAGTCTTCAGCCCCTGGTATGGTTGAGAGACATTGATGACATCTTCACCATAGGGGCTCATTGGTGAGGTTGATCTGTTAAAATTCCTGGAATATCTGAATACCTCCTCCCCATTAAATTTCACATGGTCCTATTCCAAATCCCATACAACTTTCCTAGATGTTGATCTCATCCTCATCAAAAGCCAGCAACACACTTCTGTCCACATCAAACCTACTAACAAATAACAATATTTACATTTTGACACTGCCATCCTTTCCATGTCAAACATTTCCTCCCACACAGCCTTGGCATTTGAGGCAAACTTATCTGTTGGAGTGGAGACACTTTACAGCAATACACCCCCATTCTCACCTCAGCCTTCACTGGAGGTAATTACCCCACCAGCCTAGTTCAAAAGCAGATATCCCAGGCCCCCACATTCAATCGTGGTACTGCTGATCCCACCAAAAAACAACTTCAGAGCACGCCACTTGTTGCTCAATATTATCCTCATCTGGAATGTGTTAATCAGCTACTTCAACAAGGTCAAGACTCCCTTAAATCATGACCTGAAATGAGATCCATTCTATCTGATTTTGCCCACCACACCTAGAATAGCTTCTCGCCACCCTTTCAATTGCTGCAGTATCCTTGTCAGGCCTTATGCACCTTCTGCACCCATCTCCATACCGTATGGCTCCTACCCCTCTGACTGTCCCCAATGCAAGACTTGGCCTACGCATCCCTCTGCCATCACCTACACCCATCCTGTAACTGGCAAAACATATACTATCAAAGGGAGAACCACCTGTGAAATGACAGGTCATGTGAACACTGTTCGGCCTTTTACATCGGCATGACTGCCTCCAAATTAAGTTTCGTGGTGGTGGTGGAGGAGGAGGAGAATAATAATGATTTGGGGGAGGGGACCAAACAGTGAGGTCACTGGTCCCATCATTTTAGGGAAGGCTGGGGAAGGAAGTCTGTCATGCCCTTTAAAAGGAACCATTCCGGCATTTGCCTGAAGTGATTTAAGGATATCACGGAAAACCTAAATCAGGATGGTTGGGTGCGGGTTTGAACCACTGCCCTCCCGAATCCCAAGTCCAGTGTGGTAATCACTGCACCACCTCACTCATTTATCAGTTAGGATGAATATCCATAGGCAGAGGGTGTGTACTGGCAACACAGTATCTTGTTGCAGAGCATGCTCTACAACATGATAATAGTGACCACCGTGCCTGTTTCACCACAAGCACCATCTGGATTCCTCTCCCAGACACCAGTTTCTCATAACTCCACAGGTGGGAACTAGCACTACAACATGTTCTTGGTTCTCGACACCCACTTGACTTTAATTTACATTAAATTCTTCCGTCTCAGCATTTCTTCACTCCATTTTACTTTCCTACATCTTTCATTTTCTGACCTGTCTATTTTTCGCTGTCCCCCTCCCACCTCTGATACATACAATGCACTTAGCTTTTCACTCTTATTAACTTGTGTACAATGTTTTATCAGTAATCTCTGTCTTGCATATTACACTGTCTTCTATCTTTAAGCTTTCAGGTTTCGAAATTTTGTCCAGTGCAGCCCCAACGATCAGTCTTTCCTTCTCATCCCGTCCGGTATGTCTCCCCTGATCCGAGATTCTGGATGACTTTTCTGAAATCTACCTCTTTTCCTAAACCTAAACTTCTCCAGTCCTTTTCCTACACCCCTCTTCCTTCCCATTCAACCCTTCTGCCGGAAGAAGGCGCCACTGGATCCAAAAGCTTGCGTAAGTATAACCTCCTTTATGTGCATGTTCTGTCACCACTTGGAGAGTAGATTTTTTAACTATCCAATTACATTATACTGACAAAAATTTATTATTTTTGTTGACAATGAAATGGTGATTAGAGAGAATTTAAGCTCAGGTGGGACAAGAATAGAGAAGGAAATAGGCCATGTCCTCTGAACATGAACTATCTTGACATTTGCTTTAAGCAATTAAGGTAACCATTGGAAATCCAAATCAGGATGACCAGACAAGGTTTTAAAGTACTCTTTTTCTAATGCATGTTCAGTGTTTAACAACAGCACTCTCTTTGATATACAAATGGGCACAGGTTTATTAACAATTACTCCATTCAACACAGCCCGTAACATAAATACAAGAAACTGCACAACTTAACACAGGGTTATTGATATTTCTAACATCTGGGAACAACCACCTTCAACTTACTTACATTATGGAGCCCTTATTAACTACTGTATGATTCAGTCCACTGCAGCAAACCACTGAAACCAAAATAAAATGACCAAAGATTGGAATGGGGACAGACAAGATTTCCAAACTGACGTACGACTTTCCTGGATCTAGTTCTTTGTTTTCTTTAGCTTTGTCAGTAATCAATATGAGGAAAAGAGGAATTAACCACATCTTAGACATGGGCTATCACGCTGCTGCCAGGACAATGAATAAATGAGGCTGCCTGTGTCTGATGAACGAAAAATCTAATAATACATGGCCTGTTTTGATTTATCTGTAAATTTATTACAACAGTTGCTGTCACTTGAAAATTATGCTTTTGTTTCTGCTAAAAATAGTACTACTCCAATTTTTATTTGTCCAGTCCCATGATAAGTCAAGTTAGTTGGTTTTGCTTCTGAATGCCTAAGTATTTTAATAACAAAATCTGATGACTTATTTCTATCTTACCTATATTTGTCCTCACCACCAATAAATTGCGCCATCATCCGATATGTTATCACAGCCAGTGGCTGGCTTGCAATAATTCCAGCTGTGCGAGCTGTTATGTCAATAGTCAGTTTATTAACAAGTCGCGAAAACCTTAAAAAGAAACACATTAACCCCAACATTAATATGATAATTTTTACTTTATTTATGCAATGAAACATTTACACTCTCAGGAAAAGTACAGTAAAGGACCCTTTGTATAAAGTACCATGTCAATTAAGAAAAGAGAGGGAAACTAAAGGCATGAATTGGATACAAATCTTGTTTAATTTCCCTAAAACACATTTATAGATTAATTTATTATCATTCTTCACTATGTGTTTGTTTAGACAAACTATTTCTTTTTGCTTTACCAGTACATAAAATAAATTGTTTCCAATTGCATCAGCACAAGGACAATTTGAGTTCTTCAGTGTTCTGCCACGAGAAGTTGGCAATTTTGCATTGTTTTTGGCAGTGAGACATCGTCAGTCGACTGCTGATGAATGATGAGTTAGTTGTGCAGCACATCCTTTTATACAATTATTGGGACTTCTGTCCCCAGGTACAGACACCATTGTGCTCAGTACAGCCATACTTCAGTGACTTGCTAGCTGCTGCATCACCAAGGGTTTATATCTCGCTTCACATTGCACCCTCTGTGTGTCAATAGGGTCCCATATATTGCAAAGATAGAAACATTATCTATGTTCACTGCATGTCTGCCAAGCAAAATACCTACTGCTTCTTTAAGCACAGTTCCAGAAGAAACACAACCATCTGAGTACCTTCATTTTTAATAATTCACCTGAGTACTAAGAGTCATGGACATGAATCAAAAACTGAACTCCCATTAGTTCATCAATTGGGCACGGCATATCAATTTTTTGAAACTGCCCATGGTTTATGGAGAAACAAAGGTGCTCAGACTACTTTCGCCTAAGACTAAGTATGTGAAGAAGCCATGCACATCTCTTCACAGAGTCTAATGAACAAAGATAGCAGATTATATATTAGCAAAACATGGGATGCCTCATGTTGGAGTCTGAGGGCACATAGTGAAGCAAGATGCATCCTCTCTCTGATTCCTGCCACCTGCAGCCAGGAGCACAGATAAAGAATGATGGAAGGAAGATTAGAGTTTAACATCCCATTGACAACAAGGTCATTACAGTGTGAAGGCTCAGAATATGGAAAGAGGAAGGAAAACACCCGTGAGCTTTGAAGGGAACAATACTGGTGTTTGCCTTAAGTGAGACAGGTAAATCACATGATCCCTAAATCTGGATGGCTGATCAGGGATCTGAACCATTATTCTCCCCAATTCGAATCCAGTGTGCTAACTACTGTGCCACCTCACCCAGTGATTACAGCTAAATGCATAAATGGCACCCTCAATATCTCACTGATCATCAGTTACTTCATGGAGGCAACATAGATTATTACTTACCGTGAAGATTTGTTCTGACAAAGGCTGTGGCCAAATGCTTATGTATAAGTGTCTTACTTGTGTGTGTGTGTCTTAACATGTGATCTTCACAGTAATTACCAAATTATCTTTTCCTACATTATTGATATTCCAACATAGAGTTTCCATTGTTTAAATTACAATTTTGCAGACAAAATATCAGACAGTATGGGAAACATTTTTTTTAAATGGCATTGCAAATTGGCCTCTCATTTGACACCCAAATAACATGTTTTGTATGTACTATTGCCTTATTAAAGCATTAAGTCTGCCCATTTGATTGAAAATGAACATCAGTCATAAGAAGATAAATTACATTACTGAAAGGATTTCCACGCCCCACTATTACAGAAAGACAAGGTGTGAAGTTTTCAGCTCAGAACAGAGAAGGATGAGATAAGTGAAACTTTGATTTAACATATGGTACATGTTCTGCAAAAACTATAAATCAGAGTCAATTCTACATGTGAAAAAGTTTTAAGCAAAAGTACACATATGAATAGCAAAAAGCATAAAATCGCATCTGCACTGAGTTTAATGATTATTGAGAGCAGTTTCGAAGACTGAGGGAGGTGGTGAGGGGGTAGCGGAGAGCATACGAGGCAAGGAGGGAGTAGGGGGATAGTGTGAGATAGGTCTTTCAACAAATGACTCAGTGGCTGCACAAGGGTGCAGAGGATATAGTAAATAAAAAGAGGAGAAGGGAGCACAGAGGAAGGTGGGAGGGGCAAGGGTGCAGGTGGGAGGGGCAAGGGTGGAGGTGGGAGGGGCAAGGGTGGAGGTGGAGGCATGAAGAAAAGTGTATGCAGATAAACAGTCATCTTCCTGCACTTCAAACACACTCAAACCAGGAAGGAACTAACATTTTGTACAGCGCTAATTACCCTCTGGCAGACACTTCCTGTATTGCTGAGTATGTACATGAATTATGGAAGGAAATGAGCCAAATACTAGGAAAGTTGTTACCCATCACTAAAGTCTCTCATTTCACCCAGCAGATTTCATCATACCCACTTTATATAGCTAACTTTGAAGATTTCAAAAAATCATATGATGCCATGCCTGCATTGCTGCAAGACTATGAATTTAAGTATGGATTTCACCTTTTTGTCAAAACATCCCTCCACAGGCTGTAAGTCCTTTTTAACAGCTACTTAAACCTAAATACTTATATTTTCAACTTTTCTTCTGTTCTTTAACTGGCAATACAATGTCTCAAACAGATATCTGACACTTAAGACTCTCATCATACAGTTATTACCATATTTTTGCAATAATTATCGTGACACTGCAATGTTCAGGAAGTGTGTTTTCCAGATTTTAATAAGCTCCTTCTCCCTTATTTTCAGTATGATTCAAAGTTCCTTACAGCAACAAGAGCTGCTTTTTGTTAGCTTCCTGGCTAATATTTACTAATGTGAGTTATGAATTGTTCATCTCACTGCAGCAGCACATTAAATAACCAGGTCACCCACAAGATGGTCAACTGTCTTGGGTCCTCCAAATTGTTCTCACTATGAAACAAATCAAACAAACCCTTTGTAAAAATTAAGATTCCTCTACACACAAATCGAAGCACAAAGATTTAAAATACATGTAGCTGAATAGAACTTTCATTGACTATTTTGAAACTGAGGTGCAGCAGGCTGTTGGTTTGGCAATTTCACAAGGCAGTCTGACTTGTTTTGAGAAATTCAATGTTTCTATGCTGGAGATGCAGATTACTTGCTTTTAGATAATGTCATTGGGTGACTGGAGAGTGCTTAAATAGTCGCAGACTTGCCTTCAGATTAGTTATATGGAAAACATGAAGCAAAACTTAACGAAGTCATACCAGTGGCAGTATCTGCGAGTGACAATGACATGGCACCAGGCAGTAGCTTATCTGAATAAAAAGCTTCTTCATACCCCTCCTACTCTGATGTTTTTCCCTATGATCCATCATCACTCTACTCTTCCCACATAGTTCTCAAAATATTTTGCTCACTCAACAAAAGTGTTATTTGCGAAATGTATTAACCCTCTGGTTGCTACAGACATGCCTTGCAATGCAGAGTTGAGTGCTGCAACATAACTGTTTAATGTACCTACTCATGGTAAGTAGCCTCCGTTTGGGCTTCCTCCTGGGACAGGGATATCCAGCCTGCCTTGCTCTGTGCTGAATATTTCTGGGGTGCTTTTTGTGATGGCTTCTTCAGTTGTGCTAAGCTTTGTCACCACCATGACATTACTGTAGATGTGAAAATTAGTTTCCGACTTGTCTGCAAATTTACAGTTGTTACATATCTCCAGCATTGTAAAGGTGCCTTTCTTCCATTGTTTCTGATCTGATTCTGGTAAACCATTTGGAAAGTTACTATCACTTTCAGAGTCTTTAGATTTGGATGAACTATCAATTACATCTCTCACTGAAACGTAAAAGATCTAGCAACTCGAGATCAACATATAAATCTTATTTGTAAAACACATTGTTATAATTTCATAGGATCACTGAGTGATAATTAGCTGCACTGCTGCACAACACAGTGTCGTGAACTAGAGTTAGGTGTGATCCTACAAAAGTGCTCAAAATATGCTCAAGATGGTGATATTCAATACCATATTGTACAGTTTCTTATCTGTGGTTGAATTCTTTGGCACTCTTCACCTAAATCTCTAAGAAGAAAAAATACAACCAGATTTGAATTCAGTTTTACATTTCTTAATTGGTGAAAAACAAAAGATTCCTCATAAAGCTTCAAAACCTTTGGATCAGTTTCTAGTGATAATAAATAATAATTTAGATTTCTATGATGTCTTGATATTACTGTTAATCCATTTAAACAAAGAACAGACAACATGTCATCTTTAAAAAGCCATATAAACAAAACTATTATTAATAATGAGTCAATAATTTATCGTTTAACATGTGTGAACACAACAGAACAAAATTATTACTATCAATGTCATATCTGTGCTGGGGTGAGAACTTTTCACCTTACCCATGTAAAGTTTGATTCTAGTTTGAGATGCTATGGTGGACTAGGGAGTAGTAGGCTTTAACCACAGTGGACATGTACTGGACATTATCGGCACTGGCTAGAGGAAGGAGGAGGTCAACAACAGTCATGGAGAGAAGAACCAGCGGAGATGACCACGAATTTAATAGCGACTGTCACTCCCTTGT
Source organism: Schistocerca serialis cubense (assembly GCF_023864345.2). Classification (NCBI taxonomy): domain Eukaryota; kingdom Metazoa; phylum Arthropoda; class Insecta; order Orthoptera; family Acrididae; genus Schistocerca; species Schistocerca serialis. Next base: position 341,533,986 of record NC_064638.1, read on the forward strand.
TAAAAGTGAAATTGTAGCAGTTTAGTAGCTTTTATTGCAGTGAAACTGAAATTAATTATGAGGATAAAATCATGGAGCTGGAAAATTCCACATTTACTGAAACTTTTAAAAAATGAGTTAGGATGGCAAAGTCTGACTGACAATTTTATGGCACACAGTGAACATCTAGTAGAGTATTTTTTTAAATTATTTTTGCAGCACTGTTAAAAATTCCATCAATATTTCTCTACAGTTACACCATTTACTCAATATGGGTCTTGGGTTGGCTACAATTGTAATTTCAAAAAAGTTCAGGCTGTTCAGCACCGTAGCGGAAACTATAACTTCTTTTTAATTTAATTTCCAGTACAGCAGTGAGTGGACATATTCATTCTCACCCACAAAACCACATTACAGACTGTACTACATCAAATGATGGGGAACTGTTTATATGGCTCAGAAACTCACACTATGTGCTCATCTTCTCAAATCTCTTCCTAGCTATAGGCCCGGCTTACTAACATGCTGATAGCTTTTCTCCAAACAACTGATTATCAATCTTTGTAGTTCTGTGTGTCTGTTCCTCAATGAATATCTTCTATAATGACTAACAGATTTCAGTACGGATGTGTTAGTGACTGAGCTGATTACCACAGGTCCCACCCGTTCTTTTACACTAGCGAAGTATGTATAATATAACTTACAGTTGATTGTAAAGAGCCCAGTTAACCTTTCTGAACATCCAGTCATAGTACCTCCATTCAATACTCTTCTCTGTTAAACATATAATGTAGGTAGTTATTAACTGGTCTTCAACACTTTCCATAAAGTGTGTGAGTAAGGTTACAAGAGTATTCTGGGACACTAGTGGCAGACAAAGTCACGACTGCAGAATTAAAATGTGTCATCATGAGGGTTCAAATGGCTCTGAGCACTATGGGACTTAACATCTGTGGTCATCAGTCCCCTAGAACTTAGAACTACTTAAACCTAACTAACCTAAGGACATCACACAGATCCATGCCCGAGGCAGGATTCGAACCTGCGACCGTAGTGGTCACGCGGTTCCAGACTGAAGCGCCTAGAACCACACGGCCACACTGGCCGGCCATCATGAGGGTTAAGTAGACACAGAACTGTGTATTTCAATTGCAACCACCTACAGATCTAATGCAGAAGAAGTGACCATGTTCCAATAAAGCTACTACTGATAGGTGAGTGCTAAGGATAATGGGTGAGGAGTTCTAACAGTAACAAACGAAGCCCAGCAGCTTCACCTTCCATCATTTTACCACTCAGGTTGTTATCTTCAGAGCTTGTAGCACTTAGCAGGCATGTAAGGTGGAGTCTGAAATTTCTCTGGTGTCTTACTAATTGCTGCCTCTTCAAGATTCTATGATGTAACTTATCAGAAACTTTTTTATTTGTTAATACAGTCCAAGTTGCTACAAACTGACAAAGATAAGCAAGGACAGCATTATGATCAAGTTCACACATTTAACACAGAAGTAAATGACCATAGCAAAAAGACACTGTGGCATACATACAACTCCTGAGAAAGTTTACTGCAACCACCATTTTCTACCACGCAATGTTTTCACATATCTACCATCACTACATAGCTATTTATTGAAATAATGGAAATGTACTATTACTACCAAGAAACTGCATTACCGGTGAAAAAAAAAAAAGGTTCACCATAACCTCACTTTATTGCTCCACTTTCTTCCTGAGTACAGCTTTTCACAAGTAACAGTACCCATTCACTGGGTTCACTGGATATTTGTCAATCTCTACATACAATAAAAATCGAGAAAATTTGTTTATATGAAGTGGGACAACTGTTTGTACCTTTGGAAAATTACTGGAATGTTGTTTTGTTTCAGTTTCACAACTAAGTCACTTAACACAACTAATTCTGCAATCAATGTTTTTTCTCTATTTTGTAATGTAACAACCCAGACCTTGTTTAATTTATGGCATTTTAATAGCAATATACACTACAGGAGACTTACCTTTCCTGCTCCGAGAGTCTACTCTCATCACATTCCTCGAGATATTTGTCTCCTCCTAAATATGTAGATGTTTGTGAATAGACAAGACCGTTAACAATAATTCCACTGAGCCTTGGAGATATACCTCTAAAACATCCAGAGACACCATCAATTGTCTTGATGTAAGACACTGTCAACAAAACAATTTTTGTTAGTACACTGTATATTTGCTAAAAGAAGAATTACACACATTCCTATGTATTTAATGTGATGTTACAGCCGACAGATGCATAGCTACCACAAAAATTCATTGCTGTACTCCAATAAACACATTACAAAATAGTCACACTTCACATCCACACAACTGTTTCACAACTTCTTCCACCACTTGCAACAACAATTTCTGAATGGCACAGTAGTAGTAGTAGTAGTAGTAGTAGCAGTAGTAGTAGAAGAAGAAGAAGAAACTTAAGACATCATACAAAACATCTGCATGTTGTCACATTTTCTACTGAGAAGATAAAATTATAGAAGTGATTTGTTCCATATCATAACAAGAAGTCACAATTCTGGACATGTAAACACAAGCAACTAACCAACACACAGAATGACAACCGCTCAAACTAACAAAGAAATTCAATGCACCGTGTACTGGCTTATTTCTGGGTTTTATTGAGTACAAGAGGGGAGAGAGATGAGAAGTACAAGTGAAAATAAGATTTAGTAATGTTGTGGCTGACTGTTAATGTAATCAATTTTGAGACTAGGATAGCAGGAAGCATAGTGAAGTGAATGCCAGTTTTAAGTTGCATACAGCAGCTAGAGGGGAAACACTGTTAAGCTCTACTTCTCACACAGCTCCCAAACCTTTGTTAACATTGAAACACCCATACCCCCAACTACAGCTTTTATTCAACAGCTGTCAATTTACACATCATAATGCCCCTTGCCTATAACCCAGGCAAAATAAGTAGAACTTATCCAAATACTATGAAGATCTCACAGATATCTTATCAGATGAAGTACCCTTCCCATGTGTTCCAGTTCCTCAACATTCCAGTCACTGCCACCTTTCCTCCAGCATCTCTGTTAAACAGGTATGAAACAACAAAACTTTAATTATCCTAAATGACACTAACAGCCCATTCACATCGTCTGCCACAACTTTGAAAACCTTGTTAACATATACCAATTTCCCATACACATTTCTGTCATTTATTTGGTTTGAGTTATGTCTTCATCTTTCATACTTATTTTCTTTGCATTAAGCTTCTCTCTACGACTTATTGACAACTCTTACACAGAAGTGCTGAATTTCAAGGTGTTATACAATTGTTATTGCCACTTTGTTTCTTATAACGTGTATCTCTGTGTGTTCAAGGTTTGTAGGGATTTACTTCCACTCAGTCCTAATGCATGCCATTTCCTTTTTCTGTTTCCATCCTTATCTCAGGAAAACAACTTTAGAAAATTATAATTTTGGTAGGTTGAACTATTTTTAAATTTGTATCTTTTTATCATACTGTAGATGTTCCTGTTTATTGGCCAGCAACAAGATAACCACTTTTCATTTAAAAGTCCCCATACTGGAAGGGAAGCAGTGAATGACATCTCTGTCTTCTTCACATGGTTAACATTATCGTTCCACCTATAGATAGTTTCATCATTCTTATTCATAATCATATTCACATTAATTATTATATACATAGTATTATCTTCATTATACATATAATCATCATAGTAACAGATTACTGTTGCTTCAGCATCATGCAACATTGCACATAATCACATCACTTTGCACACCAAGTTGCATCGTTTGCTTGTTGCCAGTGTAATCATGACCATGGTGTTTCTATGGGCAGTATGTGTTTAAGCAATAACAAGAAAGATAACTTGTTTGTAAAATTCATTATATAATATAGAAAAAGAATTTTTGAAGATTCTTGGATGAAAAGCAATAAATGCAGCAACATCATAAGCAAATTAAGTTGCAAGAATAAAGAGTTTTACAATGAAAACAAATACAATAAATAAAAACAGATGCATCACAAAACCATAATGCAGTGTCATCAACTATGTTTAATTCCAGTTATGTTGCCATATTATTTCAAGTCATGGAAGCCTATGATGTCTACAGTCAACCCTACTAAAACTGAGCGTCTTGAATTCAAAGGTGCTAGTACATATCAGTCATCAATGGTACTGTCTTACCTAGTTGCCAGAGACAAAGTCTGAGTCGTTCACTTAATGAGGCCAATAAAACCAGCAATCCCTCAGAATTCAAAGTCTGGCCATAGGAACCACCTGGCAACATTATATTATGTGGAACTATCTGGAGGAAGCTCTCTCTTCTCAAGTGTCCGCAGCTCGTGGTCTAGTAGCTAGCATTGCTACCTCTAGATCGCGAGTTTCATTCCAGGCCGCGTTGGGGATTTTCTCTGCCCCGGACTATGTGACCAGGTTAATGTGAAGTGGTGTATGAGTATATTTATCAGCTGCAGTTTTCTTATTTGAAGTTCTAATATTTAGTGACCAGCTAGAACATTATGATCACCCACCTAATAGCCAGTATGTTCACCTTTGTCATGGATACTTTGGCAGAGTGCTGGAGGGGACTGGCACCACATCTGCACTCAAGTCACCTAATTGCCATAAATTCTGGAATTCAGACTTGGCGAGTTGGGGGGCCAGCACAGCAACTGGAACTTGCCACTGTGTTTCTTGAACCACTCCTTTACACTCCTGGTCTTGTGACATGGCACATTATCTTGTTGAAAAATGCCACTGCCTTCAGGAAACAATATAGTCATGAATGGGTGTACATGGTCTGCAAACCAGTGCACAATACTCCTTGGTCATCATGATGCCTCGCACAAGGTCCACTGGACCCATGGATGTCCATGTGAATGTTACCCAGGGCATAACAGAGCTGCCGCCAACTAGTCTCTGTCCCACAGTACAGGTGTCAAAGAGCTGTTCCCCTGGAAGATGACTGAATCATGCCCTCTCATCGGCTTCATGAAGAAGGTATCGGGATTCATCATACCATGCAATGCTCTGCCACTGGGCCAACATCCAGTGCTGATGGTCACATGCCAATTTCAGTCATAGTCGCCAATGTTGTGATGTTAACACTGACACATGCATGGATTGTCGGCTGTGGGGGCCCGTCCTTAGGGATGTTCGGTGCTCTGTGTGTTCAGACACACTTGTACTCAGTCCAGCATTAAAGTCTGATGTTAGTTCTGCCACAGTTGTTTCACCAGCCTGCCCAGCCTACGATGTCTGACATCTGTAATGAGGGGTGGCTGCCCAGCCCCACGATGCCTTTACTTAGTTTCACCATGTGTATAAGACCCTCAACCACAGAACTGCTCGAACAACTGACAAGCTGTGCAGTTTCCAAAATGTCTGTATCGAGACTATGGGCCATCACAATCTGCCCTCAGTCAAACACAGATAGATCACGTGCCTTCCCCATTCTACACACGAACAGCATGCACAGAGAGTGTGTGTGTGTGTGTGTGTGTGTGTGTGTGTGTGTGTGTGTGTGTGTGTGTGTGTGTGAGAGAGAGAGAGAGAGAGAGAGAGAGAGAGAGAGAGAGAGAGATACTTGTCGCCCGGACAGGTTTATATTGATAGTTAATGGATGGTCATAATGTTCATGCCATTAAGTGTACCTTGCATTTACATAGTGGATTTTGCATACTTGAAGTGGCAGTTGATGGATTTACAAGACTGCACCTGAATTATCCCAGTAAGTTCTCTCATTACTTAGTTGTAATTCTGATGAAATATTGCAAACAATTCAGGCATAATAAGTGACTGAGTTGGAAAATGTTTTGACTGCAAGAAGCTTATTTTATGAGTAAATTACAATGTCTCATTCACTTTGTGGGAAACCTGCTTCTTTCTACCTTAGACTACAACAGCTAAAAGAGAATGTTTACATTCTTGATGTCTTGCTAGCTGTGTCCTACCGCAACTGTAGGCCTATCTATAGATTCAAATCCCACTAGAAGTACATTTAAAGTTAGATGTCTTCCTCCTCTTGTTCTTCTATTGTAATTGAAAACAACTGCAAAGAAATTAAGTAACGGAATCCTACGAAATCCTTGGAGTCTTATTTCAATGCTGTGTAGTTACAAAAAGGAGCTTTTTGTAATCGTCAGGTGACTGATGTAGTTTACCAAACTTTTATTAGTTCATAGGCATTTTCTGTTGTTCGTTTTCACTGTTTTTTGAATGGTAACATTGGATGTTCACCATGCAAAATATTCATATTTAACTACAGAGCAGTGGCAGAATACCCAGTCAGAGAAGCTGCAACAAGAAGCCGGTTAATATAGGAATGAATCTGCATTCATGTCACAATTTGAGACACATCCTCACTGGGTGTAACAGGTGGGTGGAGGGTGCAGCTGTGAATGATGGTGTGGTAAACAGTAACACTTGTTTATTGCCTCCACAACTGAGTGACAATGTGCTGCAAAAGAAATTACGTTATTGGTAGAAAGATACAGGCATAGGGAATTTTTCTCCGATTAATTGATGTCTAACAGGTCTGTCTATGTGGGGTGCAGAGGTGTGAGGCTTTTGATGCACTGCTGAGCAACCATTTCCGGTAGATATTAAGTCTAGACTATAATCCAACATAGTGTTACTTTGGCATTATGAATCAGCAGCAAGTTTTAGAACTGCCTGCCTATCTGAGACAACATATTACAACTTTATAATTCCCATGTGCATACTGTAGTAATCTAAAAGCATCATTCATATTAAAATGTCAAGGAACAAATTAATAATAGTATGCTCAGGTGCTACATAGTCTCAGACACATGCTCAGCTTGATGAACCTGTCATTATTTTGGGTTCTACATCTACATCCATACTCCGCAAGCTACCTGACGGTGTGTGGCGGAGGGTACCTTGGGTACCTCTATCGGTTCTCCCTTCTATTCCAGTCTCTTATTGTTCGTGGAAAGGAGGATTGTCAGTATGCTTCTGTGTGGGCTCTAATCTCTCTGATTTTATCCTCATGGTCTCTTCGTGAGATATACGTAGGAGGGAGCAATATACTGCTTGACTCTTCGGTGAAGGTATGTTCTCGAAACTTCAACAAAAGCCTGTACCAAGCTACTGAGCGTCTCTCCTGCAGAGTCTTCGACTGGAGTTTATCATCTCCGTAATGCTTTCGCGATTACTAAATGATCCTGTAACGAAGCGTGCTGCTCTCCATTGGATCTTCTCTATCTCTTCTATCAACCCTATCTGGTACGGATCCCACACTGCTGAGCAGTATTCAAGCAGCGGGCATACGCAAACTGCAAAGCTCTTCAAAATAGGCACTTCTGTTTCTACTAATAAAGCATTAGCAGTGGATATACTGTAATCATAAAAAGTAGATGATATGTGTCATTCTTTCAGTATTTATAATCTGAACGATAGTTTTGCTTAAGCATTACTTATGCCAGACACTACTGTCAGCATTTTGTGGTCACTGTTCCATGCTCTGATAACAAATGCTTCTTTTGTGTTAGCAGAAGCTGGAACTGAATTTTAGCACAGGATAGATTCACTGGTTCCATGTTAAATTGTTTTTTTACACACAGAATTACACAAATAACAGCACATAGTTTCCTGCACAGTAGCCCTTCTTGATTTGTAACTTTAATGTATTCGTCAATTACAAAGTAGATGTTCACATTTTGTAATCAATGCTGTAGTGCTGTCTCTGCATTTGTGTGCCTATCTTTTAGGGATAGTGCTGATCTCAAGAAAGGTATTTTCTAAGCCTACAATTATAAAAAACAATATGTTTCCTACTCATAATGTATCTGGTGAATAATGCTTCTTAGTTGTGTGTACACTTCACACAGAATTACGCAAGTAACTGTGACAGTTACTGTTTTATGGTGCTTAATTTGTACTTGTGCATCTGAGTATTATTAATAACTACATTAGTCCATAAACCTACTTACAGAAATGCGAGTAAGGCAACTGACAAATACTTTGCAAATTCTGGCCCTCAGCAGCCGTGTCTTTGGGATGCAAGCTGTAGTCACTTCCAAGCCCATTCATGGAACACAGCGGCTGGTAATATTCCTGCTGGTAGTATCACTGAATCTTTGCAACAATACACATTATTTTAGGCAACTCTGACTAAAAAGTTACTTCCTGGAATTACCTTGCTAAATTCACTTTATATATTTGTATCATTTCTATTGAATTAGCTGAGCAATTTAAGCTTAAGATGCAAGATACGGTCATCAAGTTATGCTTTTGAGCCCAGGCAAGTTGTATGACATGAAGAATATAACTAATCATCTTTTACATTGTGATTTACCTGTCCCAACCACCACTGGGACAATAATGGAGACAAATGCTGCAGCTCTTGAACAGCTCACAAGTAACGAAGTCACGCTATAAGGTGAAAGCTGCACAGGGTCTCGCTTGAAATCTCACTGGAGGCCATCTTATTATCTACTCTGTGACATAGCTACAAGCAACCTGTCTGAAAATTAAAAAGCAAATCTTAAATCTTCATCATATGCTTCTTAATGCCAGTACCCCATAATGTAAGGGTGAAGAAGTATGATACTTCACAACTGATAAAGCCTCTTTTCACTTCTGCCAACATAATTTTTGGCTTCTGTGAATTTATGAAATAAATGAATTTATGAAATACCACGTTTCCGTACCACCTGACTATGATTCAGGACAACAACTAAATAAACCATTTTGAAGCCCAGAGTAAGTAATTATAATTCGAACCAAAACAGGCACGCTCACGCCGCAGATACCTCATGGTATTAAAATAAACTTTTGTCAAAGTTATCATGGTAAGTTTTATTTCATTTGTGTTAGTACAGTGCTTACTTTAAGGCATTTTCCATTATTTTATTGTATACAACAGTAAATATCAAGAGGGAAATTGATCAATTTACAGGGTGTTAGAAAAAGAACTCCCCAGTTTTAAGCATAAATTTAATGGGGAAATTAATGAAAAAATTACATCAATGAGTACATGCCATGAAAGAATTCCTTCAAGTACTGTTTAATGTTAGTAGACTTCAATGTAAGATCCATTTGCTGCCCTGCACACGTCGAGATGATATTCCACTTCTCACCACATTTCACTGGTTTCCTTGAAAAACATTAACCAATGATGGATAGTTTTTGCTGTAGGTGGTTCACCACTATACTGACGTCTAAAATTATGTTGCACTGTTATAACTGACTCATCACTTTTCACAAGCCAGGTAACACACTGCACTTTCTGTTGCTGAGTATACATTGTTGCCAAGTTGCTCTGCACTGCATGCACGCCTCGACTAGGCTGAGGAAACAGGAAAAAACAGCACTAGTGCCGTCTCAAGGTCAAGCAGACCTGCTAACTTCAGGGGAGCCGAACTTTGAGAGTTGATGAATCAAACACCACAAACTAAAATAGTGTATGTCACTTTGTACAGATTCTAGAACACATTAAAACTAGGGAGTTCTTTTTCAAACACCATGTATTTTCCCGCATTATCTAAAATAGTCTGACAATGCTCAGGGGTCATTCCATGTCAAATCAACCAATTGTACTACATGATTTGAACCATAACCCCTCAGATTTGGATGAATTTTTTTTCAGGTTATGTACCCACTAACACTAGTTTGTTAGAATTACATAGGCCTACCTTAGTATTCATAGCCTAGAAATAGTCTGCTTTTCACCTCACTAGCGTGTATTGCGGTATTTTATTTTATACAAGAACCCATTGAGATCCCATCTTGAAATTTTGCATGCACGTAGTCAGACTGGACCACACATACAATTTTTATAAAAAAAATCCGAGAGTACGTATTTTGGAAATTTCAAAAAATGTTTTTTTGGAATAGTTTAAAATTTTGAGATATAGGTAGCATAGTCATGTTACATATCAAATTGAAGGGAATTTATAGAGGAAAACAATGGTGCAAGTTTTTGAGCTACAGCATTTTAAAACAATCATCGATTGATCAGAAACGGAGTTTTTTTTTTATTTTTAAACCCTTGAAACTCTAAAACCAAAAGGTCAGAAAAATTTGAAAATTCTAATTTAAGCTAGTGTTAGTGTGTACATTACCAGTAAAAAAAAAAATTCATCTGAATATGAGATATCAAGGTTCAGACTGTTAGTTGATTTGAGATGGAATGACCCTCAGGTAGTTTACGAATCCATGACTAGAAAACTATTTACCGAGTTAAAAGATAATGTCAAACCAGGCCTGAAATGCATTTCTGCCCAGAAATTTTCTAAAGGTTGTTCAGTAAGGAACAGGAGGATAAACATCAGAGAGCATAAGATCAGAACAATATGGGATAATTACCAAACTCTTGGTTTTTTTTTTTTTTTTTTTTTTTTTGGTGAAATCAGCAGATTGCATTATCATGTAGTAGCAACATATGACAGTTTTATCAGTGTTTTTCACACAGAGAGCGATGGGTGTCTCATTTGGCAACAAACACCAGGTGTGATGTACATGCCCTTGGGGTGTGCTTTGCATTACACAACACTCTTCTCGAGGCACCACCTGCGAAGTATTATTTTCATATGGCCCTTTGCTCAAGTGTTGTAGGGCTCTGCCTTTAATTTCCATTGCTCGTCAACAGTAACAATACTGCAGAGGAATGCTCAACGAGTGAACTGATGATGCTGAAGCAAAAACTCAGTAATAGTCACCCTTCAATTTATGCTGCATTGAATTAAACATGACTATTGAATGCAGTGTCACATTACAGATGGTCACATTTGATCACAAGTCAGTTTTCGATACTTCCTGAACGTGGAAAATCATTCATGCCAGAACAATCTTTCTTAAAAAAAAATTGTATGTGTTTTGCCCAAAAGCACTATCCCGTACACAATACAGGGTTTTGAACTGCCTCTTAGCTTCACCACTCTCAACCACAGCAAGCAATATGTTGCAAATGTTAAGACCTTTTTCTACTTGTAATTCTATTTTACAACACTTGAATAATGTCCATATGTTTCAAATATCCAAAATTCAATACACAACTGCAAGATAAATACTAGTCAATACACTCTTAACAATGCACCGCATTTAGCTGATCAGATGGCACCTGATGCCAGGCAGTGGATGGCCGCTGCAGGATGAGGAAACTCTCGGGCATAAATTATTCTGATCTTGACACAGCCATTAGCTGTTTTGTGGAATTATTTCTGGAAGTTTTTGCTATTACTAGTGGGACAAAGTGAAGTTAATTATCTTTGAGGTTCCATGAGACATGCATTTAGCAGACACCCAAAATGCAGTAAAATAGAGGAAGCAGTGGACTTTAACTCTCAACTATGTGCCTATTGTGCAACGTTTACCACTAAACCCTGAGCAGATACCGCACTGAAACAGCTCAAGAAGAGAGAACACTTTCTCCAGACACTTCCACATCCTACAGTGTTGTTGATCGTGCATATGACAAGAATTAGAACTCAGGTGCAGCTTGTTTTATTGCCGGCCTTATGTGAATGACAGGCTCAGTCTCTGCAGCAACCACGTTTTATGGGCAAGATTATCCATCTTTCCATAAGTGCAGACCGATGCACAGAACACAATGTTGGTACTTACATCTCTATCTTGTGAGTAAAAATTTACTTTTATTGAATACTAATTGGAGGTGTATCACCAATCCTGGAAGCTGTGCTCAACACATGCTTGTTAACAAAAGTTGTACGGCACTCAGTCTGCAGAGGATGATGATGACAGCTGCAGGCTTGTGTGCAAAAAGTTTTATAGATGGGCATCCAGTAATTAGACTCTCAGAGAGATAAGTGAAGAACTGATGTCAGCAGTTTTAAGACTTACTACTTCATATGTCAGCAAGAGTGTCCTCACACTAGCCACAGGATCACATCTCGTGCAGGATGTGTACTGTCAGCTTCAATAAGTCGTTCAATATGCTCTGTGACCAAGTTCAATTCTCCTCACACAATGGCAGCAGCCGGCTCAGTGAATGATATTTTGCTTATTGTGAGAACCCACAGACAACGAAGTAGTGTGCTGTTCACAAACAAATTCCCGTTTTTGGTCTTGAGAGGAATTTTTACTGTCCGTTTATCTTGTGCTCCAGTGCAATACTTTGCAATCCTGGCTATATAGTGGAAAGGACCCAATAACAAGGCCAGAATTCTTGTCTGGAATGACATGTTAGGGGCACAGAAAGACGCTGAACTTTAATCAGACAAAGCCTTGTCACAGTCACAAATTTGCATCAAAGGCTCTTTACCCACTAGGAAACAAAACCATACAGTACTGAACTCCCATTTATAACTCTCCTTCTTGATTCATGTGCAAAGATAAGAAACAGACAAACTTTAAAATTCAGTAAAGCTTTAGGATTTGCTTACCTTAATATCCAGTTACCAAGTTTACAAGCTAAAATATTTCTTCTGTACAAAAATGCTGCTCATACTTATACTCCTGACCTGCTGTCAACATATTTCCTTACACTGAACAGTTGACTATAACAACAAAATGTAAGTCCATGGACTAATAAAATTAGCTCTTTACTCTGCAGATGGTTCAAAGCAGTACAAATACTATAATAAACCTTAAATGTAGTGAAACAGTTCATGCCTGAAGAACAAGACTACACCTAAATATTCCACAATTTACTGGTGAACTCCTTCCCATACGAAATTCTATGTAGAAAGGAAAGTATACCTCATAAGGGTGTGATAAACCATTATGTATCGTATACAAATGAAGTGCATATGTGACATAGATGTAATTGTAGCAACAATAGAAATGTCTGCTGTATGACTCCAAAAATGACGGAAAATAAAAATAACTTCTACAGCTACCTACAGTATAATGTAAGGCAAGCTTGAACTATCATTTCCCATTCTTCTGTCAGTGCAAGATACCCATAAACGATTTATTTCACCAATACTGCACACAACGACACAAAAAAATTATAGTATGGCAAATACGTAAAACCTGAATTTGTGGGTTAGCACTCTTCTAGTGCATATACATAGCAGCCAAATACGGGCATCTGACTCTTAACTATTCCCAAAGTATACTGAATTTCTTGTCCCAGTGATAAAGCAGTACTTTTGCCCACAGATTTCTTGCATATACTGCGCTATATCAATGACCACTGGAGATAATGTGATTAGTAACTACAAGGCGGCGTTATTTACGGCACGCTGCGTTAGGAAATAAGATCGCCGTTTAACGTCCCATCGATAACGAAGGTCATTATAGACGGAACAAAGGCCATTTCCTTTCAAAGTAACCACCGCGATATTTGTCTGGGGTGTCGCCTTAGGAATTTTGTGGAATGAATGATTTCTACATACTTTCCGGTAAGGTTTGATTCCCAAGAAGTACGACACTGAATAATAAGCATGACCACAAATACTGTCGCTCAACATAGTTCATCATCATTCCTTTAACCCGCATTTCAAGATTCGTACTGCACAATACACTAATCAGCAATAGCCGGTAATCTTACGAATCACCGGTAAGGAAAAGTAACTGCATTCATTATTTAAGGTGTAAGATGTTAACTTACCATATTGAAACACATTTGGAAGAGCAAGAGCCGGCTTTCCGAACAGGGTCTTCGTTGGATACGGTTTTATAGGTTCATAACCAATCTAAAACACAAAAACTTGTAATCAAGATATATTAAATTTATGCATACAGAGTAACGTACAGTTATAAGCATTATCTTACCTGAATAAGGACTTTTGCATATTCTACTGGGTGTAAAATTATGGCTCCTCCAACTCTCAATCCGAGATTTACCCATTTCAAGTGGTCCAACTTTTCTGACATTCTTGGGCAGTTTTTCAACTATTGACAAACTTTGTAACTCCCCACCAACAACCATCCCCTACGGTCGGCAAAGACCTTTCTGTTTTACAGCAGTTCAAAGATCTACGATACACAGAGTTCCAACACACGATGTATTCATGTACGCGTAATACCAACTGGCAGCAACAGCAGCATGCTTATATATTTCCAGAACAACCTGTGTATCTAAAATTTGCACCGGACATTAATATGCTAACGGAAGCATAATGCAGCATAATTATTCGAGAAGATGCCAATCTTCTATAGCAACGTTTAAATTCCTATATTTTTTCTTTGTAACGTCGTTACTTTCCATTGTACAATACATTGAAACTCATCTCTCTTCCACTCGCGAAGCGCAGGAAGACTGAGTAATTATTTGCACCGCAAGGTATTTCTAGATTCTTAATTGGAATGAATTCTGTGCAAATTGGTGTACCGCAGGGGAGCGTTCTAAGACCTCTCCTATTTCTTCTTTACATAAAAGATATCAAGATTCCAGAAATGGTACTCACATAACCCTGTTTGTGGAAGACACAAACATTGTAGTAACTGACATTAACCGGGTATTGCCAACACCTGAAAGCAGAGTTATAGAATATTTGCAAAACTGATTTGAAATGAACAAATTAACCATAAATATCTCTAAAACTAATTATATCCATTACAGGAAAACAAAGTCACACTCGGGTCTGGATCTCAGAATACAAAATAAAGAAATTGTGAGAGTTGCTACCACAAAATTCTTAGGTGTACATATAGATGAAAATTTAGACTGGAAATCCCACATCCAGTATCTGTCTCATATGTTAAGCTCCACTTGCTTTGCATTACGTGTTCTTAGCTTTGTATGTAGTAGGGAATGTAGCAGAACTGTTTAATTTCTTATATATATTCTGTTATTACCGATGGCCTCACCTTCTGGGGTCATAGTAAGAAAAATCTCAAAACCATCTTCACTCTACAAAAACGAGCTGTTAGAATAATTACCAACAGTTCAAGGCTAACTCCTTCAAAGCAATTATTTCAACAGCTAAATATTCTACCCCTACCATGCCTCTACATACAAACAAGCGTAATTAATGTAAAAAGAAATATTGACAATTTCTAATCCTACTCGGATCTACATACTTCCAACACAAGAAAGTGCAATGACATTCATATTAAAAGAGTTAACAAGGCTTTGGCGCAGAAACAAACAAACATACAAGGAAGTAAATTGTATAACAAACTACCAGTAAAGATAAAAGGAATAAAAAATTGTCTTCATTTAAAGAAGCAGTATTCAAATTTTTAATGACCAACTGCTATTATACTGTAAACGAATACCTGGAATAGCTTCATATGAAACAATTAGATTTATGTACTCTGTGTCAATAGTAATTTTTATCTTACTGTTACTATGATCTAAATAAATAATATGTACAGAAGTGTTAGAATTATTATGTGTTATATCTAAATATCAACTGTGTATTCCATGTAAAAAGTCTTTCTCATACAGTAATGTAATTAATCAAAGTTGCACGTGCTAATTCAATTCGGTCTGATGTTGTGTAGTCCTATTGTGCACATTTGTATTATGTAGAGTATATATATATATATATATATATATATATATATATATATATATATATATATATATATATATATAATTTCACCAAAAATATATATACTTTGTATTTTTTGACGAAATTCATGCAATGTACATTGTCTCTGGATGAATACTACTACTACTATTCCCGTTTTCAGCAGTTATGTGAAACAACCATTATGGTTCAAATGAATCTTTGTCCATCTATACTGCCAAACAAGTATTCGATGTTCCCTTCTAAACAACACTTAAGGTACAGTGAACAAGTGTTCATTTTTTTTGGGGGGGGGATAAATCTTTTAACAGGCTTGATGTTGGCCTGCACAATGCCTTTCCTTACCAAACTTCTCAAGATGATTAACACTAGACATCAACGGAACACAGCGTTGGGCGTGGTCGCCATCATATGGTGGAGTGTTCAGGATTCGTGTTCACACTAGATGGAACATTATTAACACGAAGTATTTTCACTTAGCCCCTTACCGAGTGATGAAATTGAGGTGGCTAGATACCATCCATAATACAAAAAGTTGTAGTATAGTATCAGAATTATGGGCTAACAAATGGATGAAATGGCTCTGAGCACTATGGGACTCAACATCTTAGGCCATAAGTCCTCTAGAACTTAGAACTACTTAAACTTAACTAACCTAAGGACATCACACACACCCATGCCCGAGGCAGGATTCGAACCTGCGACCGTAGCGGTCCCGCGGTTCCGGACTGCAGCGCCAGAACCGCACGGCCTATGGGCTAACATCGATAAAGTTTATTGAAGGCCAATGCAAACTCAATACTGGATGTTCCTATAGTAAACTGCTAAAAAAAGGGAACAACATTCCAGAACATCGATTTTTATTTTTTAGCAAAATGTTTACATACAAACACTTAAAACAAGATTTATAAAGGAATGCATAGAGCTTGTTTAAGTTATTTATTTGTCTTTATTTATCTTTATTTATCCAAGGATCGTCTCAAAATGATATAGGATTTGTCAAGATAATATAATGCAAATCAGTACACAAAATATACAACACACAGCACACACAAGACGCATTTATAAGGATAGGACAGCTAGCCTTTTGTCCTTCATTGCCACACATTCTGAGGACACTCGATGATGCCTCCTGGACTGTTTCTGGTTACTTGCAAAGTAAAACATAGTTCCACTCCTCACTGCTGCACACACAGAGACACCTACTGATAACTCCTAAACTAAGAAGATGCTACCGTGTCCTTTGCCTCAATTCCAGAATCCATATTCAGTTATGTGCCATGGTCCACCTGAAAAATTAGGCCAGCTGACATTACAGTCAAGCATTACACATCTTTATGCATGATGTTTATGAGGGTAGTAAACCATAATCATGTACTGGAATGTGACAAGGTGATGTAGTTATGCCCTTTCATTGCTATCCATAACTCTGAGCCATCTAAGAAATCTTTAATT
This sequence comes from Schistocerca serialis cubense, assembly GCF_023864345.2. NCBI lineage: Eukaryota > Metazoa > Arthropoda > Insecta > Orthoptera > Acrididae > Schistocerca > Schistocerca serialis. The sequence continues at coordinate 341,550,850 of NC_064638.1, forward strand.
GAGTAATATTTTTGTGAAGAATTTTTACCTGTTTTGCTAAACAAATGTATTTTCACTTTCCTTGGCAATTTATTATATAGATTTATCACCTGTAATAAAACGCTGTTTTGAGTTTTTATCCTGGGTAAATCTAAGTACAAACAGTCTCTTTTTCGATGATTGCATGTAGAACAGTTAATGCAGTATTTCCCGTGATATGGACCATAGACTGGTAGATGTCCTCACCTGGGCAGTAAGAATGCTCAATTTTTTAAATGCCTCTCTACAGTGAGCCCAATTACTACTTGCAGTTATTATTCTTATTACATTACATTTATCGTTTTCCATGAATCCCTTGGAGAGGAGTCTCTGGGATGTGGAAAGAGTCAAAGTCTTTTTTTACTCAGATACATGGCTATTGTACGATTATAATGCAGAGTTATAAGCTATAATCCTTGTGTAGATATTCATCGGTGGAGTAGAAGGAGTTGGCCAATAGGAGGTTCTTTAATTCACTCTGAAACCGATCTTCATCACTTATAAGACCTTTGATATGCTCTGGTAAGTTATTGAATATATGAGTATCCATGTATTTGACTCCTTTTTGTACTAATGTTAAGCTTTTATAGTCCTTATACAGATTGTTTTTGGTTCTGGTATTATAATCATGTTTAGCACTATTTTGTGTAAAAAGAGACATGGAAATGACAAAGGACATCAATGAGTATATGTACTGAGAAGTAGTATTTAGAATAACAAGTTTCTAATTTTTTTAAACATAGCTGCACAACAGCAGTGGTTTCATGTAATAAAATTATAAACAGCCAACCAGTTGCAATGGATAAAGAAATTCTTTACCTAGGTTTCGACAAATATAAATTTGTCTTCTTCAGAAGGTAACAATTTTACATTAGCAAGGACTAATGTCCCATCGCCGTTTTTACAATTGTCGGCATAGATCCATGTGTCGAAAATAAAATATAGCCCTAGAATTAGGGTTTGTCACGTTATTATAAAATAGCTCATGGATCTTGCAGAGCTCACTATCGACTTTTTTTGTGAGCTCTGCAAGATCCATGAACTATTTTATATTAACGTGACAAACCCTAATTCCAGGGATATATTTTATTTTTGACACATGGATCTATGCTGACAATCGTAAAAACGGCGATTGTTGCTAATGTAAAATTGTTACCTTCCGAAAAAGACAAATTTATATTTATTGAAACCTAGGTAAAGAATTTCTTTATCCATTGCAACTGGTCGGCTGTTTACAATTTTACTAAGGTTCTTATTGTACGATTTTAATGCAGAGTTATGAACTATAATCCTTGTGTAGATATTCATCGGTGGAGTAGAAGGCGTTGGCCAAGAGGAAGTTCTTTAATTTACTCTGAAGCCGATCTTTACCACTTACAAGACCTTTGATATGCTCTGGTAAGTTACTGAATATATGAGTACCCATGTATTTGACTCCTTTTTGAATTAATGTTAAGTTTTTATAGTCCTTATACAGATTGTTTTTGGTTCTGGTATTATAATCATGTTTAGCACTATTTTGTGTAAAAAGAGTCATGGAAACGACAAAGGACATCAATGAGCATGTGTACTGAGAAGCAGTAAATAGAATAACTAGTTTCTTAAACAGGTCTCTGCATGATGATCTGGGACTGACACCAGATATAATTCTAATGACTCGTTTCTTAATTTTGAAAATATTCTCTTTGTGAGAGGAGTTTCACCAAAAGATGATTCTATAACTCACTAGTGAATGTGGTTGAAGTGCATACTCTTCATTTTCTTTATGTTCATTGTTAATTGATTACATACTGCCCATTCATAAACATCCTTGAGGGTTTCATTTGCTTTCTGTAATAGAAGTTCTCATGTTCTACCAGTGACTATGATTTTACTGTCATCGGCAAAGAGAATTTTTCTCCATGTCTTACACTTCTGGAAAGTCATTGGTGCATATTAAGAACAGAATTGGATCCAATACACAACCACGAGGAAATTCTATGTTTTATACCTACATCAAAAAGAGTTTTGCCTCATCTCGGTTCCGAAAGTTCTGGAACCTGTACAAAAAATTGGAACAGAGGTCAACACAAACATCATTCCGCCCTTTTTATTGCTAGTGAGAACCACACATTGCATGTTGTACCACCATACATAGAGACCTCCAGAGGTGACGGTCCATATTGCTGTACACACCAGTACCTCTAATACCCAGCAGCACACCCTCTTCAATTGATGCATGCCTATATCTGTCATGACATTCTATCCACAAGTTCATCAAGGGGTTGTTGGTCGAGATTTTCCCAGTCCTCGACGGCGATTCGGCGTAGATCCCTCAGAGTGGTTGGTGGATCACGTCGTCCATATATAGCCCTTTTCAATCTATCCCAGGCATGTTCGATAGGGTTCATGTATGGAGAACATGTTGGCCACTCTAGTCGAGATACGTCGTTATCCTGAAGGAAGTCATTCACAAGATATGCACGATAGGGGCGCAAATTGTCTTACATGAAGGCAAATGTCTCGGCAATATGCTGCCGATACGGTTGCACTATTGGTCGAAGGATGTCATTCACGTATTGTACAGCTGTTATGGCACCTTCCATGACCACCAGCGGCGTGTGTCGGCTCCACATAATGCCGCCCCAAAACAGCAGGGAACCTCCACCCGCTGGACAATGTGTCTAAGGCGTTCAGCCTGACCGGGTTGCCTCCAAACACGTCTCCGACGATTGTCTGGTTGAAGGCATATGCATCACTCATCAGTGAAGAGAACGTCACATCAGTCCTGAGCGGTCCATTCAGCATGTTGTTGGACCCATCTCTACTGCACTGGTGGTTAGCACACTGGACTCACATTCGGGAGGACGACGGTTCAATCCCGTCTCCGGCCATCCTGATTTAGGCTTTCCGTGATTTCCCTAAATGCTTCAGGCAAATGCCGGGATGGTTCCTTTGAAAGGACACGGCCGATTTCCTTCCCCATCCTTCCCTCACCAGAGCATCTTAATAAATGTAAAACATTTAGCGTCTCACAATAATTTCCATTTAATTTTAGGCCAGAACGAAAGTAAGGGCTTCCGAAAGTATCTCTTGCTTTCGTGTGTCGTGTTATGTGCCAGTATTCATGGTTCGTACTGAGTGGTAGTGTTTGGCAAACAGTGATTATAATAAGCAAGGAAATTTATATTTGTTGTAGATTTAGTGTATAATTAGAAATTGTAGATTGCATTATTATTACTTTTGCGATGATTACGGTGTGAAGATAGTTGTGCTAAAATAATGTCTCGTTCAGAATCCATGAGATTTTGTAGCAAGACTGCGAGAGAGGTCGATGTAGAAACAGATTCACGAGAGTGTAGTAATAACGAATTAGAGGAAACCGCCATGAGATCCACCTCGCATAGATATATGCAAGACAATATTACTAATCATGAAACCGAAACTGCACATCAGCACGCAGAGATAGAGTGTAGCGCTGATGGCAGTGTGTTGCCAACTGTTGCGGGTGAAACGGCCAAGCCCGCTACTTAGTCAAGAGTTACGTGCGCCGCGCAGGGCTACGACGCCGTAACTGGTATTTTGATGAAACTAGATCTGTTCCAAAAGCAGCAGGAAGAGAGATATAGAGAGAGGGAAAGAATACAGTTAGAAATGTGGAGACAGCTCGAGGAGAGAGAAAGAGAGGGAGAGCGGAAAGGGAAAGTAGAATATGCGAACAACTAATAAGTTTCGAAGTCATGAAGGCGGACATCGCTAGCTTAAAACAAGCATACCAAGAATTACCAAATTTGGTAGCCAGTCTAACGACAGATGTACAAAATTTGCAGATAGACCAAAATAGTATGAAAGAAGATATCCAAAACATAACAGGAGTAGCAAACATAGAAATAGGGAATGAAGAAAACTACAGAATTGATTAGTGGAGTACACTAAAAAGGTCATAGAAAAATAGATAGGTGACAAAGAGAAACAAATAAGCGAGAAAATACAGACAGAAGTGACACGGACAATTTGCGCAGTTTACTCAGTTTATGTAAACTGTTACGCTAAGACTAAGAAGCCAAATATATAAAAATAGTAATAGTACGAACATGCTATTACATAATAATTGAAATGCTGTGAAACACAGTATTCATTATAAAAAAGTTTTGAAGGTGTAGAAAAACAGTTTTGTTATCATATTTAACCGACATGATGATGTACATCACGAACGTCGTACTTCTAACTGCCCACGCCAGATGGCGAGTACTATGTTTTTTTTAAAAACTCTGTTATACCTCATTTCATGTTATTCATGTATTATTCTTATTCCTTTCCTTTTCTATTTTACTTGTCCTACACTCTAACAACTTATTATCGATCTGTCTTATGTTTTGTAAGTTGGTTTTTTAAAAAACAATACGTCAGTGTATTTTAGATGTTTCCTTCCCCCTTTGTCTGCTATGTTTTTTATGTACATTTTAAATTTGAATTACTTCATGAGTCACAAATGCACAAGAGGTATTTTGTGTTAATATCACAGTCTAACATAACAGTCGCGACACTCACTGCTGTAAAAGTTGTTACCGTTTGACAGATGGAGCGAGACTAGTGCTCCAAGCGGCGAGTAAGGTGAACGTCAAACGCGTCGTAAGCATAATGTTTGTTTTGCATCCATTTCCTACGTAATTTACGAAATATTTGAGTTATTTTCTTGCCTCCAAGGGTTTGTGTAGTTTCAGAAGGCATATATGTTTCTAAAAATGATTCTAAAAGAAGCGCAGGTAAGGTCAAACACCGTTAATAGAGTGCAAGCTGCAACACATTCACGAAGAAACACTTGTGACATTAGATAGAACTGCAGTTTACCACGTTGATATCAAAAGAATATAAACACACAGATCCACACGTAAGAAGCACACACATGTACCTCTACATGCAAAAGCGATCGACAGCTCATTTATCGTTCTGTAGGCCTACTGTATTTGTCATTGTAGACGCCTGTTGCCACAAGTACGACCTTCACCTTTATATTGTTCTATGTGGACAAACAACTGCCAAATAGTGGGAGAAATGTGTTGAAAACATTGTAGTGATCTGATTACATTTCAAAATAAAAAACCAAATATTTGAATAATTTTCAAACAATCTGTCAGTGAACAAGGTGCTACCAAAATAATGTCATCACACAAAGGAAGCAAGGAAAGTTCTTAGACTAACAACAGAAGTGATTGCAATGCATACTAAACATTACGCTTCTGTAAGACACGAATAACTGCACTTAATCTAACCATTTCATCGTCAAAGCAGGTCTGTGTTGACGATTCACACGAATTTGGCACTGACACATGGAGAGTTGAACTGGTTGCTTCTGAGTCATAGGACTGTTTACAGCTTTAGATGGATTGTCGAATCTTTGTGGCAGTTTCCTCTTCATCCTCAGTTGAGGTGGCTTCTTTGGGTTGTCAAACAGTGTGGGTACTGCATTCCACACGAGTTTATTATTGTCTGCGTTCATGAACTGGTTTTGTTCGAAATGTAGCGAACAAAACCTAATATTATTATACAGGTAAACTGGGTCATTTTTCATAAGGTCATCTCATCTGCTATTAACTAGCCATTTTCAGCTCCTAAAACGAAACATTAATCATTAATGCACATGTAGTTTTGCAAGTGAATCCTGACGATACAGTTTAGTAACATGATGGTATATACTTCTCAGGATCCTCAGGAAACCTAAAAAAAGACAACTGTGCTGTCTTCTTCCTGTTGTGGTGCTGCTGGCGCGGTAGGCAACAAAATCGAGGCGAAGTATCGCGACTGTTATGTTAGACTGTGGTTAATATCTTGCAAAACCAGTAATATTAAGTCCTCACGTGACACATGTCACTTAGAGGGCGTTCCAAGTCCTGTCACACCGAGGTCTGCTGTACAGGTGCATGTAAACAGCGGCCTCAGTTTATGTGATCGCTCTACGCTTGTGGTTATAGCTTGATACCAGTGCCTACCAATTTTAATTGTATATTACAGGTATGTTCCATCAACTGTTATGTTCATACGCAGATGTAGTTGTGAGTTTCGGTTCTATACTCTCTGATCGTTATGTGAAAATTTTTAACTTCTAGCACTGAGGATGGTCACTAAGTGACCGAATATCGATTTTGCTGACAATAAAACAACAAAATACGGCCAATGCTGATTTTCCTTCCAATTCTATCCACTATTTGGTCGTGGTGCACACAACACGCAATGGAGTCGCCAATCAATAGTTTGAGAAAGCATTTCAAAACAAATACTGGTCACCCTGTGTTCAGGAAAGACTTAGAAAATAAGTATACAGTCCAGAGGCACATAGTCCTAAACAAGAAAACTTAAGAAAATATTTCGAGAAATATATTAACAAAACGCGATATTGGGACGATCGATCTCAAATCGTGATGTGATTAGATTATTAAAATCCAGACTTCCACCCAATATTAGAGAAAAACTAATCCATGTACCAGATAATGATAAGATAATTTGTTGTCTGTCTTGGATTCGATAGACCTAATGCAGGAAGACTTAAAGTTACAAAATAGCAATGGAAATGGTTATGAGTATAAAGAGAAGAACAATAATAATAGGCAAAGTAATTGGAATAATTGTAGTAACTGTGAAATCAGTCATTTAACAGCCATACGAATGATGACAAAGCTAATAATAATAGACAAGCTTGGGGAAACAGTTCACTCCAATATAGACGAAAACGAAGACATGAGGAAAGGTTTGGCCCAGGAGGGGGCAATCAACAGCCAATGCGAGACGCAGGGCCACAGGGAAAGAGTAGGTTTGCAATGCCATGGTTTCCGAGACAGGATAATCAGAATAACCCCGAAAGATACTCAAACAATAATAATAATAGGAACGAACACAGTTTAGCAGGAACTTCAAACAACCCAGCTTGCCAGAACCAGAATCAAAGTGTGGAATCGCTGAAGTGACGAATGGCAATCGCCCTACATCAACTGATTCGACAAGCTACAGACGGCCGCGACTAGCTCAGCGTTGTTGGCCGTGGGACGGGGGAAACTCACAGAAGAGTAAGGAGAAACAGGATAAAGTCAATATGTTAAGATATAACGATGATGTTGGACTGGAGGAGGAACTTTTGTGTGAGAATAAACGATGTAACCAAGTAGATAGTGAGTTGATACAGGCGGTGGTTCAAGCTTAAGTTATTAGTATGCCTCTCAGTATCATAATTGATGCAGGAGCTACAATAAATGTGATGAGTTATGATTTCTATAGGAATTTGTGCTAATTGCATAAAGTGCCAGTGTTGCCAGTTCAGAACTGCAAGGTGTCGGGTGCCATTGGTGCCCATGCACAGGTAGTTAACAGCCAGGTACAGGTAGACGTATTTATGGGAAATGGAGCATTTAATTGCACATTCCTAACTGTAAAGGGATTGGGAGTCGCCTGTATTCTAGGTTGGGAGTTTTTGAGAGAAAGTGGACCTCTCTCAAGGTATTAGCAGTTTAGAGAATGGATAACCAGGAGTGCAACTGGAATTGCTGCGCACTAAAGCCATACATGGCAAATATTGTCACAATGTGAAAGTGTAACCTGTCAAAGATACTGCACATACAGCAGTGTTTTTTTTGGGGGGGGGGGGAGCAGATTATAACCATCACAGTGGAAAGAATGTTGGTACCACAGAGCCTTGCCAAGCAGTAAAAGATAAAGTAGAGGAATATACATATCTGACACCAGATAAACAGTTTCAATTATCTAAGCTATTGATCGAACATATAGAAGTATCCTCTGAGAGACCAGGGGTCATCAGCTGATATAAGTATAATATTGATGCTATACAACACAAAACGTTTTGTAATGCTGCTTACCCCTTCCATGGTCGAAAAAGGAGGCAGTAAAATTAGAAATACGTAAAATGCTAGAATGGGGAATAATTGAACCGTAAATGTCACCTTACAGCAACCCATTACTAGCAGTTACAAAAGATAGTGGAAAGGTGCGTCTGGTGTTAGATGCTCGTGACATTAAAAAAATTATTGTGCCAATAAGGACTAGGCCAGAGAATTTATGGAGGAACAGTTGCAAAGGTTTTTTGGAGTAACGCCTCTTTCCTCCATTGATTTGCCATTTTCATATTGGCAAATCCCTTTGACAGAACAGTCGAGAAAGTATACAGCTTTTATTTTCGCTGGTCGGAGTTACCAGTTTAAAGTACTCCCATTCGGTTTGAATACCAATGCTGGAGTATTTATAGCAGCTCCTGATTCGGTGTTGGGCACCGCACTCTTAGCGAGATGGGCTTGCAAGAGTATCGTTTTCAAAATGTATACATTAACGGAGAGGATAACATTACTGCTGAGGCCTTATCCGTTTCCACCCGAACCCACACGATCGTGCAGGTTCGGTTTTTATTTTTTTACGACAAACTGAATCTCTTGCCTTGCTTCCAACCGACCTGCAACGATCGTGCAGGTTATGCGCTACGTGTTTCTCATGTTTATGTTGCCATTCGGCTCTAACAGATTGCAGCACATGTTGTTTAAGTTGATCGAGAAGTGAGCATTATGCCGGCTCCTGGTTAGTACCTCATAATTAAGTTAAATTGAATTGTTTCGGCTATCTGCTGGATCTGGTTATTTGTAATAGTGTGTACAACGTTGTGATATTGATAATTATTAGTAACTTCATATCTTTGCACAGTAATTGTGCGTTAAATTTGTACTAGCACGATTGTGCGGGCTAGGTGTTGACTGTGTAACTTCATCCTCGAGTGGGTGTTGTTGATTGTGTCATTGGCCACCCTATATTACTGCTTTTCATACAGTTTTGAATGGGAAAGTTTTTATGGACATTCTTGTAATTGTGTGCAGGTTTGTCAGACAGTCAAATCCGTTCTCTATTAGAGGATTCGGATTTGAGTGGCATTTCGTCAGATGAAGACAACGAGTTTGTTCCTTCTCCTTCAAATATTCAGCAGGCAGACGACTCGTCTAATGATGATTTGAGTGCCGAAGAAGTTCCTGAAGAGCGCAGGAGTTCAACAGTGTCACAGAAGGCGTCAGACCACTGCTTTTTCGGAGATCAAATTTTGTTCAGAAGTTTCATCCACCAAACATTAATTACAGTGCTGTTGAGGTCAGTAACAAAGAGGTGCGATCTAAGTTACCTATTTCGTATATCATTCCCATTTTCTTACTAAAATATCTTCATTTTAATTCTAGAGTCCTTCACCAATTGGAATTCCTGCTGAATATTTCTGTGAATATTTCAGTGAAAGGTTTTTTGAAGAGGCAGCGAAATATACAAATATGTATAGTGTTGCAACGACAGGGAAATCCCTAGTGACTACAACTCATGAACTGAAGGTGTTTTTTGGGATAAATTTAATGATAGGGTGCATAAGGTATCCTAGGCTACCCATGTACTGGAAGAAATCTATTTCTTTATCAGCTATTAGTGACACTATCTCTAGAGACCGGTTCCTTGCACTCAGGAATAATGTGAACTTTGTTGATACTATAAAACCATCTGAGGAGGCTAAAACTAATAGACTGTGGAAAGGTCAGCCAGTGATCGACACAGTAAGAAGAAGATGTCACAGTTTGCTCATAGCTTTAACTACTACAGTATTGATGAGCAAATGATCCCTTTTACTGGGCATTGCAAACTGAAGCAATATGTTAAAGGATAACCAAGGCCTGTAGGTCTTAAAAACTTTATCATGACCTCACCATCAGGTATAGTGTTGGATTTTGAAATTTATCAGGGGGTTACTACACCTCTGGGTAACAAGTCATTAGGATTAGGCCCTTCTGTTATTTTACGACTAACACTGACTCTCCCACAAGGAAGTTTTGTTTATTTTGATAGGTACTTTACTACAATTCGTCTCTTAGCAAAGCTTAACGGGAAAGGAATTGAGGCTACTGGCGCAATAATGGTAAACAGAATTAAGAATGTTATTTGAAAGAGGGAAGAATTAAAAGAGGAGAGTGCCATTCATATGTTAGAGCAGATGAAGCTGTAGTAATTACTGAGTGGCAGGACAGTCAGAGGGTCATAATAGCATCCACGTGTGCTGGCATCGAGCCAAAATGTACAGTTCATAGGTGGTGTTAGCAGGAGGGTCACTATCTTGATGTAGATTGCCCTTTTGTAATTCAGCAGTACAATGGCAATATGGGTGGCATAGACATTCGTGATCAGCAGGTTGAGTGTTACCGAACGTGGTTCAGAACCAGAAAATGGACACACACTCAAGTGCTTGCTGCATTTCATAGACCTTTCAGTGGCCAACCGCTGGTTTCTCTACAGAGAGCACTGTCGTGAAAACCAGACTGCCAAAAAGAACATTACGGATCCGTTGAAATTTAGAATGTCTCTAGCTGAGGCTCTTCTGTCATGTCCAGACAGAAAGAGGAGCTGAAGAGTTTGAAAGACCGTTAGATGATACGTTAAGTACCTCCACAAAGGCAAAAGTTTGCAAACCACTTCCAAAACCAGGTTTGGACAAGCGATATGATGGGTATGATCACTGGCCAACAGTGGATGATATTTTGTCACCATGAACATGTCAGTATGAGTGCTGCAGTTCCAGAACAAAGACAAAGTGCATAAAATGCAATCAGTACTTATGTCTTGCGAAAGGAAAGGATTGTTTCAAATTATTTCATGAAAAGTGAAGCAGTCTGAACCATGACATTGTTACAAAATAAATAAAAAAAATTATTTTTAATTTTTTTGCCACAGAATATGATTTGCAATCTATGTAGCATCTTTTATAATAACTAATAAATAAAAGAATAATTTTTTATTCATAACTGTTCCTCAGGTAACTTATAATATCAAACAAATCGCAGAAAGTCAGAGAATAATTTTGGTGAAATAAAACCTGATCCTCACGATTGGCTAGTTGTTTTCCCACTACATTTTTTGTGGAAGAGTTTTCTTATTATTTTTCCCAGTGTCTATTATGCCCAAGTATACAGAGAATTCAACTTTATTCACCATTTTCAAAAAAAAATGTGTTCAGGGTGGAAAGGGTTATCCAGGCATGTCAGAAAATGCAGAACTTATTCAACATGTCCCCCCCCACGAACCATGGACCTTGCCGCTGACGGGGAGGCATGCGTGCCTCAGCAGTACAGATAACCGTACTGTAGGTGCAACCACAACAGAGGGGTTTCTGTTGGGAGGCGAGACAAACGTATGGTTCCTGAAGAGGGGCAGCAGCCTTTTCAGTAGTTGCAGGGGCAACAGTCTGGATGATTGACTGAGCTGGTCTTGTAACACTACTCAAAACGGCCTTGCTCTGCGGGTACTGCGAATGACTGAAAGCAAGGGGAAAATACAGCTGTAGTTTTTCCTGAGGGCATGCAGCTTTACTGTATGGTTAAATGATGATGGCGTCCTCTTGGGTAAAATATTTCAGAGGTAAAATAGTCCCCCATTTGGATCTCTGTGTGGGGACTACTCAAGAGGACGTTGTTCTCAGGAGAAAGAAAACTGGCGTTCTACTTCGGAGCGTGGAATGTCAGATCCATTAAATGGCAAGTAGGTTAGAAAATTTAAAAAGGGAAAAGAATAGGTTAAAGTTAGATATAGAGGGAATTAGTGAAATTCGGTGGCACAAGGAACAAGACTTTTGGTCAGGTCAGTACAGGGTTATAAATACAAAATCAAATAGGGGTAATGCAGGAGTAGGTTTAATAATGAATAAAAAAATAGGAGTGCGGGTAAACTACTACAAACAGCATAGTGAACGCATTATTGTATCCAATATACACACGAAGCCCATGCCTACTACAGTAGTACAAGTTTATATGCCAACTAGCTCTGCAGATGACGAAGAAATTGATGAAATGTATGATGAGATAAAAGAAATTATTCAAATAGTGAAGGGAGACGAAAATTTAATACTCATGGGTGACTGGAATTCTATAGTAGGAGAAGGAAGAGAAGGAAACATAGTAGGTGAATATGGATTGGGGCTAAGAAATGAAAGAGGAAGCTGCCTGGTCGAATTTTGCACAGAGCATAACTTAATCGTAGTTAACAGTCGGTTCAAGAATCATGAAAGAAAGTCGTATACATGGAAGAAGCCTGGAGATTCTAAAAGGTATCAGATGGACTATATAATGGTAAGACAGAGATTTAGGAGCCAGGTTTTAAATTGTAAGACATTTCCAGGGGCAGATGTGGAGTCTGACCACAATCTATTGGTTATGAACTATAGATCAAATATGAAGAAACTGCAAAAAGGTGGCAATTTAAGGAGATGGGACCTGGATAAACCGACAGAACCAGAGGTTGTACATATTTTCAGGAAGAGCATAAGCGAACAATTGACAGGAATGGGAGAAAGAAATACTGCAGAAGAAGAATGGGTAGCTTTGAGGGAAGAGGTAGTGAAGGCAGCAGAGGATCAAGTAGGTAAAAAGACGAGAGCTAGTAGAAAACCTTGGGTAACAGAAGAAATATTGAATTTAACTGATGAAAGGAGAAAATATGAAAATGCAGTAAATGAAGCAGGCAAAAAGGAATATAATTGTCTCAAAAATGAGATCGACAGGAAGTGCAAAATGGCTAAGCAGGGATGGCTAGAGGACAAATGTAAGGATGTAGAGACTTATCTCACTAGGAGTAAGATAGATACCGCCTACAGGAAAATTAAAGAGACCTTTGGAGAAAAAAACCACTTGTATGAACACCAAGAGCTCAGATGGAAACCCAGTTCTAAGCAAAGAAGAGAAAACAGAAAGGTGGAAGGAATATATAGAGGGTCTATACAAGGGCGATGTACTTGAGGACAATATTATGGAAATGGAAGAGGATGTAGATGAAGATGAAGATGAAAGGGAGATATGATATTGCGTGAAGAGTTTGACAGAGCACTGAAAGACCTAAGTCGAAACAAGGCCCCGGGAGTAGACAACATTCAATTAGAACTACTGACAACCTTGGGAGAGCCAGTCCTGACAAAACTCTACCATCTTGTGAGCAAGATGTATGAGACAGGCGAAATACCCTCAGACTTCAAGAAGAATATAATAATTCCAATCCCAAAGAAAGCAGGTGTTGTCAGATGTGAAAATTATCGAACTATCAGTTTAATAAGTCACAGCTGCAAAATACCAACGCGAATTCTTTGCAGACTAATGGAAAAACTGGTAGAAGCCGACCTCGGGTTAGATCAGTTTGGACTCTGTAGAAATATTGGAACATGTGAGGCAATACTGACCGTACCACTGGTCTTAGAAAATAGGTTAAGGAAAGGCAAACCTACGTTTCTAGTATTTGTAGACTTAGAAAAAGCTTTTAACAGTGTTGACTGGAATACTCTCATTCAAATTCTGAAGGTGACAGAGGTAAAATACAGGGAGTGAAAGACTATTTACCATTTGTACAGAAACCAGATGGCAGTTATAAGAGTTGAGGGACATGAAAGGGAAGCAGTGGTTGGGAAGGGAGCGAGACAGGGTTGTGGCCTATCCTCGATGTTATTCAATCTGTATATTGAGCAAGCAGTAAAAGAAACAAAAGAAAAATTCGGAATAGGTATTAAAATCTTTGGAGAAGAAATAAAAACTTTGAGGTTCACCAATGACATTGTAATTGTGTCAGAGACAGCAAAGGACTTGGAAGAGCAGTTGAAGGGAATGGACTATGTCTTGAAAGGGGATATAAGAAGAACATCAACAAAAGCAAAACGAGGATAATAAAATTTAGTCGAATTAAGTCAGGTGATGCTGAGGGAATTAGATTAGAAAATGAGACATTTGAAGTAGTAAAGGAGTTTTGCTGCTTGGGGAGCAAAATAACTGATGATGGTCGAAGTAGAGAAGATATAAAATGTAGACTGGCAATGGCAAGGAGAGCATTTCTGAAGAAGAGAAATTTGTTAACATCGAGTATAGATTTAAGTGTCAGGAAGTTGTTTCTGAAAGTATTTGTATGGAGTGTGGCCATGTATGGAACTGAAACATGCTCGATAAATAGTTTGGACAAGACGAGTACAGAAGCTTTCGAAATGTGGTGCTACAGAAGAATGCTGAAGATTAGATGGGTATATCACATAACTAATGAGGAGGTATTGAATAGAATTGGGGAGAATAGGAGTTTGTGGCACAACTTGAAGAAGGTATTGGTTGGTAGGACGTGTTCTGAGGCATCAAGGGATCACCAATTTAGTGTTGGAGTGCAGCGTGGAAGGTAGAAATCGTAGAGGGAGACCAATACACTATGCAGATTCAGAAGGATGTAGGTTGCAGTAGGTACTGGTAGATGAAGAAGCTTGCAAAGGATAGAGTAGCATGTAGAGCTGCATCAAACCAGTCTCTGAACTGAAGACCACAACAACAACAACACTGAACAGGTATCAGAGAACAAAGTACTGTTGGTTAAAGATCAGACATGCAGACGTATTTTCTTGACATGTGTAAACTTATGTCGGAAATGCAAATTGCTGACAGTAAGTGGAAAGACATTGTGCAACTGGTCACTCAGCATCCGAAATCGCGATTAGCTGAGCTATTTAAAGTGGAGAATGGCATTTTATATCACAAACGTAAGAAGGAGGAAGAACGGTGGTGTTCAAAATGGCTCTGAGCACTATGCGACTTAACTACTGAGGTCATCAGTCGCCTAGAACTTAGAACTAATTAAACCTAACTAATCTAAGGACATCACACACATCCATGCCCGAGGCAGGATTCGAACCTGCGACCATAGCGGTCGCTCGGTTTCAGACTGTAGCGCCTGGAACTGCACGGCCACTCAGGCCGGCAATGGTGGTGTGTTTGTATTCCGGAAAGTTGTTTACAAGACTTTATCTGGTATACACATAAAACGTAGGGGCATTTTGGCATAAACAAAACTATTGGGAAGATCGGACAAGTTTGCTTTTACCCGAATGTAGGGAGGAATGTTCACAGAATTTTGAAAACATGTCTCATATGTCAGGAAACAAAACCGAGCAACCGTTCAGCAAGAAACGAATTACATGCAACCATAATGACGCTCCCATTACAGCTAGTTTCTTTGGATTTAACTGGACACTCCCCACAACACGAGAAGGGTGCAAATATATCTTGGCAGTTTACGATGTGTTTTCTAAGCATCTAAAGATGTACCCCCTTGAATGTTCCACAGCCACAGCCATTGTTAACAGAATAGAAAAGGATTATTTACCCATAGTAGGTAAACCGGAACTGGTCATTTCAGATAATGCTTCATATTTTAAGGGTTATAGGTGGAAAAATTTTCTAAGAAATCATAGGATAAGACAGATTCTGATAGCCAGGTTGCATCCTGAAGCCAGTCTGGTGGAACGGATATTCAAAGAGTTCAATAGATCCATGCGCACATATGCGCCAAATAAGCATTCAAAATCGACTGAATATGTGAACCTCTTTGAAAACATATTTAACCATTTACCACATTCTGCCACCCAATACACGCCAGCAGAATTGATGTCTGAAAATGAAAATGGCGAGTGGGTAACTTCATTGCCAAAAGTTAGACTCTCGGCAGCTGATGAGAGAAGAGAAAATCGAGAAAGCTTTGACCTTACTTAGAAATTGTGCAGAAACGAAAGTACGATAAACAGCTAAGGGAAGTACAAGAGTTTGTAGTAGGAGAGAACGCACTGCTAAAGAAGCACCCGAAGGCCTCTCTGATAAATAAAAGAAATAAGAAGGTGCAAATGCTATATATTGGGCCAGATGTCATCGAGAGAATACCTTATGGATGTAGTTATTTTCTGATTAATTCTGAGAACCAGAAATCAGTGGCTTGTACCCATACAACAACTTGAAAATTTTTTTATGAACTATGTGTTAAGTCACATCACTTGAGGTCCACGGTTTGGCTGTTTGTTAATATTTCATTATTAGAAGCACCAGCAGAGGCCCCACCGAAACAAAAATGAAAGTACTCTCATTCTTCCCATGTTTTACGTATTTCCGAATTTTCCACAATTTTATGCGTTTTACCCAGTTACGTGAGATCTTTTCCACAGTTCTCGACGACACTTGTGTTGTGATTTGACTTGTGGTTACTACACTTTGTACATGCGTATGTTGCCTTTAGAGGAATGTATAGAGTAAACAGATGCATAGGGTGGCGGAGTTAGACGCACAATGCAAGCATATTTTATTTTTTAAGTTTGTTTGCAGGCCCACGTCTGCTGGTCGTCAAATCGCATTGTGATTGCTTATTAACGAAGCATAATGCCTGTTGGCAAAAGTTTCAGACTGAAATGTAGTCACTATCAGCAAGAATTATTGACGGAACCTAACAACATCGTTATAGTTTTGTTTCAGAAGTACGAAGAAAGTAGGATTACAAAATATGGTGTAGTATCTTTAAAATTGTGTTTTTCATACAGGCACCAAGTCTATGACCTAGGAGCACTTGTTCAACTTTGCTATTGGAAATCCATCATAGCTCTGAAACTTCTGCAAAACAGACATTGTGCTTGTGCAATTAGGAATTATCGCACCACACTACTTTCTTAATGTTACTGGCATGATTGATATAGCAGAAGAATATTCGTAGTTTCTACACTGAAAGATGGGAAAGGTAAACTTGTGATCATTTGCACCGCCCTTATCTGTATATGTTCGATGCCCACTTTACTTTGACCCAATATGTGCCCTGCTAATTTGAACAGTATTCAAGTACATGCCACACAAGTGTATTGGATGCAGTTTTGTTCATACAAAAAACTGAAGTTTCTCAATATGCTGTCAATTACTTGGGGTCTACCATTTGTAACGTTCCCTGGCAGCACACACACTATTAATAAAATGAAACGACATTTAATTGTACTATGTATGCCGCTATGAAGCAATTCGTATGTACTGTAATTGTTTAACAAAAATATTATTTAATTTTGAATAAAGGACGTTGGTTATTATTGTAATATTTTCTGTAATAATATTCCCGATGTATTTATGATTGTAATATTTCTATACTCATAATCTAATTACGAAATATGTTGATATCTGCGGTGAAAATAATGTTGTAAGATTACAAAGAGATATTCAAAATCAGCAGTAGTATAAAAAGCACTACATAATGTGCATTCTTTGTCATCTACCTCGAGAGCCGAGAGAGAGAGGAACCTGTGACGTAGCATTATATGAATGAGTAGACTTCTTTTGTCTGTATCTATCTTTAGCTGCCATTAGAGGAGAAATTATAAAGGTGTGTAATTTTAATTATTGTTATGGTCTAAATACACTATAATTTATCAAAATTGTGTATTACTAATGTAAATTAGCTTACCCATGTCATCTATAATATTTCTTTAAAGAATTTTCAGCACTTTTAGTGATTATCGTTGATGTTGCTGGGCCATGTGGCGACCGAACGATTTGCAGCGGCGGCACATTTAAAAAATTGTTCTGCTATAAAATTAACCAAACCCGTAAATCGGGAGTAGGTAAAATTAACAGTGAATTACGAAATATTTTTCTTTTACAGCGATCTTGAGGCTGACTGAATTTATTACTGGTTTTACATTTGTGCATTCATAGGCGGATAATTAACGTTGAAGTTGTTAATCTGTTGGTTCTTTCAATTTCTAAAGCAAATAACTTAAATGTATAGTGAAGTGTGTTTTGTCAATGATAATTAAACGTTCAGGTCGGGTTAGCAATATTTAACCATTTTATGCTAACAGAGACAGTCTTGTGTTCCATAGCTAACGCCGGGAAAGAATTCAGTAAATATTTAAAAACCCACTGCATTTAGAAAATGTGTATAAGGCCAAAATAAGTAAAAAATTTTAATTTAAATAAGTTTCAAAGTCATAAATGTTATTAATCAGTTAGTTTGAATATATCAGCATGAGAGGGTTGCTAAGGTTCACGTACTTTTAAATGTGCTTAATTCTGTCTTAGTGAATTTTTATTACCACACGTAAATAAGGGGTTCTATAACAAAGTTCGTACTGAAAGAGTAAATAACAACAATATTTAAAGCCATTTCTTCCCCATTTTCATCCATTCATTTTTACATAATATTTATATATATATATATATATATATATATATAATTTTTTCATCAAACATTTTCTTTACTTCTCCAGACCTAATGGTCGTTCCATTTCATATACTATATCTACACATTATTACTTAAAATTTGTATGACATTACAAAATCCCAAAGGTGGTTTGAAAGTAGTAGAAGGTAAAGCTCAATTTACATTACTTGAATACCTGACTCGGAATCTCCTCCTAGTTTCAGAACCATCGATAATAATATTCACCGAATGAACTTCATAACGCTAACGACAAAAATATGGCTCTCTTCAGTGGGCTATGTTGGGAATTTTAATATAAGATACCTGTTCTCCTAACATCTCCTCAAATTACAAGAAAATTAGTAAATTCAAAAATGATCAGGAAGAACCAGGCACTGAAATGAATGAATGAAATGAATGAATTAATTAATTAATTAAATTAGAAAATTAAAAAATGATAAGGAAGAACCAGGTACTGAAATGAATAATTGTTCTCCTCAGCTTTATTTTATCTGGTATGAACTGCATGAAAACACAGAAATAAACCACTGGTCAAAATAAATTTAAAAAAACACATGAATTAAAATTGACAGTCATGCATGATATTCAAGGTTGGAAAAATTATAAAATGAGAAGGTCATGTTAACATGATGCATGCCAGAAAATAATTGCAACATGAACTCTACCTAACTATTATATATTGAAGTGACAGAGAGTGTGAACCTCTAGCTGGTAGCTCAATATAACATACATTGGCTGCAATATACTGCTGGGAAGAAATTACAACTGAAAAGATGACCCCGATTTTGATCTGATGATCGCATATACCGCCTGAGAGATAGTGGACATATTGATAATGGTTCCAACGTCACCCGCCGATAGACAGCATAGAGTCATAGCTACTACAGCGCCACCCGAGTCCACTATTTAATAGGGAATGCTCACAGTCAGAGGGCTCAGTGTGTGCAGACATGTGAAGCAAGTAGGTAGTCATGCCATGGAGATGGGCTCGTGTTTCTTACAGCCAACCGAGCGAGTTTGAAAGGAATCAAATTGTGGGCTTGGATGGTCCTTTTGGAGAATTGCCACACAAAGTGGACGTGCTGCTTCAGCTGTGAAATGATGCTGGTATCAGTGGTCATGTGAACATTCACATACCTGTAGCGGATGTTCACGAAACACAGACCCCAGCCAGGATCATCGTATTGTATGGGTAGGAGTGGCAGATCGTACAGCTACCACAACGCAGATAAAAGGGCTTGTGAGCCCAGATGTGTCAACACGAACTGTTGCAAACTGGTCATCAGCATTAAGACTACGGGTACACACACCTCTAGTCCATCTTCCACTCACGCCACAGCGTGAACGTGCACGTCTTGACTGGTGCCTTCAGAGGATCACTTGGAAGATGGAATGGCATTCCATGGTCTGCAGTGATGAAGGCTGATTGTGCCTGTATACGTGTATGATGTAGACCTGGTGAGTGCTGTCTGGTATGCATTTGTCCCAAGACATATTTGCTCCATCCAAGGCCTTATGGTCTGGGGTAACAATAAGTTACAAGTCTCATTCATCTTTGGTTTTCCTGGAGGGGATGGTAACCAGTGCTTGGTACGTGTAAAATATTGTTAGACCCGTTCTTTTGCCATTTTTAAAACAGGAATATGATGTGTTGTTCCAACAGGAGTAATGCTAGCCCACACACTGGCTGTGAAACTGAGTGTGCTTTGCAAGACATGCAGCAACTTCCCTGGCCAGCACAATCCCCAGACTTGTCTCCAATCGAGTACAAGTGGGATATAATGGAATGAGAAGTGACTCATGCCAACAATCTGCCAAAAACTCTTGCAGAACTTCTTGAACAGGTCGAGCAGGCGTGGCATAACATATTGTACTACAGTATTTACCATCTGTACAATCAACTGCACCTGCAGTGTTGCCCATTCAGGCTACAGGACATACTAATATGGGTGTTTGAGCATGGGGCGATATCTGGTACCTCAGAACTGATTGTGCTATTGATCTGTAAATGTAATCATTTCATGTACTGCAAATGCAATTTTGCAGCAATGATTCTTGTGAATCAAAAACCTCTAAAATGGTTCACTAACTTTTTTTCTGGAACATTACATGTGCTGCAGATCGGATGGACTCAGCCCAATGAAGGCTAAGCTCCTAAAAACATTCCTAATAAGCATGGGCTGCAGATATGATAACCAATGCACTGCTCAACATTTGGTATGGAGTCTGCTTGTAGGTACGCAACTGCTAACTGCTAAAACTGCAAACAATGCAACTTTGCACCAAGCTGAGTGGAGAATTCCGGCTGGAGATCACAAACAACCAACACCATACTCACAGGTGGATCCCTACTGAGTGCCTCTAAAAATCCTTTTCTGGTTACTTTTTCAACACCATCACTCCACAAGGCGAGTCGCCAAAAAATTATCGTCTCTAATCGTCGAATGACTGGAGTAAATCACCCCAAATGGCATTGTTATAATACTGCGCCAGAACTCCTTCCTGTACATGGCTTTACACTTTCTCCCAATAGGAAAGCATGCTCCCAAAGACTATGTACACCCACACACAAGCTGGCCGCTGTGGCCGAGCGGTTCTAGGCGCTTCAGCCCAGAACCGCGCTGCTGCTACGGTCGCAGGTTCGAATCCTGCCTCGGGCATGGATGTGTGTGATGTCCTTAGGTTAGTTAGGTTTAAGTAGTTCTATGTATATGGGACTGATGACCTCAGATGTTAAGTCCCAAAGTGCTTAGAGCCATTTTTTTGAATGACACAAAATGTACTGGCGTCAACAGCAGACCTCCTGTTGCACTGTTATATTTTCCTGCACACATGAAGATTGTCCCATATCAGAAACGTTTTGGTGGGCCTTACGCTCCTACGCTAGCCTGGCGCTAGCGAGGTGCCAAAATTTCTCCCAGCATCCGACAATGCCCTCCTCCTTAGAGTGACAGAATAAACGCCAGACAGCTGTGCCCCACATCCATACACATACAATATGTATATATCACCATAAATTATTGACTCACCAGTTACTAAATATGGCAAAAATAGTGAACCTTACATATGAATGTACAACTTTTGTGATAAACTAATTAAATGAAAGCAGTAACTTCATCCAAAATACGTATCATTTGTAACTGTGTCACATGTGTGAATCAAGAATGCAACAGCACTTTTCATGAGTGATAATCATTCATGTGGTACCAAAGTGAATATTAAGTTTATCATGTGAGTTAACAATAAAGTTGGAATATAAACAAATATTTTTATATAATATTCCAACGTGGACAAAATGGTGTGTGAACGCAAAGTCAGATTTGAAAATAAACATGAACAAAGTCACCAAGATGAAGTGTGACTGTGTAAAATTGGTGTCAGGTGCATTATGGTCCATAGAAACCAATAATAACTTGCAACAAGCAGAAAAAAATAGACAATATACCGACAGATGAAATGTAAACAATGTGAAATTTACAAAAGAAACTACATGGTTACATGATAATTAATTCAACCTTTTCTAGAAAAGAAACAAATCAATGATCAATGCGCCATAAATAATATTTAGAACATAGCCCTAGGCATGAGGGATTTATGTTATTTTCACACAAGGCTGTATAATTCACTTAAATGGCGCGACACTTTTACACTTCATTCTCTTTCAATTGTCTGGAGAAGTTGTGCTGGGATTTGGTATCGAATGTCGTGTTCAGATCTAATGGTCAGAGACAAGCATTATTAATGACCGTACCTCAGAGTGTGATGCTGGCCTAAGCAGTACTTGTCCTTCAGTCAGTCGTAGAAGAAGGTTCAACTAGAGCATGTGGCTCTCGTTGTTGACGTGGCAGCACATGATATCTGTGAGAAGCGAGGTTGACAATTAGTGAGGCAACTGGGAAGACTTAGTACATGGACTCTTTGACTATAATATGACAGGGGACTCATCATTTGATGATGACCTCCAAGTCTTTGACTATGAAATAGATGTTTGTCAGTTGTTAGCTTAAAGCAAGGAAAATGTCCTTTGTAAGAGCAAATAGGAAGTGGATGGATGGAATAGTTCAGGAGGTGTCAGGATACGATCCATATATTTTCATGGGTATGTAGGTAGTGCTGATCAAAACCATCATTATGGCCAATAGCAATGTATTCTTCTTCCAAGAAGGAAAATAGTTATCTATGTAAATTCTATCCCTTAGCACAGATCTGCATGACAGTCACAGACTGGGCGAATGATCAATTGAAAGAATGTGAAGCGTGAGAAGGTAATGTTGTGGGTTTCTTCACCTCAATTTTGCTGCTATTCCTGCAGTGGCCCTTTAGCAGAACTACAGACCTAATTAGAGCCAAGCCACATTGTTGTCTCCCACTCGTTTCGTTATGAAAGGGGTTGTGCATGGCGTACGGCCCTAGCATGCGCCAGTCAGTCTCCCATAATCTCCACCGCATTTAAATAGCAGCTACAAGCCAGTTTGGAACTCGTCCTTGGGGCGTCCCGCAATAGGCCCACCCAGTTACCGCAGAAGCACGCCCAATCCCTTGGTACCTCTTGTCGTGGAGGTCACCACCCTTCTCCTTGAATGTGGGTCACAAACCCTCTGTCAGCTGGCCAGTGCATGACATTTCACCTGCTATCGCTGAGACACAAGCTCTTCTCTGCTCTCCAGGGAGCTGGTTGTGTAGTGAGTTCTCATGGTGTCAGCTTCCAGGGCTTTGTCTGGATAAACCTTTTGCATGCCGCATAAGCAGTCGGTCTATGTAACTCCCTCCGGCATGGGTGTGTGTGTTTGTCCTTAGGATAATTTAGGTTAAGTAGTGTGTAAGCTTAGGGACTGATGACCTTAGCTGTTAAGTCCCATAAGATTTCACACACATTTGAAGATTTTTTTGTCTATGTGACTTATATACAGAACATACAGAATATACAGTAAACATTACACACTGAATAATAACCAACAAACTCCTAAAGGGAGTACTGAAATACGTACTCCTATGATCTTCTCTAATAACCATAATTACGCATTGTGGGATTAAATAGACATACCAAAACAAATGTTTTAACTTCATACAAATAACAAAAATACATATAAATACACACGTGATGTGAGTTAACAGTGTGTGGTGTCAGTGCCCACTGGTAGATGTATGAATGATATGGAGCACACAACTACACACACAAAAATCAATCAATGATGTACAACCTTTCGAAGATTAGAACTGCTGTTGTTGTGGTCTTCAGTCCTGAGACTGGTTTGATGCAGCTCTCCATCCTATGCGTTCCTGTGGAAGATTCTTTATCTCCCAGTACCTAATGCAACCTAATTCCTTCTGAATCTGCTTGTGTATTCATCTCTTGGTCTCCCTCTACGATTTTTACCCTCCACGCTGTCCTCCAGTACCAAATTGGTGATCCCTTGATGCCTCAGAACATGCCCTACCAACCAATCCCTTCTTCTAGTCAAGTTAGATCAGAATTATGGATAGATATATTCTAATTCTGGTGCCATGACAGGCCTCAGTGGATCTACTCAACATTCTAATCTTACCTCTCATCATGCAGTACACAGTTTGTAACGCCGGAAATGCATATCCTCCTATTTCCATCTATTGTACTATAAATTTTTTCTTATTTTGTTACCTGAAGATATGACATTTCTGTGTCTTTATATATTGTAATTGTTTTACAATTTGTATATATTTGTATATATTTGAGATATTTTCACAATGCTTTTCACACACATACAAAAACTCAAAAAGTTTTTTTAGGCATTCACAAATGTTCGATATGTGCCCCTATAGTGATTCGGCAGACATCAAGCCGATAATCAAGTTCCTCCCACACTCGGCGCAGCATGTCCCCATCAATGAGTTTGGAAGCATCGTTGATGAGAGCTCGCAGTTCTGGTACGTTTCTTGGTAGAGGAGGTTTAAACACTGAATCTTTCACATAACCCCACAGAAAGAAATCGCATGGGGTTAAGTCGGCAGAGCGTGGAGGCCATGACATGAATTGCTGATCATGATCTCCACCATGACCGATCCATCGGTTTTCCAATCTCCTGTTTAAGAAATGCCGAACATCATGATGGAAGTGCAGTGGAGCACCAAGCTGTTGAAAGATGAAGTCGGTGCTGTCTCCAGTTGTGGCATGAGCCAAATTTTCCAGCATGTCCAGATACACGTGTCCTGTAACGTTTTTTTCGCAGAAGAAAAAGGGGCCGTAAACTTTAAACCGTGAGATTGCACAAAACACGTTAACTTTTGGTGAATTGCGAATTTGCTGCACGAATGCGTGAGGATTCTCTACCGCCCAGATTCGCACATTGTGTCTGTTCACTTCACCATTAAGAAAAACTGTTGCTTCATCACTGAAAACAAGTTTCGCACTGAACGCATCCTCTTCCATGAGCTGTTGCAAAGGCGCCGAAAATTCAAAGCGTTTGACTTTGTCATCGGGCGTCAGGGCTTGTAGCAATTGTTAACGGTAAGGCTTCTGCTTTAGCCTTTTCCATAAGATTTTCCAAACCGTCGGCCGTGGTACGTTTAGCTCCCTGCTTGCTTTATTCGTCGACTTCCGCAGGCTATGTGTGAAACTTGCCCACACGTGTTCAACCGTTTCTTCGCTCACTGCAGGCCGACCCGTTGATTTCCCCTTACAGAGGCATCCAGAAGCTTTAAACTGCGCATACGTCGCCATTTTGTCTCACTGCGCTCTCGAGCGCTCTGGCGGCAGAAACCTGAAGTGCGGCTTCAGCCGAACAAAACTTTATGAGTTTTTCTACGTATCTATAGTGTGTCGTGACCATATGTCAATGAATGGAGCTACAGTGAATTTATGAAATCGCTTCAATCATTTGTAATAGCCCTGTATACATGGTGTCCCATCTATCTTGTCCACCCAAAATATCTCTGGAACAATAACAGCTATTGGAAAACGGCTTTCACCGGTATCAATGTAGGGCTGGGTCGCTTGAACGTACATATTTGGAAACATTCTAAAACGAAAACATATGTGTTTTTTAACACAAACTTATGTTTTTTTAAATGGACCTTCTATATTTTTTCTTCAGCAATCCATAGCATGACAAAGCACATACACAATAGCGTTGATTGCATCGCAATATTCCCATTACATCCCGAGATATTAAGACGCGAAGTTGACGCTTGAAACACCCGACATGCGCTGCTAGCTCACGTCCTGAGGCTCAGGCGTGAACCCCATGCTGCCCGTAATCGCGATGTGATTGACATGCATAATCACACTTCCATACTTATCAAGAGGTTCGAAACGAATAATACGGTCTGCTGCCATCCTGCATTAACGTCGTACATTCCAGCAGGTATTTATCCCATAGGCTAGGGGTGATGCGGTTCTGTAACATATCTGTGTACCGCAACGTTAGTCACAAAGTTAACTTCGCTTATCGTTAATCCGTTACTAAAAAGGTAATGCCGTTTAACGTTTAAACTTCACTTTACTGTAGATCTAGCGCAAGTGACAGTTAATCATTCACTCGCAATAGTAAAATTCATGTTGATGGTTTTAGTGAAACGAGCAAGTGGACTAAAAGTTTTCCGTTGTTTAGGTAAAAATGTTTTGATTTGGGAAGTTCAGGTAGGACATAGAAGATGAATGTAAACATGTTTAACCAATTAGTTTTATTCTCACATAATTGTCAATGTTATGTTTATCTAATGCGTTAAATGACAAATTGTTGCAAACAAATGTTTCTTAACATCACTGGGTAAAATAGCCTTTTGTAGAAACTTTCACTGTGATACCAGCACTACATACTAAACATAGCGTTCACATCTCATGCTCAAAGTGATGCCCATTGGCTTGCGTACATAGGGTCACTCTGCGGATGAAGGATGCCATACTTCGTGCTACTGTTTCCTCTTTGATGGCTGTACAAGCATCAATAATGCGATGCTTAATGTCCTCTAGTGTTGTTGGTTCATGTTGGTAAACAGCATCCTTGACTGCTCCCCAAAGAAAATAATCCAGCGGTGTAAGGTCCGGAGATCGGGTAGGCCACCTAACTGGGCCACCTCGTCCAATCCACCTACCAGGGAACTTACGGTTCAGAAGTCGTCATGCTCGTAAGGCGTTACGTGCAGGGCATCCGTCATGCTGATACCACATGACCATTCTCCGGTTCAGAGGTACGGTGTCCAAGAGAACAGGAAGATTGTGTTGTATAAATCTGGAGTATTGTCTGCCATTTTGGATGCCATTTATAAAGAAAGGTCCGATAATGGTATCTCCAATAATCCCACACCAAACATTAACTTTCCACGGACGTTGATGCTCTACCTGACGGAGCCATTTTGGATTGTCTGCGGACCAATAATGCATATTCCTCATATTGACAATTTCTTTGTTGGAGAATGATGCATCGTCGGTAAAGAGAACATCTGCAAAAAAAAATTGGATTAGTCAGAAGTTTTTGCTGAGCCCACCGACAAAATGTTACGCTATTGCGGAAGTCATTTCCATGAAGATCCTGGTGTAAATGAACGTGGTAAGGGTGAAATTTATGACGTTTAAGAATACGCTGTGCACTTGATTTCGACACACCAACTTCACGTTCAATTTGACGTGTGCTGATCTGAGGATTCACAGCTATGGTAGCGAGCACAGCAACTTCAGCACGTTCATCTGTGCGTGTTCTAGGACGATGTCGAGGTCTTGGATTTCAGCTTCCCGTTTCACGTAGACAAGATGTGAGACGACCAAACATCCGGCGCGAAGGCGATGGCTTGTCAGGGAATCGTCTTCAGTACAGTCGTTCTGCCTGAACAGCATTTCGTCCACCTACAACGGGGTACAGTACAGGTATGTAGAGTAGGGTGGAAAACAGACATATTAACTTAATAATCATAATGTTCGCTAACAGTACTACAAACAAACAAGCAATCTCATAACGTATTTCCCGTCAACGTACATTCTCCACAGATCAGCAGCATTTCTACCATATCTTCATGTGTGTACATTATACTGTACAGTATAAGTTTTACAACACAACGTTTATTCACAATGTGTACTACCTCCGTGCCGTCACTAGATTACTCTGATGCACGACTACACTGGCAAGCGGTGTACTGCACGCCAAAGCAACAACAAATGGGATGCTCGGAGGGTGGTGGAGTACAGGAGTTTGCATGGGTCGCAAATCATAAACAAGGCGAAATGGTAACTGTGGCAGTAGTGGGAACTACGTTGGACACTGGACTAGGTAGAACCAGGCCCTGCGCGACAGGCACAATGGGTCATATAACGCATTAGATAAACCTTATTTTGGGTGTGCAGGGTAAATAAGACAACCTGACGGGTGTACACCGACCGAAATTGGTTCATATTGTGTACGTAGATACGTAAAACGTGCAAGAGGGAAACCATTATGTGCTTACGAGAGTTGATGGCAGCAGACCGTAATATTCGTTTCGGACCTCTTGATAAGTATGGAGGTGTGATTACACATGTCAATCACATCGCGATTACGGGTAGCATGGGGTTCACGCCTGAGCCTCAGGACGTGAGCTAGCAGCGCATGTCGGGTGTTTCAAGCGTCAACTTCGCGTCTTAATATCTCGGGATGTAATGGGAATATTGCGATGCAATCAACGGCATTGTGTATGTGCTTTGTCATGCTATGGATTTCTGAAGAAAAAATATAGGAGGTCCATTTAAAAAAAAAACATAAGTTTGTGTTAAAAAACACATATGCTTTCGTTTTAGAATGTTTCCAAATATGTACATTCATGGGCCCCAGCCCTACATTGATACCGGTGAAAGTCGTTTTCCAATAGCTGTTATTGTTCCAGAGATATTTTGGGTGGCCAAGATAGCTGGGACACCCTGTATGTACAGGGTGAGTCTCCTAACGTTACTGCTGGATATATTTCGTAAACCACATCAAATACTTACGAACCGATTCCACAGACCGAACGTGAGGAGGGGGGCTAGTGTAATTGTTTAATACAAACCATACAAAAATGCACGGAAGTATGTTTTTAACACAAACCTACGTTTTTTTAAATGGAACCACATTAGTTTTGTTAGCACAACTGAACATTCAAATAAATACGTAATCAGTGCCGTTTGTTGCATTGTAAAATGTTAATTACATCCGGAGATATTGTAACCTAAAGTTGACGCTTGAAACCTCCGACGTTCAGTTGCGTGTTGTAACAAACACGGGCCACGGTCGGCGAGCAGCATCTGTAGGGACATGTTTACGATGACGACCGTGTTTACGAGTGTGGCTGTAGTGCACTGTTGTGGTTTGGTCTAGCTGTCGCAGTGTCCGCATGTAGCGCTTGCTGCTATTGTTATTCTGCATTTGTCTCCGCACGCAGATCAACTGTAGTACACCGTGTTACCAGGCGTCTGTGATAGTGTAGTGTTGTAGGAAACTGTGACCATGGTGTATTTGAACTCTGAAAAGGCGTAGATGATACTCATCTATGGCGAGTGTCGACGAAATGCAGCTGAACCCTGCAGGGTGTATGCAGAACGGTACCCGGACAGAGAGCATCCAACGTGCCGGACATTGCAAAACATCTACCGCCAACTGTATGCAACAGGTATGGTCGTAGCACGTAAACGGGTCCGTAACAGGCCGTCACAGGAGAAGCGGGTTCAGTTGGTGTGTTAGCTGCTGTTGCCATGAACCCACACATGAGTGCACGGGACATTGCGAGAGCCGGTGGACTGAGTCAAAGTTGCGTCATGCGCATACTGCATCGTCACCGCTTTCACCCGTTTCATGTGTCGCTACATCAGCAATTACTTGGTGATGACTTTAATCATCGAGTGCAATTCTGTCAATGGGCATTAACAGAGAATGCGTTGCAGTTCTACCTGTTTACCGATGAAGCGGGTTTCACAAACCACGGGGCAGTGAATCTACGGAACATGCATTACTGGTCCGTAGACAATCCTCGCTGGCTCAGACAGGTAGAGCGACAGCGACCGTGGACTGTAAATGTATGGTGCGGAATCATTGGCGACCACCTCATTGGTCCTCACTTCATTGCAGGGGCCCAAACAGCTGCAACATATATCGCGTTTCTACAGAATGATCTGCCAACGTTGCTCGAAAATGTCCCACTGGAAACGCGTCGACGTATGTGGTATCAGCATAATGGTGCACCTGCACATTCTGCAATTAACACTAGGGTGACCCTTGACAGGATGTTCGACGGGCGTTTCATAGGACGTGGAGGACGCATAAATTGGCCAGCCCGTTCTCCTGATCTTACACCTCTGGACTTCTTTCTGTGGGATACGTTAAAGGAGAATGTGTACCGTGATGTGCCTACAACCCTAGAGGATATGAAACAACGTATTGTGGCAGCCTGCGGCGACATTACACCAGATGTACTGCGGCGTGTACGACATTCATTACGTCAGAGATTGCAATTGTGTGCAGCAAATGATGGCCATCACATTGAACATCTGTTGGCCTGACATGTCGGGACACACACTATTCCACTCCGTAATTGAAAACGGAAACCACGTGTGTACGTGTACCTCACCCCTCTTGGTAATGTACATGTGCGTCAGTGAAAAAGACCAATAAAAAGGTGTTAGCATGTGGAAGTAATGTGCTGTTCCAGTCTCTTCTGTACCTAAGGTCCATCACCGTTCCTTTTGGATCCCTACGTAATTCGGTGCTCTCCGATACACAGGATCGAACAGCGGAGGAGTGGTACTCAAGCGTCAACTTTAGCTTACAATATTTCCGGATGTAATTAACATTTTACAGTGCAACAAATGGCACTGATTACGTATTTGTTTATATGTTCAGATGTGCTAACAAAGCTAACGTGGTTCCATTTAAAAAACGTAGGTTTGTGTTAAAAACATACTTCCGTGCATTTTTTTATGGTTTGTATTAACCAATTACACTAGCCCCTCTCCTCGCGTTCGGTCTGTGGAATCGATTCGTCAGTATTTGATGTGGTTTACGAAATATATCCAGCGGTAATGTTAGGTGACTCACCCTGTATATATGCATTTGTGTTGATGTATAATTGGTTTGTTTTGTAAATATTATTTGTATTTTGAAGCTGGGTCTTGCCTAGGGAAAACTATGCAATCGAACGATTACATCGATAGGTCGTGTGAAGAACCAAAGTGTTTAGGATCTTGGGTAGTGTTAACTCTGCCACGTGGAACGCGGGCAGAGCAGAGTCTGGCTAGAATAGGGCAGTGGAGCAGGTGTGTTAGTGACGCTCCCGCGAGTTGCCGCGCTTTCGGGGATGGCAGCATGTAATAGCGTTCGACTTGCTATGATAGTTTTTGGTACGGTGTTGCGGACGGGAAACATTAGATGGCACATATCAAGAGACCGTTTCGCCTGGTGACCATGTCGAGAAGAAGGGGCACCAACATCCAACTTCTGCAACAGTGACGGCCGACAATAAGTGATTGTCGCCACCTCCTCGATCGATGACTTCAAACCTTCAATCAACCAACGAGGAAGACTGGAAGCACGTAAAGTTTTAGAACTGTATGGCAGACCTTAGCTTTTCAAACTATTCCATTTGCATCACTAAAATACAGCAACTAAGCATGAACCTTGGTTGCTCATTGTCCCAATTGCATTACCAAGCAGGGTCCCTTCCTTTTCCGAAATGAACCCGAGTGTCGTTGAAATTCAAACTCCAGCATTAAAGTAATATCATTCCATTTCACTGCTTTAATTTCAAAGTTCAGTTAAAGTACTCATAGCTGGCTACAATAAACAAACATAACTATATTTAGATTACACAAGCACAAATTAAGAGTGCGAGTTTTGTTACCATATTTTAGCTTACCTGTGACTGCAGCTCAGCTTGGTATGTACTAAATTTTACTATTGTTAATTGTTTAAAATCATTTAATTCAAGTTCAAAGTTAAATCTCTTATTTCTAAATTGCGTAGATTCAAGTTGCTTTTGAGATGATTGTTGAGGTAGCCTAAGACTAACCTTATTTTATTTAGTTTCGTAGTGCTTCAGAAACATAGTTCACTGTTAGTTTCAGTCACTAAATTAACTTTCAATTTTCCGGTTTTATTAATTCTTTTGCTAAATTAAGTCAGAGTGTAGCGAAAATTATTACTTCTGACAAACATTCAGTGTTCATGCAACACATGTCAACCTTCAGTTGCCACGCTTTTAGTGCAAATTATATGTGCCTTTCTTTTTCAGTTATTATAGTAGTTGTCCATGGGACTGGCGACCGTAATTTTCCCCAAATCTTAAATATCTAATTAACGCCAGTTAATTGTTTACGTAACGACCGCACATTTACTTTCTTTATTAACTTTACCCTTTTTCAAAATTAATTTCCACCAATTTCATTTGCATTTTTCCTTTCATTTAGATGTAATCCTTCCTTCCTCTTTACCGACAGATTAACTTCGGTGACGATTGCTTTTCCCAAATTTCCATTAGGTTCACGCAGTTTAATTTTTCACTGTCATCAAGGTCGATAAGTGAGGGGGAGGTTACAAGTTACCAAAATGAGGTGGAGGTGTCATTTTCCTTGGTTTGACTGTCCTGTGGCTACATAGTATGTTCTCTCTATTTCATTTCATTTGATTTTTCTCTTCTTCTCCTTTTTTTTCTTCTGAAACTCACAAAACCATTTTACCCGAATGCTTCAGATTTCCATCTCAGTAATATAAGCACAGTGATCAGAGATCACAGGCTCAATACTGTTAATTTATGCCATGAAGTAAATACTGCTTCTTCCACAGGGAACCAGCTGATGTATTGCTCCTCTTGGTCAATCTTTTTTTCTGTTCTTCGTTGTGTGGAGACAGTACTCATAATGCCCTGCAATGAGCGTGCAATACACGACATCTATAGCTAGAGAGAGAGAGAGAGAGTTCAATCGTTTCGCACATGTACTGAAACTTGTAGCGTCCAAAAATCTCTCACATATCAGCAATAGTAGTGTCTGTCCACTATCATTGTGTAGATCAAGCCCTTTATGCTCCCCTCAAACATCCATGGCATGGACACAACCCAAGACAATCACGAGAAACAAAGACACAATGCCTCAGTGGCGCGGTTAAACATAGAGACACAAAAAGGACTACCAGTGAAAAGACGACCAAACCTTGGAACCTAAACAATGCTACACGCAATCTGAATCAGAGCAACAAATTCTGCCAAGTAACACGCAATGTAAGTAGGATATAATTGGACAGCACACCTTTCTGAATCATCTCTCCAGATAAGTACCAACAATGACATCCAATTCTGGTACCTGCAGCATAATTATTTACTTCCTCTACATACCATGAAAAACCTGGTTAATCTCAATTTGTAGCTATCATGTTGTAGCTAATGCAATGGACAAATGGTTCAAATGGTTCAAATGGCTCTGAGCACTATGGGACTTAACAGCTGTGGTCATCAGTCCCCTAGAACTTAGAACTACTTAAACCTAACTAACCTAAGGACATCACACACATCCATGCCCAAAGCAGGATTCGAACCTGCGACCGTAGCAGCCACGCAGTTCCGGACTGCGCGCCTAGAACCGCTAGACCACCGCGGCCGGCCTGCAATGGACAAATCCAAAATTTATTAATGACACAGTACATATACTGTTATCCATAATGCTCTAAACAGAAAACTCATATACCTTCCCACACAAAACTCATTATACAGTGATCTACAATATAGCATACCGAAAACTATTTGATCTTGCCTAATAAAATCCCATCTCACACTTGCTGTATGATCATTTTTTCTCCAACAACAGTCTTCCTGTATTCTCATATTCTAGAATATCTGGTTAAATCTGATGTTTCGTGTGGGTAAATTTCCAGCCATATCCGCTCCAGTATTTAGTCAGTCATGACATGTGATGTCATTTTGATCCTCATTCAGTGGATTTGAATGCCTAATTTTGACAGTATCTGCTGGTGGTTTGCTCCTATTTGGGTAATGCCAGTTCCTGTCATTATGTCAGTTACTGGTTGTCTGAAATGACTTTGTTGACCAGATGGCCTATACCAAATGTCTCTTTTGTCATTGTTTCTCCTAGGTGACACTCCAGTATTACTTTCCATGTTGCACCTTTTCTTATTTGCGTTAAGGGATACAAAGGCATACTCCAGTTCTTGGAGTACACTTTTAAATGCCTCAGTGTCATCGTCACACCTTCCTAGTAGCGGATGCGAAACTTCATGTAACAGAAATGCGTAATGTCACTTGGGCATCATGCCAAATCCTGAGTCTGATTTTTCTTAAACATCGACTAAAAAGTTTCACAGGACTTCAGAATCCCAATGACCCAGGTTCCTGCACATCATTATCACCTGCTTGATCCTACCGTGCATCAGTTTTGGCCAGTATACACGAAGTAATATCTCTCTGAATTCATCAAATGATCGACAGGTGATTGCAGTATTTCTCATAACCACCGCTAAGAAACCGTCCATGTGTCTGCAAGTAAACTCCAGTTTGTAGCCTAATGGCAAGTGCGGGAGGAGGGGGGGGGCAATGATCTGTCAGACTGAGCTATCCAGGCCTTGGGATATGTGGCGTGTTTCCACTATCTCGATAGTTTTGAAAATTTTGCATGGAAATAAAATGTTTAGAGTTGAGACCAAAGTCTTCAGTTGCATATACGGTCACGTCTGTCTCTGTGACCCTTATTTGTTTGATATTTTGCGGAACTTCGTCCTGTTGACTATTATGGCTGTGCTCTGCACTGCTCCTGTAATAGATTTGCGTGTCAGAGCTTCTGCTCGGTATTTAGTTACGCGAAGGTTCCGCTACTGTGATACACCCCGTTGCTTGTGTTCTGCATGTTCATGGTGGACAAATGTAAGTAGACCTCTGTTGTGGGGATTCAACGATACTTACAGGTTAACTAGTATCTGAGTCAGTGGTAGTACTGCTCGTTTCTTCTTTGGCGCCGCTTCCGACGCTTCACATCCTCCTTCTGTCTATTAACACACTGACCTCTGACTATTTTATATGTCTATGAGTGCCCTTAACTTCCTTCAGAATCTGAACTTGCTGCCCAGAGACCCGCTCATGGCCTTGCTTCAGCTGTGACAAAATTGTCTGCTGTTCTTCCACTATGTGAATTTTCTTGGAGTGCTCCAGAATCTGTTCCTGAATCATCCGTTTTATCTCGCATCCCTGTAGTGGTAAGAACTGTGCAGATTTGATGGGCGATACTTTTGTCCTTGCATATTTCCTGCCTACCAGCGCGACCTCTTGGCCACCAAGTGCCACTCTTTTAACAACGTGAGGGTCTTCTTTTCCTTCAATTGTGATTTCCTTCGCTTTGCCGGCTGGTTTAATGCTGGTAGCTACCTATTGTAACACATCCTTGATAATTCGCGATAACCTATGTTCGAATTCTGCTGCCGCTCTTTATCTTTCTTCTGCTTGTGCTTCCCTCATGCTTTCTGCCTCCTCGAGCTCCTTCTTTCTTAACTTTTTCACTATCGCAAGCTCCACCTTTTTCAACGTTTTAGCGTTTTCCATTAATCTTCTTTCTAGATTCTCAACTTCCTCACACCTGTTCTCTTCAGACCGCGGCAAAAAATCGCGGATGTTGCTAATTGTATAACTACTTTCCATATTTGTGCTCAGAGACGGGATCATCTTGTTATTGTTGGCCGCTGACTGGCTTTTAATGTGAAATACTGCATCGACATGAAAAGTGTCTTCTGTATCTTCACCTTCACTCATCTCACTGTCAGGTTCACCCTTCTCTAAATGTGATACTGAACTACGCCTATTACTTACATTTGAATTTGACTGTTCCACGAGGAAATCAACTGCTTCGTCTACAGATTCGTCCCTATCAGTAAACTGATTGTTCTCCATGCTAACAGAGCAAACAAATTTCACACTTTTACATGACGACTGTTGCCCTATTTCTAGTTAAAATTCAGACATCAAACAAGCATCTCAGAATAAGATGAAGCCTATAGAGAACATAATTCCTCCAGATATATTTTCTACCCAAACAAACATGCACATCAAAGAAATAACATTCCAAAAGTTTTCAGCATCTTTGTCAACTGTTAGCCAAACAACATAGGTGGTGCAGAAATCTCAGGACACAAACACACAGTAAAATAAACACCGAAAAATAGAGTACCTATATTAGTACATATTGCACCAGCAAATTTAAGAGTACCGTAAGTCTGATTTGTTCACAATCGCTTACTGATATAACACTAAAAAGCCAACACTATTTCTCTGACTCTATCACAGAGTTATTCTGCCAGAAACATACTGAGCTTTCGCCAGTTTGTACAAAATCCCGACTGTGGTTCGAAAGTAGTTAAGAGGCAACGTTCAATTTACGTTGCTGGGGTTACTGACTCAGAATCTCCTTCTCATGTCAGAATCACCCTTAAGACCCACCACCAATAATATTCATGAAATAAATTTCACAATGCTAACGATCAAGCTGTAAACCCCCAGCAGTGGCCTTAAGCTGGGAATTTTAATGTAAGATTCCTGCTCTCCTAATGTCTCCTCAACTCACAAGAAAATTAATAAATTCGTAAATGACCAGGAAAAACTAGATACTGAAATGAATAATTGTTCCTTTCTGGCTTCTTTCATTACAATCTGAAACATAGGAAAACACAGAAATAAAACACTGGTAAAAATAGTTTAAAAAGAACATAAGTCATAGTTGATGGTCATGGATGATATCGATGTTCGGTAAAGTTATTGAAAAGGCAGTGGATGGTCATGTTAACACGATGCTTCCCACAAAATAATCACAACGTAAATGCTATCTAGTGTCATATCTTGAATTGACAGAGATTGAGACCCTCTGGTTGGCAGTTCAATACGACATACATTTGGCTGAACTACAAGTGCTGCAGGCCAGATAGACTCGGTGCAGTGAAGAATAAATTAAAAAAAAAAAAAAAACAACAACTTAATGTACATGGGCTGCAGATATCGTCACCAATTTATTGTTCAGCGTGTGATATGGAGATATGGAGTCTGCTCGTAGGGGTCTAACTGCTAAAACCGCAACTACTGCACTCTTGCACCAAGCTGGCGCCCACAGACAAAAAATACCGTACTCTGTGGTAGACATTTGCCAAATGCCTGTAACTATTCTCTCCTGCTTTCTTTCCCAACACTATATCTCCACGAGAATCGTCGCCATCAATTATCGTCACCAATCGCCGAGCAGCGCGCGTAAATCGCGCCAGTGACATAATTAACACCGCGCAAGAACCCCCTCTTAGGCACAGCATAAAACAGTCTCCCAATAGGGAAGCTTACCCTCAAAAGCTATGTTCATCCACACAGTCAGATAGGTTTTGGCAGGCGTTAGGCTCCCACGCTAACCTGGCGCCAGCGAGTTGTGCAAAAATTTCTCCCCACAGCGGACAATGCCCTAAAAAAAAAAATGGTTCAAATGGCTCTGAGCACTATGGGACTTAGCATCTATGGTCATCAGTCCCCTAGAACCTAGAACTACTTAAACCTAACTAACCTAAAGACATCACACAACACCCAGTCATCACGAGGCAGAGAAAATCCCTGACCCTGCCGGGAATCGAACCGGGGAACCCGGGCGCGGGAAGCGAGAACGCGACCGCGAGACCACGAGCTGCGGACGACAATGCCCTCCCTCCCCAGAACGCTCGACTGTCGCAGACGATATCATGAACCCGTAAATGTACAGCGCCTGCCGTGCTGGACAAGATGTCCCATAGGTTAATGCAAGGCTCAGCTCCGCCTGCTTAGCTGGGTGGTAACTTGCTTGCCTCCCATGCGCTGGGCCTGGGTTCGATTCCCGGTTGGGTTGGAGATTTTCTCCACTCGTGGACTGGCTGTTATCCTCATCATAATTTCATCCTCATCATCGGCCGCAAGTCACCCAAAGTGGCGCCACCGAAATAAGACTTGCACTTGGCGGTCGAAACCCTATGGGACCTCCCTGTCAACAATGCCACACGATCATTTCATTTCATTTCATGCAATGCTCAGGACGCTCACCCGTCCTCCCAAGGGATCAGCCGGTCAGACATGAAAGACGCTGTTCACAGTGCAGTCTCCACTTTTGTGACTGCAAGGGCGCGCTAGACATACCTTTCAAGAAATTGCAAATGCGGCCCGCATCGGCTTTCACTCCGGGTATGCGACCCTTCGCACAGCGTGATAGAAGCATCTTTCAGGCATACTCGCAGAAACATAGTGGCAAACATATTCTGTCAGTCCACGTTGTACATTCTTTTCGTTGCTCTGACGGGTCACTACATAACTAAGATGGCGACAATGATTATTTAATTAACAAAGATGAAAGGAAGTGTGCCCAAGGGTGTAGCTACTTTTCAACATGACTGACTCTAGTTTTAACTCATGATCTCTAACGTCAATGAATGCCACTGTTTTACTAGTTGTAAAGTGCATAACTTTTCATATCTCTGCATTACGCTGAGGTGACAAGTCATGGGATAGCGATATGCACATATACAGATGACGAGAAAATCACGTACACAAGGCAGAAAAGGGCAGCGC
Organism: Schistocerca serialis cubense; assembly: GCF_023864345.2. Classification (NCBI taxonomy): domain Eukaryota; kingdom Metazoa; phylum Arthropoda; class Insecta; order Orthoptera; family Acrididae; genus Schistocerca; species Schistocerca serialis. The sequence continues at coordinate 341,588,422 of NC_064638.1, forward strand.
ATTGGTGGAGACGTCATTTGTACTCAGGTGATTCATATGAAAAGGTTTCAGATGTGATTATGCCCGCACATCGAGAATTAACGAACTTTGAACGCTGAATAATAGTTGGAGCTAGATGTATGGGACATTCCATTTCGGAAATCGTTGGGGAATTCAATACTCTGAGATCCATAGTGTCAAGATGGTGTCGACAATACCAAATTTCAGGCAGTACCTTTCACCACAGACAACGCAGTGGTCAATGGCCTTCACTTAACGACCGAAAGCAGTGGCGTATGTGTGGAGTTATCAGTACTAACAGACAAGCAACACTGCGTGAAATAATCGCCGAAATCAATGTGGTATATACGATGGTATCTACAACGAACGTATCAATTAGCTACACTGTTATTTAAATGGATTTTATTTTATAAATCACTCATGATGAGCCCGTTTCGGCAAATTGCCATCATAAGGTGCTCTGGAATTAAATAAGTAAGTGATGGTCGTAATATAATGTTAAGTAACTATAAGCGTTTGGTGTGTTTACCTTACATGTAACATCATTGCCACCATGTCCTGTCTTTTTTTAGAATTATTAGTTTCTTCTTAGATGTACGTTGAAGACGTGTACCTGACCTTAGTCGGTTTTTATGTATGCTATTTTTCTCTTGTCAGCTTGGATGACAATGTACCAGCAATACATAAAAGCCGACTGAAGTCAGATGTACGTCTCCAGTATACATCTAAGGAGAACTAATAATTCTATAAAAAAAAGATAGGTCATGGCAGCAACGATATTATACTTAAGATGAAAGGTAAAAACACCAACAGTTATAGACCATTCTATTAAGACCATCATTTGCTTATGTATTTACAGAGCACATGATATGGCAGTATGCCAAAATGGGCTCATCAAGCGTGGTTTATAAAATAAAAACCACCTAAAGAGCAATGTAGCAGGCTGATATTCATATAATCATGTCAGTAGAGGATATATTTTACACTGCATGCCCCAAAGAACAACACGAACTTATCCGTTGGGACAGTGCAGCGAAATTTGGCGTTAATGAGCTATGGCAGTATACAACTGATGCGAGCACCTTTGGTAACAGCATGACGTCATCTGCAGTGCCTCTCCAGGGCTCGGAACTGTATCTGTTGGACCCTAGATGACTGGAAAACCGTGGCCTCATCAGATAAGTCCCATTTCAGTTGGTAAAAACTGATAGTATGGTTCGAGTGCGGAGCAGACCCCATGAAGCTACGAACGCAGGTTGTCAACAAGGCACTGTGCATGTTGATGGTAGCTCCATAAGGGTGCAGGCTGTGTTTGCATGGGATGGATTGGGTCGTCTGGTCCAACTGAGTGAATCATTGACTGAAAACGATTATATTCGGCTACTTGGAAACCATTTTCAGCCATTCATGGACTTCACGTTCGTAAAATAACGATGTAATGTAGATGGGTAGATCGGTAGATCACCTAACTAATGAGGAGGTATTGAATAGGATTGGGGAGAAGGGAAGTTTGTGGCACAACTTGACCAGAAGAAGGGATCGGTTGGTAGGACATGTTCTGAGGCATCAAGGTATCACCAATTTAGTATTGGAGGGCAGCGTGGAGGGTAAAAATCGTAGAGGGAGACCAAGAGATGAATACACCAAGCAGATTCAGAATGATGTAGGTTGCAGTGGGTACTGGGAGATGAAGAAGCTTGCACAGGACAGAGTAGCATGGAGAGCTGCATCAAACCAGTCTCAGGACTGAAGACCACAACAACAACAACAATGTCCCCAGGACACAATTGTTCGAGCCTAGTTTGAAGAACATTCTGGACAATTTGAGCAAATGATTTGGCTGCCCACGTCGTCCGACATGAATCCCATCGAACATTTGTTTGACATAATCAAGAGGTCAGCCACAACTATGGGTGACTGCAGCTCAATATGGCCCAAAATTTCTGCAGGGGATTTCCAATGACTTTTTGAGTCTAAGCCACGTCGAGTTTCTCCACTACTCCGGGTAAAAGGAGGTCTGACACTATATAAGAGGTAGCCCATTACTTTTGTCACCTCAGTGTACATGCTAGTTTTGAGTCTTGACAACATACTTACATTTGTTGAGATCAATTGCATATTACTATAATTTTTACGACTTGTAAAGATCTCACAGATAATTACAGGAACTGAAAAATGCATGAGACGACCCACTACGTCTTTAATGTTTCAAATGAACTATAAATGCCCTATTACATTCACTTGAAGAACACAACATACTTCGAGCGGTAATAGTAAAATTTTTACTATCACATTCTCCCTTCAGTGTGACTCAGATCCGAACAATACAACTTGGTGGAGATCCAGGTTGCTGTAATCTGCTTGCTGGATGTTGAGAAAACACCCACCTCGAATAACACCTCATCGTCATACTGGAAATTCCTGTCACTAAATGGTATCTATAGCCAAGGAAATAGGAAGAAGTCTCTGGGTGCTGTGTCAGATGAATACGTGGGTTAGACCAATTTTTATAGCCTCAAGGAACAGTGTGCCTCACTGTGCCCAGTACAGAATGAGCTGACGTGCTGTGAAGCAAGAACACCACCTTGCACATCTTCCTACAATACTTCAACTTGACAGCCTCATCAGGAGTTGTCTGTCGTATGTTGCCTACGCAGTTTGCCTCTTACAAGCATAATATGTTAACACCATATCAAGATAGTCCCAAGAGCAAGCAGCGTCACCTTTTCTGATGATGGTTGTGTTTTTTTCTCTTTTAAGTTATTGGCATGGCACACTTCCAGTAAAATAAAAAGTCATTATGCTTGTGCTTTGAATAACTTCAATACAAAATTGAAAACAGATCTAAAGATGATCATTGCTGACCAGAATCAATATTCTATGTATATTTATTTGTTATCAATCAGTGGAAATAAAGATACTGTTATTCTTCATTGAAATGATACATAACTCATGTAACAATTATTTCGTATCATCTAAAAATAAATCAGTTTCAGAGTTATCTACGAAACATGAAGGCAAGTCACTAATGCATATCATTAAAAGAAGTTGCTCCAGTAAAGAACATTGGCGAAAGCCCCACTCAGCTATACTCCAATCGAATATTACTTCATTTATTTTTATGTAAGACTATGAGGCAAGCAAATACTCCAGTAAACCAAAAGCAGCTGAATTCTATGTTACTAATTTTGTAATAGTCTAATAAAATTATATACATAGTCATAAGCTTTTTAAAGCACAGTTATTTATTTATTATAATTACATGTTAGCACAACACAGTGGTGGGGTGTTATACCATCAAATAGTTTATGATCATTTATTTATAAATATGCAGCATATAATATCAACAGCCCGTACATGTTTTTACTATTAACGACACTGTTTTTTGTTCTGCAGCATTTATATGAGTAATAGAATAAGGTCCACATCTATCCTCAATAAGCTACCTTATGGTGTATGGTGGGGGGTACTGCGCATACAACTGTCCCTCCCCCCCACCTTTTCCTGCCTGTTCCAGTCACGAATGTTCCACATGAAAAATAATTGTTGGTTCATCCCAAAGTGAGGTCGAATCGCTCTAATTTTATCTTCATTGTCGACTAACAAGATGTAAGCTAGAGGAAGCAATATATCTGCTGGCTCTGCTAAAGACGTTTGCTCTTGGAATTTTGACAGCAAACCACACCATGATGGACGATGCCTCTCTTGTAGCGGCTGTCACTTTAATTGCAGGAGGACCTCAGTGAGGCTTTCACGCTTACGTAACTAAAATGTGACGAAATATGATGCTCTTGATTTGAATCTTTTTTTTTTTTTATCTGCAGCTCTATTTATAAAGGTTGCAAGCTGATGAGCAACACTCAATTATCGTCTGAATGAAAGTTTTGGAAGCTGCTCCCCTTCTGGGTATACTGCATTCTCTGAGGATTACTGCAGTGAGTCTCAGTCTGGTCTCTGCCTTTCCTACGAATCATTTCATTTCGTCGCTCCATTTAAGTTTCATATGCACACTATCACATATGTAATGGACGTGACTGTTCCCAATTATTGGTTGGCAATCCCTGCAGAGCACCTCCTGCGATACTTAGTGTAAATGATCTTGAATTGTTGAATTGTACCATCTGTTTTCTATCACTGAATCTTACTTGAATGATAGAAAACAGATGATAGACTTCAACAGTTGAAGATTATGCGTGCTAAATATCACAGAAGGTGTACCACAGGGATCTGCATTGGGACCTCTGTTCTTTATCATTTATGTAAATTATCTACCATATATGATAAAATGTAAATCAGTTATTTATGCAGATGATACTACTTTTATGATAGTAGAGAAAGACTTCGATGCATTAACATCATCAAATGAAGAACAAATAAGTGCACCTAATGACTGGTTTGAAATCAATGAGTTACGAATCAATCCTAACGAAAGCATAAATCTTCTCTTCAATGTATGTAATATAGAAACAGATGATAAATTGACAAAGTTTGTTGGTATTCACCTTCACTCAAGTTTATAACTTGGGGCAACAAACGAATTTTTTATGCACAAGGCTAGCAAGAGTCACTTATTTTTTGGAAAAACTTAGAATTTGTGTTAATGATAATATTTTTCTTGCTTCACATCATACCTATTTTCATACATACTTAACAATGGGGCATTGCTATGGGGTAACTCATGAAGATCAAAGAAAATCTTTGTTTGGCGAAAAACAGCCATCAGGTGCACCTTAGAAATTTCTGATAGTAGGTGGGAATTTAAGGAGATGGGACCTGGATAAACTTAAAGAACCAGAGGTTGTACAGAGTTTCAGGGAGAACATAAGGGAACAATTGATAGCAGTGGGGGAAAGAAGCACAGTAGAAGAAGAATGGGTAGCTCTGAGGGATGAAGTAGTGAAGGCAGCAGAGGATCAAATAGGTAAAAAGACGAGGGCTAGTAGAAATCCTTGGGTAACAGAAGAAATATTGAATTTAATTGATGAAAGGAGGAAACATAAAAACAAAGTAAATGAAGCAGGCAAAAAGGAATACAAATGTCTCAAAAACGAGACTGACAGGAAGTGCAAAATGGCTAAGCAGGGATGGCTAGAGGACAAATGTAAGGATGTAAGACAGATACTGTCTAGAGGAAAATTAAAGAGACCTTTGGAGAAAAGAGAACCACTTGTATGAATATCAAGAGCTCAGATGGAAACCCAAACCAAAGAAGGGAAAGCAGAAAGGTGGAAGGAATATATAGAGGGTCTATACAAGGGTGATGTACTTGAGGACAATATAATAGAAATGGAAGAGAATGTAGATGAAGATGAAATGGGAGATACGATAATGCGTGAAGAGTTTGACAGAGCACTGAAAGACCTGAGCCGAAACAAGGCTCCGGGAGTAGACAACATTCCATTAGAACTACTGATGGCCTTGGGAGAGCCAGTCCTGACAAAACTCTACCATCTGGTGAGCAAGATGTATGAGACAGGCGAAGTACCATCAGACTTCAAGAAGAATATAATAATTCCAATCCCAAAGAAAGCAGGTGTTGGCAGATGTGAAAATTACCGAACAATCAGTTTAATAAGCCACAGCTGCAAAATACTAACGTGAATGGAAAAACTGGTAGAAGCCGACCTCGGGGAAGATCGGTTTGGATTCCGTAGAAATATTGGAACACGTGAGGCAATACTGACCTTACAATTTATCTTAGAAGAAAGATTAAGGAAAGGGAAACCTATGTTCATAGCATTTGTAGACTTAGAGAAAGAATTTGACAATGTTGACTGGAATACTCTCTTTCAAATTCTAATGGTGGCAGGGGTAAAATACAGGGAGCGAAAAGCTATTTACAATTTGTACAGAAACCAGATGGCAGTTATAAGAGTCGAGGGGCATGAAAGGGAAGCAGCGGTTGGGAAGGGAGTGAGACAGGGTTGCAGCCTCTCCCCAATGTTATTCAATCTGTATATTGAGCAAGCAGTAAAGGAAACAAATGAAAAATTCGGAGTAGGTATTAAAATCCATGGAGAAGAAATAAAAACTTTGAGGTTCGCTGATGACATTGTAATTCTGACAGAGACAGCAAAGGACTTGGAAGAGCAGTTGAACGGAATGGACAGTGTCTTGAAAGGAGGATATAAGATGAACATCAACAAAACGAGGATAATGGAATGTAGTCGAATTAAGTCGGGTGATGCTGAGGGAATTAGATTAGGAAATGAGACACTTAAAGTAGTAAAGGAGTTTTGCTATTTGGGGAGCAAAATAACTGATGATGGTCGAAGTAGAGAAGATATAAAATGTAGACTGGCAATGGCAAGGAAAGTGTTTCTGAAGAAGAGAAATTTGTTAACATCGAGTATAGATTTAAGTGTCAGGAAGTCGTTTCTGAAAGTATTTGTATGGAGTGTAGCCATGTATGGAAGTTAAACATGGATGATAAATAGTTTGGACAAGAAGAGAATAGAAGCTTTCGAAATGTGGTGTTACAGAAGAATGCTGAAGATTAGATGGGTAGACCACATAACTAATGAGGAGGTATTGAATAGAATTGGGGAGAAGAGGAGTTTGTGGCACAACTTGACGAGAAGAAGGGACCGGTTGATAGGACATGTTCTGAGGCATCAACGGATCACAAATTTAGCATTGGAGGGCAGTGTGGAGGGTAAAAATCGTAGAGGGAGACCAAGAGATGAATACACTAAGCAGATTCAGAAGGCTGTAGGTTGTAGTAGGTACTGGGAGATGAAGAAACTTGCACAGGATAGGGTCGCATGGAGAGCTGCATCAAACCAGTCTCAGGACCGAAGACCACAACAACAACAGAGCTTCTTGCTGAGTGCAGTTTAAAAAGCTGAGAAACTGACTATCCCATCATTATTGATATTCAGTTGTTTACTACACACAAAAAAAACACAAATGTATCATAAAAATCAGTTCATCTACTTGACGCATGACAGAGGGAAACATAAACAACAATTGCAACTTGGGTTCAGAGTAAAATTAACAGCTACCAGTATGTAGGAGCTAAGTTTTTTAATGCATTGCAACCACAGGCATATGATGGTATATCACCTGCTTTTGAAAATGTTACAAAGAAGTGGCTAAAAGATAAAGTTTTTTATACAGTAGGAGATTTTTATACATGCTGTAAAGATGACCTTATTTACTGACACTATTATCTGTGAGAATGTTAAGTAAGTCTTGCAATTCTGATTTGCAAATATTTTAACCAAGATACTCCAGTTGATATCCCTTGTATTAAATATCCATGTATTATATGTTAGGTATCACATGCTGCGCAGTGCTAGATAAGAATAGGTCGATAGCGTACCTTAAGCCATTTGACCGATTTCAACCAAACTTGGTAAACATACGGTTTGCTGTCTGGAAAGAATTACTGTATGGGCAAGAACCAGCCACCTGTCGGAGAAGTGAGGGTAAAAAGGTAGTTAGCCCACGCTCCGAGAATAGCCATACTTTAGTTGGCAAGTATTTGAGAATGGGAGAACTTGGAGCAACGAACTTTACACATAATTTCGAACCTTTCCGAAACTTTTTCCCACTGAAGACCTCTACAAAGTAACAAAAGGAAAAAAAAAGTTTGTCGGTTACTGCATTTTCACTGTTTACTGCCACATGGAGCATGACTTTTTAATTTATTACTTTTTTGCTACTGACTGTAATGGAGTCATAGTTTGCAGACAGTATTCACATATGCCACTCAATGTACCAAAAATAGTTCAGGGGATACGGCGTCATAAACATTAAACTGCAGGACGAAGTTTGGTAGGCATTCAGGTGAAATACGTGTACAAGTATGTTAAATATGTATGAAATATATTTGACATTAGTTTATGCGAGCAGAGTCACAGATAGACAGCTCATCCTAAACCGTTGGAACGATTTCGATCGAATTTGGTACATATGTTGTTGCGACCTGGAAAGAAATACTGTAGGGCTAAGACCCACCAGTCTCACACTGGAGTGATTGTGATAATCCAAAGAGAGAAGGGAGGACAAGAGGGTGAGCAGACAGGGAGGGTGGAGGAGGAGATAGGTACAGATAGCAGGAGTAGGAGATGAACATAGATAGGGAAGGGGGAAATGAACAGAGGTAGGGGGAGGAGGATACTGACAAAGAGAGGGAAAGGAGGGGATGAAATTAGGGAGGAGACGCCTGACAAAGAGAAGGAAAGGAGGAAACAGAGGTAGAGCGGGTAGGAGGAGATGAGCAGAGGGGGAAGAAGCAGATGGACAGAGAATGAGGAGTAAATTGGTAGAGAGGGGGGAGAAGGTGATGGATAGAGATGGGGAGGAGGAGATGGACAGAGAGTGAGGATAGAGGAGGAGGACAGAGAGACGGTGTGCTGAAGATGGACAGAGAGAGGGGAGTGGAGGTGATGAACAGGGGCCGGGGAGATGGATAGTGAGAAGAGAGAGGAGAGGTGGATAAAGAGAGAGGGGTAGGTAGAGAAAAGGGGGTGAAAAGTGTGAAGGGGAGATGGGCAGAGAGAAGGGAAATGGGGAGATGGACAAAGAGAGAGGAGGAAGGAGAAGATGAACTGACAGAAGGTTGGAATAAATAAATACCCAAGCAACACCAGATATCTCAGCTCATCACATTAATAAAATATGTCATCCAGTTGATAGAACTCATATTAATGCCCAGATCATATACAGTCTCAGACCAGTCAGGTAAACAATGCAAAAATAGAAGAATACCTGCACATTGCTGTAGGAATCAATCCGAAAACTGCACCCAACATGCGGAGTCCGCTGGCTACACCTTCTGTTGTAAAAGCGCAAATGTGGCATCTATTTGTTGCTGTGGAAGCAGCTGCACAACTTGTATGCACACCGCTGTATATCACTGTTAATGTACAGCACTGAATGCAGGGTTGAGGGGGTGAAGAGTAAATACACTGACTGCATTTCCCCATTTAGTATTTCAGGTATGTGTTGTGGTGGACGATATTCGAATGGCTGACAGTTTTAGCAGTAGTTTTAAATACTGCAATGTGAATGCAAAAAAAAATTTAAAGACAAACTTGGTTCAGCTGTAATATGTACAATATATAAATTGTAGGTAATTCATTTGAAACAAGATGAGCCATGACTGGATATTACACTAAGATATACACTATGTGATTAAAAGTATCCGGACAGCCCCCAAAACAAACGTTTTTCATATTAGGTGCATTTTGCTGCCACCGACTGCCAGGTACTTCATATCAGCGACCTCCTCAGTAGTAACACATCGTGAGAGAACAGAATGGGGCCCTCCGCGGAAATCACGGACTTCGAACGTGGTCAGGTGATTGGGTGTCACTTGTGTCATAAGTCTGTAGGCGGAGATTTCCACACTCCTAAACACTCCTGTTTCCGATGTAATAGTGAAGTGGAAACGTGAAGGGACGCGTACAGCACAAAAGCGTACAGGCCGACCTCATCTGTTGACTGACAGAGACAACCGACGGTTGAAGAGGGTCGAAATGTGTAATAGGCAGACATCTATCCAGACCATCACACAGGAATTCCAAATAGCATCAGGATTCACTGCAAGTACTATGACAGTTACGTGGGAGGTGAGAAAACTTGGATTTCATGGTCGAGCGGCTGCTTATAAGCCACACGTCACGCTGGTAAATGCCAAACGATGACTCACTTGGTGTAAGGAGAGTAAACATTGGAAAAACGTTGTGTGGAGTGACGAATCACGGTATACAATGTGGCGATCCGATGGCAGGATGTGGGTATGGCGAATGCATGGTGAACTTCAACTACTAGCGTGTGTAGTGCCAACACTAAAATACGGAGGCGATGGTGTTACGGTGTGGTCATGTTTCTCACGGAGGGGGCTTGCACCCGTTGTTGTTTTGCGCGACTCTATCACAGCACAGGCTTACATTGATGTTTTAAGCACATTCTTGCTTCCCATTGTTGAAGAGCAATTAGGAGATGGCGATTGCGTCTTTCAAAACGATTGGGCATCTGCTCATAATGCAAAGCCTGTGGCGGAGTGGTTACACGACAATAACATCCTTATAATGATCTGGCCTGTACAGAGTTCTGACCTGAATCCTACAGAACACTTTTGAGATGTTTTGGAACGCCGACTTCGTGCCGAGTCTCACAGACCGACATCGATATCTCTCCTCAGTGCAGCACTCTGTGAAGAATGGACTGCCATTCTCGCTGGCCGGTGTGGCCGAGCGGTTCTAGGCGCTTCAGTCTGGAACCGCGCGACCGTTACGGTCGCAGGTTCGAATCCTGCTTCGGGCATGGATGTGTGTGATGTCCTTAGGTTAGTTAGGTTTAAGTAGTTCTAAGTTCTAGGGGACTGATGACCTCAGATGTTAAGTCCCATAGTGCTCAGAGCCATTTGAACCATTTGAACTGCCATTCCCGACGAAAACTTCCAGCACCTGATTGAACGTATACCTGCTAGAGTGGAAGCTGTCATCAAGGTTAAGGGTGGGACAACACCATATTGAATTCCAGCATTATCGATGGAGGGCGCCACGAATTTGTAAGTCATTTACAGCCATGTGTCCGAATATTTTTGACAACGTAGTGTACATCGAACGAACCACCATTTTTGCCAATGCTCGCCAGTAGAGGAATAGTGGTGGAAGACAGGTTCAAGAGCAATTTTTTCTATCACACAGCACCGCAGGTACTAGATGGTGGCTGTGTGTCACGGCTGTGTGGCGGTTTGCAGAAAGCGATGCGTGCCCGATGGATTTCTCTCCATGTTTAACAGTACTTCAAAAGTATTTCTGCAGCTGTGTACTGAATTCGCGAGAAGATGCGTGCTTCCAGCAGCAGCTGCTGCCGCTGCTGGTCTGTGCTGGTGCGCCTCTCCTATGAGACTCGCAGGCATCTCGTCGATTCACAACTGGCATCACCTTGGTGGTGAGCTGGCATCACATCAGGGCGCTGCCAGTGTCACATGCATCACATCGGTGTATCACTGGCGATGCAAAAGGTGTTGGAATGGAACATAGCACACACTTCCACTAACTACACACCAAATTAAGTGCTACTCCGCAAGCTAGAGAGGACTGCATAGATTGATCCTTTGTCAAAAATACCTAGAAACGATATTAACTCTGATGGGTAAAGCTGCCCAAAGAAAACGATATTTCGACAAAAAATTATCAAGAGTGCACAGCTGTAATGTATGAGAGTCTTGGAAGTCCTCAGTTCTTAATAAGAGAAATAAAAAACTGCAAATATTATACAAGGACCATTCCATGCTGGATCTTATTTTCTAAGCTATCCTGGTACAAATAGAATAAAAGGACTAACACATACCAGTACTTAAAGAAGTGTTTCTGGCAGTGTTTAACGGTAGATGTGTACATAGTTATGTATATAGTGTAGCTTTATATGTTGCAGAGTTAATCCGCATAATGGACATTTACTTTTAGTGAAAGGAAAGGATTATATATGTAATTACCAGATATAAACTGATTTAGACTAGCTGATGTATGCACTGTACAAAATGTGTTCACATGTAGAATACAATTCGTATGTATGTGGTCTAGACTACTCTTTATACTACACAAGAAATCTGAAATGAACTGTAAATAGTTACTCTTAATAAGTTAGTTGTGTTCTTGTGGACTTAATGAACAGTCTCAGGTACATTTTGATGGTACTAAAAGCATAAAGAATATTTTCATTCTGAAAGACAATAGAGATTTGGAAATAGTATTGGTACATGGAGGTAATAAGAATTCCAGGTACTGTCCAAAAAACAGTCATTGCCCTTTAGTGGTGGATAAGAAGCTAGCCGGCCGCTGGTGGCCGAGCGGTTCTAGGCGCTTCAGTCTGGAACCGCGCGACCGCTACGGTCGCAGGTTCGAATCCTGCCTCGGGCATGGATGTGTTTGATGTTCTTAGGTTAGTTAGGTTTAAGTAGTTCTACGTTCTAGGGGACTGATGACCTCAGATGTTAAGTCCCATAGTGCTCAGAGCCATTTGAACCAATTTTTTATAAGAAGCTAGCTTTTTCTCATGACATATGATGTATTTTATGAGATACAGTGATTAAGTTATATTTTTGTGCTACCAGTACATGGGTTACTTGTGTGTTTGACCAGCACAAGAGAATGAAAACCGTGAGATAATCAGCTGCTGATGAAATAATTACACGGAGCCCATGCAACAGAAGTGGACATCCCTCTAACTTATGTTAAGAATTTGCGGGATTCTATGCGATCCTAAGATGAGCAGGTTACTGTGAGTTCGGCATCAGATTTCATTGAGAGTTTACGTTTTCGTTAGAATTTATATGCATCAGTTAGTCTGGCTACCATTTCACTGTCTCACTGAACTTTGCCCAAGTGATGCGCTATAGAAAAGAAGAGGTGATGAAACGAACAGCACTTCGTACTGTGTGTTTCTACATACAAACTACCTGTGCATATAAGGAACTAGGCAAGGGTGCACATATGGTATTTGAGAAGCGTGAGTGCCAAGATAAATTTTCATTATTGTAAATCATACGATTTGTTCTCGTTAGTGTGTTACTTCAGAAGAGCATAATGCAGCCTGCAGTCACGTGGTATTTGGGATGGAAGTCTTAAATGTTATATTGTAAGGTTGTGATAAAGAATCTATTAAATTTATGTTCACAGACTGACAGTATGAACATTCAAACGTTAACTTGCCTGAACTGACTTTACATTGTGGGTAGACATTTGTAAACTGCAGCTGCACCTATCACAAACAGTTAGTAAGGGTTGCCTTCAAGCATTAACTTGGCTACCGAGGATACGAGCTTCTGGCATGTGCGATGTAACTACTGCCATTCGTGAACACGAATTGCAATGTGTCGTGAAGAGAACGCTTGACACTGCACACTTAGACGCCAAGTACAGACGTGCCGCTAGTGAGTAACGGTTCCTGGTGCGACAATTAGACTTACCAGCCGGAATTTTTTGTGAATAACTGCGTGCGTCAGGTATCTTCAAAATGTATTAAGTAGCTTACCAAACTTGCAATCAACTAATTACAAAGACGCTGTTTAAGTGCGCTTGTAGCGGTTCTGGACAGTACTTAATTACTATGGTCATACACTGCATTGTGGATCACGAAATATCGAACAATGAACAGGTTCAGTCAGAAAACAGATTAAGCTTCTGTTGTCAAATAAACTTCATCGTACACTGCTTTTCCCTAACCCACACAATTACAGTTGTGTTAGGTTAGAATGTTTTAACGAGAGAGCGTACCTCTGCCTCCTGGTTAACAATTTATTTTTATCTTGTTTTCTCAACAGAAAGCTATTACATGCTCCCTGTTTTCCTTACATCTCACGCTGGAAGGCGATTCTGTAAGCTGTACCTTCTATCATCGTGAAGGTCCTAAGATGCATCAATTCGCTGCAAACTTGCCTTGAGCAACTAGATGCTGCTCCACTGATGACCACAGGTGTAATCAGTACAACTATCCCAACATCATTAACTTTGTGAAGAAAGAAACTATCTACGAATAACCTTTATAAAATTCGAACAATTACGAAAACAAACAACTGTGAAACCGAAAAAATTGTACTAAAATTATGCAATGAACTGTGTGGAAATTGATATTCTCCACTCAAAAACAAAGTATTTCTAGAGAAATTCTATTCAAGCGTCAATTAATTTGCAAGCTCTTGTGCAAAGAACTTTTATCGAATTAAAGAACATTAATTTGTGTAATGAAATTTCGTAAGTTAACATTCGATATTACTTACCAAAAGCGCTCTAATGAAAACTGTTGTCATAAGGTTGAAGGTCTCTCCCTCTATCTTCCCTGGTTTCCCTTGGCCTCAGACTTCATAGCGAGGCAAAATAAAGAAATTAATTCGGGAAGAAATATTAAATCTAATCCCACCAGTAACAGATATAACAGCGACGATGACTGACGTTGTATACAATTAAAAAACCAAACAAATTGTAATTCACTAATATACCATACCTTTGAACATAATTCTGTAGAACCATCTTTATTGTTTTATGTCATAATATTACAGGTTACACCAATGTTCAGATTCATCTAAAGAAAATTTATAACCAACTCTATGTCTCACGTTAATCCTATTCCTATCTTTTTAAAAATACGAACCAAATATTAACCCGAAAGAAAATATTTTTAACTTGATCCCAGCAGAAAGGAAAGATAATAGTAACTAGTACTGAAATGAGTAAAATCAGAATGGCGATAGGCTTGTTTACTTAGCAAATAAAGTATGTCACCATTGGGGGCATTATAAAGCATCGTGTCGCGTTCGCATGATTTGCGATGTTTTCGATCTCTGTTTGTGATCACGTAGGGTACCAAAGCCTCTAGATGCGCAAAATTTAAACTCTCCACCGTCCTTTTAATTTCCTCGTTACATTACAAGAATTTATAAAAAAATTACGGCCATTTTTAAGTCCCACTTTTTTATGTCTCTTGATCGAAGGTACATGTATCAAGATGGATAACCGATTATTTAAGTGAAATTCATAAATTGTTTTTCGTCATTCAGTGCTATAACAGCAGCATCATAATGATTATTCAAAATACTTTGTCGCGTTATGAACAAGAGTTTAGCACTAACGAAATATTAGAATTTGTGGTTTATTTAAATGTCTATCTGACTTGGCAAGGAACTGAGAGGGTGTACACTCACATTTTTACTGTGGAAATTCGATCTGAAAATAATTGCCTCAATATCGACCGATCTTGCTGTTCTCAAAAACAAATTTGATATGAGAGAACATTAAATAGTAAGTCAAGAAACTTTTATTGATTGCTGCACTACACTTCAAAGTAAAACCAATGTATGACGCTATATTTGAAAATAATCACCATGTCTCTGTGAACAATGGTCGACTAGTCCTACCAGTCATTGAGTTCCTTGATGGTATAAATTCGCTCCTTGGCCATAGAGCCATTCAAGCACCACTATGTGGAAATTTATGTCCAACCGAAGATAGTTTTGCTTGCCAAAAAGAGGGAAATCACATGGTGTAAGTCCTGGCCTGTATGGTGGGTCCTTCCAAACCTCCCGCCAAAAACAATGAAGCAAAGCTTGGCACACCTTGTGCGGTGTTGTATCGCTGAGCAGGAAAACAACGTCTTTGCTTCATTTCCCATGTTTCTTGGTCTTTACGTTTCATCCATACATGTCTGCAGGAACTGTTATAATTCTTGTTGCACAATGGTCTTAGCATAGGACGACATGAGTAACTTAAGGGGCTCCGGAAAGGCTCAAAATCATGAAAAGTTCAATTTTTACTTTTTTGCGTTTTCTGAATCTGCAGACTATTACCTTTTAATAGATATATAATTTATTCAATTCTGAAGACTACAACTATTTTTAAATTTTTTTTGGAATGTGTTCTACATGGGCATGACCCACTGCGGCGCTGTTAAACTGCTGTCAAATGGTGTTATTATTAATGTCCGTGTTCATCAGGTACATTTTAGTGATGTGAGATAAAGTATGTGTTGTGGCTAACCTGTGATGGTTCAATATATATCGCTGGTGTGATTGTCGATTGTTTCATGTTTATTTACTCTGTCGTTATCTCGAAAATATTCGTAATTAATTCTGTTTCTTGAGTCTCTGTTTTGTTGAAGTATAATAATGAGTAAAAGTAAAGTTATTAGAAATCCTCTGAAGGCTTTTAAGAAAAGGAGAAATGTTGGAAAGCCAAAGGTATGTGTTATTACTGTAAACAATAAAGACGATAACCAAGTGAGTGAACCTTACCTCTCAAGTACACCTGCCCATAGCAGTCAAAGTGGGAAAGAAAATACTTCACAGAAGAAGCTTGGTTCAATGAGTGAAAACTATGAATGTTTTATGGGCGAATCGGATGTGAATGAAATATTTGATATGTCGGTTCTCAAAGGAATTTTTTCAAACTGTGCAAGATGTATTCATTGTAGTGAAGTTGGTCTGGAACTCTCCATAATAAAGCACATAGGACTTGCTAGTGAAATACAACTGAAATGTGATAAGTGTTCATACATGACCACCTTTTGGAACAGTGTTGCAATAACTGCAACTGAAGAAAATGGTAGCAAAATCTACGAACACAACATTAGATTTGTTTATTCCTTGCGTTCAGTTGGTAAGGGTGCTACTGCAGGTGCAATTTTCTGTGGCATCATGAATCTTCCAAATCCCCCAACCAAGTTTACGACCTATAATAAATTAATAGGGTCTAAAGTAGAAGATGTCTGTATAGAATCTATGAAGAACGCTGTGGAAGAGGCAGTAGTGGAAAATAATGGTAACAGAGATTTGACTACAGCATTCGATGGTACCTGGCATAAACGGGGACACACATCTCTTCATGGTGTAGTATCTGCCACCAGTATGTGTACAGGGAAAGTTTTAGATGTAGCAGTAATATCAAAGTATTGTAGATATCCACAAAAATATAAAGGTACACATGAAAATAATTGCAAAGCTAACTATAGTGACAGTAGTGAAGGAATGGAAGTGGCTGGTGTTGCCAGTATATTCCAGCGTTCTGAGGCGTGTGATAAAATGCGATATGTTAATTACCTTGGTGACGGTGATTCTAAAAGTTTCAAACATGTTCAAGGACTGAAGCCCTATGGTGATGATGTTGTAGTGCAGAAATTTGAGTGTATTGGACACGTATAGAAGCGAATGGGAACAAGACTTCGGCGACTGAAAGCTTCGTACAAAAAACAAAACTCAGTGATGGTAAAGGGTTGGATGGGAAGGGAAGGTTAACTGACAGTGTAATTGACAAAATACAGAACTATTATGGAATGGCTATTAGGCAAAATACACAACGTGTCGACGAAATGAAGACGGCTGTTTGGGCTCTTTTTTTTTCATACTTCTTCAACCGATGAAAATCCCCAACATAGCTTGTGTCCCAAAGAAGAAGACAGTTGGTGTAAATATAACAAAGGATTGCTAACTGGTGAAGTGTACACTCATAAGCATAGTCTGCCTCATGCAATAATGGAGGTGATAAAACCTATTTTCAGAGACTTAGCAGCACCTGAACTGTTGAAAAAGTGTATTCACGGAAAAACTCAAAACCCCAATGAAAGTGTAAATAGTGTTATATGGTCGAGAATCCCCAAGACTGTATTTGTTGGAATAGAAACACTTCACTTTGGTGTGTATGATGCTGTTGCGACTTTCAATGATGGCAACATTGTAAGGTGCAAGGTATTTAGAAATGTGGGAATGAAGATAGGTTCTAACATGGTACGAGCAATGCTTGCTTTAGACAAGGAACGCCTTCGGGCTGCAGACAGGGCTGTAAAGAGTCTAGAAATACAAGCAAGAGTAAACAGGAGGAGGAACAAGAGGAAGCTGGAGGAGGAGTTTGCAGAGGATGAAGATAATCCATCCTATGGACCTGGAATGCACTAAAAAGTTAATCCAATCTTTGTCGCTCGATTCCCAAAACTTTTATTTTGTCATACTAATTACATGTTTTCTAAGAATCTTCCAAACATATTTGTTTCAAACTTTCAGTAAATGTTACACAGCACCTTCTGCATAATTTAACACAGCCTTTTTCCAAAAAACTGTATATTTTTGAATATATAAATAAAAAATTGCAAAAAAAATGTTGTGAATTTTCATTACAATTGAAAAAAAATCATCTTTAATAACTGAACTAAAATTTTGTAAAATCCCTGTGTTAAGTTGTAGCCCATATTCCAATAAATAATCTGTAAAAAGTTCAACTTCCTACCTCAAATACTTTGTGAGGAAAGATGTAATTTATAAGCGTTATTTTAACATTGCAAGTATAGGGCGTTCCGGAGCCCCTTAATTTCTGAAGTTCCTAAGAAACTCACATCATACGGGATAAATCATTCAAAATATTTCACGAAAATGTTAAGAAAATATCTAGTGAATGTAGTGGGATAGTTCTGTTTTACTGCATGAAGTAAGTCGACTGTCACAGAGTTACCTGACAGTTTGCAGTATTTATAAGTTGCAGTTATACTAGCAGTACGAAGAAAATGTTTCTACGGCCAGTGCATTTCTTAAGCAGGCTCATACTTCAGAAGCAAAGTTTGCACAACAAAGACATGGAACAGGTAGCAGCTGAGTTGACCAGGGACTGAAATACAAAAAGTATGAGGCAATGAGTATAAACCAACTGGAACACAATAAATTAAGAGCAAGCGAATCAACTGGGTTGCCCTCCTCTTTAAAAACTGTCACAGTATTTTTATTTTATTCTCTAGGTTGTCACAACACTGATACAAGAATTTTTGGGGAATAACTTTTGAAAAAGCTTGGTACATTAAGTGTAAGAAATAAAACGGCTTAGCACTCATTCTGCTGAAAGAGTAAATGACAGCAACTCCCTACATAAAAATTTTAAAAAATGGAACTTGGAGTGGCGTTTACACACAGAAACATCTTCAAGTACAAACGTGTTGATGTAGACGGGCAGCTGGTGCTCGAATGGGTGGAGATAATAGATGCTGTTGATTCATCATGACAAACTACCGTGAATCTCTGACAGTGGTCATTGTCAGCCAGATTATAACTTAATTGCTGCCCGTGAAAGAACTGCTCAACAGTGTGTAAACTGCACAACGTTCTTGTATCCCACACACAACATAGCCCTATAATATGCTATTTAATCACAGTACTGTCTTGCAGTTACATCCTTCAACAGACTATGTATCCTACAGCAAATTGTAATCGCGTAGTGAAGGCTATAAACAAGAGCAACAGGCCATCACACCACAAACTATGAACCTGGACGCAAATTTATGTTCCGTTATTTGACTGTAGTTTTACATTTTTGTTTTGGCGAAGAGATGTTGCAAAAAAGCTTACCACTAGTAGATACACTAAAAACAACCCTTGAAGTGCTTGGTCCGCCCAGAATTAGTCAAAAAGCCCGAAGAATATTGCAAAGGCTAAAAACACATTCAAGGCATTTTTGGGCCATTTTCTTGTCCCCAGATATTATTGCTTATCAGCTCTTGTTTATCTCAAATATTTGGGGTCGTACGAACATAACAAAGCCAGAACGACAAACACACGTCGAGATTATTGTCCTCACAGTCTCATCACCATGTACAAACTTAAAAAAGTCTTTAATATGTTGGAAAATAGGAAACAAATAGTTTTACGTGGTATGAGAAAGGAACTAATTAAATATTTCAGGATCGAAAGGAATTTCATCGCTGCCATAAGTTTTCCCATGTTGATATTTCACTAAATGACGAACTTACAGTAATACATGTCTCTGACGGCCTCTTAGAATCTTTTTGGATACTTGGCTCGCGAGGTCAAGACTGCGGGCATTAATGGGGTACTGATGTGATATCATATGCTGTCTCACTGCTATAACTACCCAGATGCTGCCAAACTTTCATAATGTTTAACAGTGGTGCACACTAGCTAAGTCTGAAATTAAGTGGTAAATGTAAATTACAGTATTCAACAAGGCTTGATTTGCGACAACGTATATCTTACAAGTATGGTTTTTGCATATAAATAATAATTTCGTTGCACACTTTTTGTCATAAATAATAATTTTGCGTAATGAATGGCTCTGTTAAATAATGCTCACGCTGGAGTTGTTTGTAGAGCTGTTTGTGAATTACCACAAAAGGTGAATGCGATTTATCCATCTAATATTCAGCATTCTGTTGTATCACAACATTTCAATAATAATTTTGCGTAATGAATGGCTCTGTTAAATAATGCTCACGCTGGAGTTGTTTGTAGAGCTGTTTGTGAATTACCACAAAAGGTGAATGCGATTTATCCATTTAATATTCAGCATTCTGTTGTATCACAACATTTCACAAGCTTCTGTTGTCTTCTGTGTGAACTCTTCATCGTCCACATTTCGCTTCCATACAGCACTACTCTCCAGACAATTACCTTCAGAGAAAACTTCCTATTTTAATCAAATTCCCTCATTATTGCCTGGTTTAATTCCACGTGATAGCATTATCCTTGTTGTACTTTGCGTGATATTCAGTTGTAGCCTTTTTTCAAGACACTTATCCATTCCATTAAACTGCTCTCCCAAGTCCTTTGCTGTCTTTGATAGAATTACAGTCTCATTGGAAAACCTGAGAGATTTAATTTATTCTCCCTGTACTTTAATTCCCTTTCCAAATTTCTTCTTACCTTCCTTTTCTACTGATATCCAACGTATTATAAAAATGTATGTGTTTATGGTTGGTTCGTGGGATTAAAGGGACCAGACTGCCACGGTCATCGGTCCCTGTGTTTATGGATTATATGTGTTTGTATGTTATGTTCCCCATCTCCTCCTAAACCACTGAATCAATTTCAATAAACTTGATGCACAAATTACTTACTTACAGAAAGAATCGCAGTGGGTGTAAGAACCTACCTATCAGAAGCCCAGGGGTTAAAAAGCAGTGTACCCCACGGAGTGCGAATATCCATATTTTATTCATCTGGTATTTGAGAATGAGAGCGCTTGGAACTTGTAACAAACTTAACACATATTTTCAAACCTTAGAAATTTTTTCTCGCTGACAACCCTCGCAAAATGATGAAAGGAAAAAGGTTTATCGCTTACTACATTTCCAATCTTCAGGCAGTGAAACTGCCACTGGAAGCATGACTTTTCAATTTATTACTTTTTTACTATTAACCGTATTTGTTACACTTGTGCAGAAGTATACATATATACCACTAAACATAACAGCAAAAGATATTGTTCGACACATAGTTAAGGAGATATGAAGTCATAAACGCTGAGATGTGTGAAAAACTGCAGCATCGTCCATGACGTTTTAATTTACGACTTCTTTACTACTAACTCTATTTCGTAGACAGTATACAAATATGCCGCTGCGTGTACCTACAAAAATGGACCGTTGTATTACACATAATACAGAAGGTATGTCATAAACTGTGAGATGCGTGAAAACTGTCGCATCATGCAAGAAGTAATAATTTATTACTTCTTTACTACCTATCTATTCACAACTCATGTCACAGACAGAAGCAAAATATACCACTGGACGTACCTGCAAAGTTATGTCATTGTATGGCACATAGTTCAGGAGATACGAAATCATAAACATTGTGCTGCGTGTAAATGAAACTGCAGTGTGAAATTCGCATGAAATACGCGTGAAACATGCGTACAACCCCATGGGTAAAAAGCTCATCCTAAACCCCTGGAACGATTTCAACCAAAAAAATAAATATGGTGAGTCAGGAGGAAAGGTACAGGCTTTGAGGGGTGATAATATAAGTGATTCTGAACAAAAAACGATATTTGGACATATGCCATATTGCGAATAGTTTCTGAGATAGAACACGTGTAATATCACTTTTGTACCATTTCTGGAATCACTCGAAAGCCGCAACACCCACCTACAACATGTCGCAGTACAAATTTTAACTACATTCAGTTTCCTACAAAAAAAGGACCTATTCATGTTTCCCTAGGACTTACAGTTTGCGCAAAGACAGCGCGAGGATACTGAATATCTGACGCGACGCGACGCTCATGCACTGTAGCTTAGGTAGTTTTTGTAGCCCAATTTGATATAATCCTCCTAGAGGGGTGGAGTTGATAACGTGGAGAGAGAAGCGGGAGGAGGAGATAGATAGACAGAGTTGTGGAAGGAGGAGATGGTAATGGGTAGGGGAACAGGAGAGGAACAGAGTGATGAGGAGGGGGAGGGGGGATGGACAGAGAGAGAGAGAGAGAGAGAGAGAGAGACGAGAGGAGGAGATGGACAAAGAAAGGAAAGGGGGACAGATGGGCAGAGATAGGGGGAGGAAGAGGTGGGAAGAGAGAAGGGGTAGGAAGAGATGGATAGAGAAAAGGGGAAGGAGGAGAAGAACTAATAGAAGACTGGTGTGAATACATGCCTGGGCAATGCCAGTTGATCAGATAGTATGAACTATACTTTCTCCGCTACTGCTCCCTTTCACGTCCGCTGACTCTTACTACCATAATCAGGCTGACTTCATAGAAAACGAATTACTTTTCTAAGTGCATAAAACTCTCAGCTTTTATTGACTGTCCACCTTTCCAAAAGTCACAGTTTGCAGAGCGAAATAGGAAAAGCAAATGTTTCTTTGCAGATGCTTTCAGTTCTCCATATTCTGAGCAGGCAGCTCGGTCTTGCTGTTTCTCCTGGAGTACCTTTGTTTGGGGCCGAACGTCCGAAGCGGGTCTTCTGTTTCCGTCTGCCGAATGGAAGCGACAAGCGCGTCGTAAGTCGTGTGTCGCTGAACCATCACCTGTAACAAATTGCGGCTCTCGTCATCTCGCGCCTTTGCAGGTCGTCCATAGAGGATAACCTATAATGATATCGATCTCATAAATAGCGGTCAGCATTTCTAAATCTTAGAAGTTTGATAGCTGGTTGGAGCTAGTAAATTAATTAATAGCACTTACCTCACTACGGTACTTTCAGATCTGACAGTGCTTCGTATGTGTACAGCGTTTGTAATTGCATGTTGAGCGGTGAACTACACTGCTGCCTAAACTTGTACTATTATATCAACAGTAAATGCTGGAAAAAGCTTTGTGGTTTTCCATGATTTGACCACGCTCGGAGTTTTCTGATTTAGGAAGCTTTGATTTATTTTGAACTTCAGGGCCAAGCGGTAAACACACTATGTGAGGGCTCTAGAGTCTGTCTACGGACATTAACTTTTATTAAGCACACTAGATGCTGTACTTCAATAATAAAGGGAATATAAAGACTATTTAGGCTCAATTTTATGCACTAGGAATGTACCTGTGACAAAAATTATGACCACCACCCAACGTGAGAATTGGCGCTCCTTGTGGCGTTGCAAGCACGAGACCCGGCATACGGAGCAGACGCAATTTAGTAATCATTCTAGTAACGATAGGGGCCACAAAAGGGGAAATCCACTGACATAAGCGACTTTGGCAAAGGTCAGATTGATGTGCTGTGGCGTCTTGGTACGAGGATCTCGGAAGCGTCGATGCAGGTCGGCTGTTCGCTGCTGCTGTTGTTAACATCTATGGAAAGTGGTTAAAGAATGGCGAAACCACGAGTAGGCAAGTTGTTGGACGTCCGAACTTAGCGATCTGTGGCAGATGTGGCAACAGAGTACAATGCTGGTGCACGCGCAGTTGTTTCGGAGCATACCGTTTGCACACATTGCTAAAAGGGGGCTACGCAGCACAAGACATGTTCCCACATTGTTGACTATGACTGTGATTCAGTAGTTCGGCATCACAGAGATTGCACCATGGATCAGTGGAAATGTGTCGCCTAGTCGGTTGACTCATGTTTCTTGTTACACCAGTTCGATAGTCGTGCCTGAATATTCCATTGTTCAGGGGAACGGGTGCTCGAATCATCGAATCATGCACCATGGCACGGACACCGGCTACTGGGGCAGTTGTTATGCTATCGGGAACATTCACCTGCGGTTCCATGGGACATGTGGCAACAATCGAAGGTACGCTTGATAGTTTCACCGACGGCGATGGCATCTTCCAGCATGATAACAGTTGAGTCAGAAAGACAGAATCACGCTACAGTGGTTGAGGACCATTAACTAAACCTAATGTCACCTAGTCAGAACCCAATGGCATACATCTGGGACGCCATAGGGCACTAGATTTACGCGCACTAGATCCGCACCCATAAACCACCGGCCTGTAATTTATGGGAATTGTGTGACAGGTGCGTATATTGACATCACGTGTGGTATGGATTCGACAACTCATCTGGAGTTGTCGAATCCATACCATGCAGAATTGTTGCATCTTCCAAAGATGTGTCAACAAGTTATTAAGCAGGTGGTCCCAATGTTTTGGTTCAGGTGCGCATGTCTATGTGTGTTTTCCCTATACCCAACACAACGTTTATTGTGCCTACATCTATTTACGTGCAGCTTGTATATGATTTGAGGTGACACTTACAGATGCAATCACTCCTTAGACAATGAATAGCCAGAAGTGTGTTTCCATTTAAAGCCCAATATGGCGGAAGAACATTCTTTTTCTCTAATTTTAAATTGATAAACATATTTCGTCTGATTTGTATCATTGCGTTATTGTGACATCAGCCATTTTGTCTCAAACAGTGCTTGTCAGTCAAAAGTGTTATGAGTCACAGAAAGTTCTACGTTTCATAGTTTATCATGAAATAATTGTGTAATTCTTGTTAAATATATTTTTACCTTATTCATTACCCATTCTCTACACCACATATCATGCTACCTCATTTAGTTTTGTTTTGTTTTTGCAGATTATGACGAAAAAACCGGCCGGAGATGTCGCGTTAAGGTAGTTTAATAGAAACATACAGTGACAGATTGCTCTCATGGTTAACAATATGGGAGCTCGGCAATGGGGCCACATTTTCTCAATCCAGCAACGGCTGTTGTCCCTTGAAAGCAGGGGGAACCCCGTCCTCAGCTTTTCATCCCAGAAAAAAACCCAGACACTACCTGGAAACGAACCCAGGTCCTGACCCGTCGCAGCTAGGCATGTAGACCGCTCAACTTGAAGATGATTTCACCCAACGATGGTAAACGAAGAGCTTACAGGTGCTTTCAATAGCCAATGAGGTGTTGCTTCACAGTCACATTTTCTGTTGCGAGTGATCTTATCACTCATCCCGAAGTATGTAAGCCGGCCGGAATGGCCGAGCGGTTCTAGGCGCTACAGTCTGGAACCGCGCGACCGCTACGGTCGCAGGTTCGAATCCTGCCTCGGGCATGGATGTGTGTGATGTCCTTGGGTTGGTTAGGTTTAAGTAGTTCTAAGTTCTAGGGGACTGATGACCTCAGAAGTTAAGTCCCATAGTGCTCAGAGCCATTTGAAGCAATTGAAGTATGTAAAAACAAACGAAAGCAATACCGTCGCACTTACGCATTTCATATTTCTGAATACACTAAATGGTAGAACGGTCACACTCCACAAGATAGACTGAATGTTAATTATCAGATTTAACAGTTCTGCATGGCTACAAACAGTACTGCTTGGTTCCATTTATATTCAGTTTGGCAGATATAGTGAAGTATGAATGTTTATTGTTCGTTAATCTTGTGCTAGATCCTATGGTTGAGGTACAGTAGTACTCCCACGCGATACAAGGTGTCTCAGCAGAAATTTTCATCATTCAGAAATATGACAGGAACGATCAATCGAAGCAAAAAATTCTAGTAAACATGGGCTCTAAAATGCATACCTAAAGAGCTATTGGCACTCCTTCATCTCCGATACTGTGAACAAATCTCTTACCTTGTAAGCTCTTTGCTTTCCATATTATGAGATAAACTTATGCTCTGAAGTGTATACTGTGAACAAATCTCTTACACTGCAAGCTCTTTGCTTTCCATATTATGAGATAAACTTATGCTCTGAAGTGCATAGTGCATACTATAAGAGCTGTGAACACTTGTTCAATTTCGCTGCTGTGACACACGTCTCTTCTACTGAACAAGTGCTCATAGCTGTT
Organism: Schistocerca serialis cubense; assembly: GCF_023864345.2. Classification (NCBI taxonomy): domain Eukaryota; kingdom Metazoa; phylum Arthropoda; class Insecta; order Orthoptera; family Acrididae; genus Schistocerca; species Schistocerca serialis. The sequence goes on from NC_064638.1 coordinate 341,613,883, forward strand.
AATGTGTACAGTTTAGAGCATTTGTTTACTAGACAATTATTTCTTACTTTGGTCCGTACTGTCTTCTCCCAAAATATGAAAAGCAAAGAGCTTACGGTAGTAGAGATTTGTTTCACAGTGTCGAAGATGATGAAGTATTCATAGATCTTAAGGTGTACATTAAAGAGACCGCGTTTACTAGCGTTTTTTGCTTCGAAAGATCATTCCTATCGTACCCCTGAATACTGACCATGCCTCGTGGGACACCCTGCATGTATAAGAGACACTTGATGTTGGTACTAGGGACAGGGCGCCCAATAGCGACCAAATACAAAACGATAGGTAAATCAAAAGCCAATACGTTCGTCCATAAAACTATGCATAAGATATGAAGTGTGACAAAGAAATTTAGGAAATGTCCGACTCTCTATGCCACGAACAAGAATAGACCAAACTCACCTCAGCAACTGAAACGCGTTGTAATAAAAATTTTGGTTAGCGGAATGCGTACAAAGCAAGCACTGTGAAATTTGTCAGATAGGCGACGCGTTCTCTGCGTCATTGCTCTCACAATGGCTTACAGTTACAGATTGTAAATGCGTTAGCAAAGCTGAGAAAATAGTCAGGGAATGCGAGGAACCAAGGCTCGTGAAAAATAAGGTTTGGTAATAAGTAGTGTTCGGATCGATATCCACTTAAAACGAACGAAATATGCGCCACAACTGCTCGAAATATGCATTTAAAACATGCTCTTACTGGCGGTATATGCCTTTAAATACGCAGCTAAAATTCTTTAATTATGCATTTATCTTAGATAAATTCTTTAAAATATGCATCTTAATTGGGAAAATTAATGAATAACAATCAAATATTTTTCAGTAATGGCTATAATTCAATGAATAAAATGAAGTATAACATAGGTACCTACACGATAAGTTTGGTAAATTCTAAAAATTAGAGTTTGTTTGAACACTTTTTCCATATTCTCTACATGAAATTTTTTCTTCTGGTCAGATAATAACATTCTCAATCTTGAAAATGATTGTTCAACATCACATGACACTACAAGTAAAAATTTAAGAGCAGCGGCATCAGATGACGTGAAATCATCTAGATTCTCAGAGCGTTTCTCTCCTTCCAGTAACTGAGCGATCTTCCGAATCGTAGACCAACCAGGATTTCAATGAAGAACTGCATCCTATTTTCTTCTAAGTCTCTCACCGATCGGACCTGGCCAACTCTATGTCCTGAGTCCTTCGACGAGAGCCACTGCCCTCGTAACTTACATGTTACGAGTCTCAAGTTCCACAATTAGGTCTGGCAGGCCACCCAAGTGCACTCGGATGAAAGATAGGCTGTGTAACACACTGGAATTCTTCATGGCGTCCTTGGTTTTTGCTGTGGCTAAATTTTCGCTATCTTCAAACCCCCTTAGGACGTGGAACAAGAATGTAGTAATCTAGTGAATGTCGGTTTCAAGCTGAAAACTACTGTACAGAGAAATAAGCTTAATATTGGAATTCTGCATTGTGTTCGTTTTCTTTGCTTATTCAATTTATCCAGAACTACATACGCATCCATACCTCTTCAACTTTTCTGTGGCTGTCCGCATAATAGTTTGCAGCTGAAATCCACGTTCCCCACCTCGTGAAGACTGGTTCAGGTCGCACAGGACAGTCAGGGTGAGCAGTCTTGAAAGCTCTCACTCGACTTGGTGCCTTGATGAAAACCTTCTTTGCCGAAGAGATAAGGCTGTTGACCTCTGGCAATGTGGCTCTGACCTCTTCAGCGACTCGATGGACGCCGTGGGCCGGACACGTGAGGTGAATAATTTTACGGTAAAACACTCGGAGACAATCTGCCTTCAGTATATATGCGGCACTAACCATCACAATGGCTAAAACCTTCTACTCCCCACGTTTCTGATCTTCACTTCTCCATAGCACGCCTGAAAGAAAATCAAAGGATTTTACAAATTTTACAATTCTTTTTTATTTTATTATTATTGGCTCGGGACATGATGTGAAAAACTAATTATTGGCTGGGGATATGATGTGGAAAACTGCACTCTTATATTACCTATAATTTATTTTATACTATTCAATACTGTCGAAACTTACCCAATGCTTCCCGCACCGTGCGCGTAGTCGTGGCGTGAGTCGTTCGTTCCACTTCTTTGCGTAGTATGAGGTGTCCTCGTCCAGCCTCGGCAGCAGATAATTTTTCAACTGTGACGTGCACCATATACCGACCGCAAGAATCAGTGGTTTCGTCAGCGGATAGCCAGACTGGAGAATCGCTAATGTCTTTCTTGATATTCTTCAATGTCTGTAATAGAGGAACTAAATTAAAAAATACACATAAACATGTGGACTCTACGTAGGAGACATACACACGAAAACAAACTATATCCGTTTTGCACCTACCTATATTTTGACTATTTTATTATGTATGTACATTGACCAAAATAATACTAGTTTAATTCGCACAAAAATTATATTCTATAAAAATAAATTCACTTTCTTTTTTGCAGTGAACGTTTTGAGACAGACTGTCTCCTTCCCAAGTCCTTAAAAGAATAAACGTTCAAACATAGTTTATATTTATTTTTCGAGTTTTTTAAAATTAAATGACTATTATTTTGGCCTATGTATATATCAAATAATATCCATTGACTTTCACATACCGAAAAACCTTACCTTTTCATACAATGGGTCCACATAGTTCTTTCTGATCGTTGACTCGTGAGGAATATCTTTTCCCGTGTATTTTTTCAAGAATGTCCTCAATCCTTCATTGTCCAGCTAATTCAAGAGGTTGTTTGCTTTTATTATAGCCTCGCAAAGTTCCTCATTGAACTCACTTTTGTCGTCCATATGATTGTCGGAAGGACAGAGTCAGCATACAGGAAGTCAAAACAACCTTTGGTGACATTAAAAGCAACGGTGGTAACATTAAGAGTGCAACGGGAATTCCACTGTTAAATGCAGAGGAGAGAGCAGATAGGTGGAAAGAATACATTGAAAGCCTCTATGAGGGTGAAGATTTGTCTGATGTGATAGAAGAAGAAACAGGAGTCGATTTATAAGAGATAGGGGATCCAGTATTAGAATCGGAATTTAAAAGAGCTTTGGAGGACTTACGGTCAAATAAGGCAGAAGGGATAGATAACATTCCATCAGAATTTCTAAAATCATTGGGGGAAATGGCAACAAAACGACTATTCACGTTGGTGTGTAGAATATATGAGTCTGGCGACATACCATCTGACTTTCGGAAAAGCATCATCCACACAATTCCGAAGACGGCAAGAGTTGACAAGTGCGAGAATTATCTCACGATCAGCTTAACAGCTCATGCATCGAAGCTGCTTACAAGAATAATATACAGAAGAATGGAAAAGAAAACTGAGAATGCGCTTGGTGACGATCAGTTTGGCTTTAGGAAAAGTAAAGGGACGAGAGAGGCAATTCTGACGTTACGGCTAATAATGGAAGCAAGGCTAAAGAAAAATCAAGACACTTTCATTGGATTTGTCGACCTGGAAAAAGCGTTCGACAATACAAAATGGTGCAAGCTGTTCGAGATTCTGAAAAAAGTAGAGGTAAGGTATAGGGAGAGACGGGTCATATACAATATGTACAACAACCAAGAGGGAATAATAAGAGTGGACGATCAAGAACGAAGTGCTCGTATTAAGAAGGGTGTAAGACAAGGCTGTAGCCTTTCGCCTCTACTCTTCAATCTGTACATCGAGGAAGCAATGATGGAAATAAAACAAAGGTTCAGGAGTGGAATAAAAATACAAGATGAAAGGATATCAATGATACGATTCGCTGATGACATTGCTATCCTGAGTGAAAGTGAAGAAGAATTAAATGATCTGCTGAACGGAATGAACAGTCTAATGAATACACAAATGGTTTGAGAGTAAATCGGAGAAAGACGAAGGTAATGAGAAGTAGTAGAAATGAGAACAGCGAGAAACTTAACATCAGGATTGATGGTCACGACGTCAAGAAGTTAAGGAATTCTGCTACCTAGGCAGTAAAATAACCAATGACGGACGGAGCGAGGAGGATATCAAAAGCAGACTCGCTATGGCAAAAAAGGCATTTCTGGCCAAGAGAAGTCTACTAAAATCAAATACCGGCCTTAATTTGAGGAAGAAATTTCTGAGGATGTACGTCTGGAGTACAGCATTGTATGGTAGTGAAACATGGACTGTGGGAAAACCGGAACTGAAGAGAATCGAAGCATTTGAGATGTGGTGCTATAGACGAATGTTGAAAATTAGGTGGACTGATAAGGTAAGGAATGAGGAGGTTCTACGCAGAATCGGAGAGGAAAGGAATATGTGGAAAACACTGATAAGGAGAAGGGACAGGATGACAGGACATCTGCTAAGACATGAGGGAATGACTTCCATGGTACTAGAGGGAGCTGTAGAGGGCAAAAACTGTAGAGGAAGATAGAGATTGGAATACGTCAAGCAAATAATTGAGGACGTAGGTTGCAAGTGCTACTCTGAGATGAAGAGGTTAGCACAGGAAAGGAATTCGTGGCGGGCCGCATCAAATGAGTCAGTAGACTGATGACACAAAAAAAAAAAAAAAAAGGTTCGAAAATGAGGAGATCAATGGTTGCTGTGAAGTTTCTAACTGTGCCTTGGTTAAGTTGTTCTGGTGCTGAGATGTTATTTATGCTGATACAGTTGAATTTTTTTTCTGAACCCTGACCTAAAGCGTCAGAGAAGCGAATAAATATCAACAAGTACGTACAACTGTACAAAAATGTAAGAGAACAGTGTGTACCCGCGAGATGGTCACTCAAAAAAGTGAATTAAGACTACAAATAAGTTTCTAAAAATTGGAACATCGATCCCCTCACAACATTTAACTTTTTTTTTTAATTTGCAAGAACGCTGAATGTAATTCCTACAGGTTTTTTTGTTCCTTCCCATTCGTACATAGAAAACATGGACACAAATTTACAAATGAACTTAATAATCGTTTAAGTTATTGGAAAAATTATGGAAAAAGGGAAAAAAATTAAACTCACATAGCTGGCAGAATGTTATTTTTTCGTCCTTTGTGAAAGCACAATCGCTCCCGCTCAATTTCCGTAAATTATTGGTTTTTGGCCTGGGCATATTCGTAATTTGAAGAAGGTAGCAAAGGGTCGATGTGAACAGCACGGAAACAACGCAAGAATGATTCATATTCCGAAATGCCAACAATAACTAGAAGGGCATTGTTGGCGCACTGCAGAGATCAGGTGAGCGACCTGAACACGCTTTAACTGCGGGCAACAAATACCGAAGCACGTTTCTACTCCGATAATCCGTCTTGCAACACTGAACCATCACAAGTCTTTAGCATCCTTATCCGAAAGACTACCTAAAAGGAAAAATGTTTGACAGGTTCTTGGGTTGTCAGAGAACAAAATGAACCTCAATATGACCTGTAAATGTCAAAAATATGCTTCTTTACGGCCATTTCTTATAAATATGACAATAATATGCTCAAACGCCAAAAATATGCAAATATAGGCATATTAAATTTGAATATAAAGTAGCCTAGTACCTCTAAAATAACATCATTCGTAAAAAAAAAGATATGCAAAATCCGAACTCTAGTAATAAGCACTGTATGAGGCTAAAGGCTGACAGTGTGACATCACTAAGGAACAGCATCTGCTTAGGAAACAGCGCTATAACATGTGGACCGCGCATTTATGCGATGTATCTGAGGTATATTTTAGTTTCTACGGAAATAATGAGATGTAAATTGTTATTCTGCCATTACTAGAATGTTACTGCTACAGTTTGTAACTTGTCCAGCTATTAAAAAAATACTGCTGATTCAAAGTAATGAAAATAAAGATCAAGTATACATCGTATCGAAGCACGCAAAAAAGAAGCGTCAAGTTTAGTTAGTTTTTGCAAATTTCTGTCGAAGTAAATGTTCCAAATGAGCACGCAATTTTGAAGTTGGCTGTGAGAAAAGTTTTAACGAGTAAACGAGGTCTATATAACGCTAATATTCATTTTATATTCATCAAGGCTTTAAAGGACCTTCAACTAATAGGTGGACACTGTCGTTTTCTGTGAAGCAATTATACATGTCCCGTAGTTGTAGGAAGCATTTGAAATAACTAATATAACTAAAACATCCTTCAAAACACCTGGATGGCTACTGAAAATGCTGTCTATCCAAGAGCACAAGGTTGAGTTGCTCGTAGAGTTTATTCGAGCTCTCCCGGAGAAAATTGTGACTTTTATGCGAAACAGCGAGCAAAGTAATCGACTTGCAAATGTCCTCTTTGACCCATCGAACCCTTTTTAACGCAAAAACTTCTAATTTGAATGGATGAGAATATTTTGCCCCATATTCGATTAATATCACTAGATACAAGTGCATTTTACTACTTTCTTCACCATGCCGACAACGTTTCGTTGATGACAACTGACTTCGCACGTTTATTATGTGCACGCAATTTCGTACAGATGTTTTTCAGACTAGTATTTCTGCTCTGTAATGTCACTACGGAATTTTGTAAAATGGCTTCATCTGAATCATTACAACCAACCTACCATGTCGACATTTATCGTCATTCCTCTTCCGTTGTGATAGGTTTTCTAAAGCCTTTATGCTTCTTCTATAGATCTTACGTACTGTTGCACGTGGTGTGTTATCTCTGGTGCTATTACTACAAGGCTTCGCTATTAAGCACTCGTTTCCGCATTAAATTTAGCAGTCCAGAAAGCAAGCTTCTAAGATGATCAGTTTCTTTGAAATGACGTGAGCGTATTCTAGTCTTTGCAGCATTCACTGCGTCGTTTTACAGAATTTCGACAGCAAAATCTTATGAAGACTTGCATCAGGAGAGAAAGCATGAAGCACTACTTCAGTCCCTTTGGTATTACGACTGTGGGAATTACAGTCAACAACAGAACAACCAAGCATTGCTTACACATACTCAAAATAAATTATTTTACAAACCACTCATTATACAAAGGCAACTAAGCGAAACCGAAACACACACGAAATCACGCGGCCTCCAACTCACAAATATGGGCTCGAAGGGTTGATCTCTGACTTCATGCGCACAATGGCAGAAAAGCGTTTACTTCTGCGCTGCGAGCAACCATGGACGACCCTCTCCCTCCCTCCTGCTTAAACCCACGAGTATATTGAAGGTGAGCGCAACTTAATGCTTGGCAAAGGTAAGCGCTACAGAACAACAGTTCAGAACAAGAAATTGGTCCTTAACAATATATAAAACAAGCCTACGAATTTTTAAATTTTAGGAACTGTGACAATAATTATAGTAATGAAATACACTATCTGTGTTGCGATGATCCACATCAAGTATTACTGCGAAATGTAGGTTTTCAGCAGGGCGTGGATTCAGAGAAAATCGTTATCAAAACAAATCATAACAGGTGATTCAGATAGGTCCATTCTTTTGTTGGTAAGCTATCGTGAATGATCATAGTGACATTCCACCGCGCCAAGGTGCAGTGATGGAATTCCTCAACAGTTCCAAGGATAACCAAGCAGTTTCAATTGACACGGTAAGCGGTTACCAATCTATTGTGACGCCATGATAAATTGAAGTAATGCTTTTCAGTGCTTTATGATGTTTCTGCACAATGACAGCAACTCCGAGAACTAAACATGTTCACATAGACTTATTTATTTCTTCTTCCTGGACTTTAATTCCCACTCCAAATTGTTCTTTTGTTTCTTTTACTGCTTCCTCAATTTACAGATTGAATAATTTCGGGGTATAGGTTACAGCCCTAACAAATTGTAGATAGCCTTTCGCTCCCCGTCCTTTACTGCTGCTACCTTCAGTATTTCAAGGACAGTAATCCAGCCAACAACCATGACTTATTAAACTGATAGTTCAGTAATTTTCACAGCTGTCAGCAACTGCTTTCTTTGGAATTAGAATTACATTTTTCTTGAAGACTGAGGGTATATCGCCTGTCTCAAACATCTTGCACACCAGATGGAAGAGTTTTGTCATGGCTGGATCTCCCAAGTCTATCAGTAGTTCCGACGGAATGCCGTCTACTCCAGAGGCCTTGTTTCGACTTAGGTCTTTCAGTGTTCTGCCAGACTCTTCTGGCGGTATCATATCTCCAGCGTCATCCTCATGTACGTTCTCTTGTTGTTGTTGTTGTGGTCTTAAGTCCTGAGACTGGTTTGATGCAGCTCTCCATGCTACTCTGTCCTGTGCAAGCTTCTTCATCTCCCAGTACCTACTGCAACCTACATCCTTCTGAATCTGCTTAGTGTATTCATCTCTTGGTCTCCCCCTACGATTTTTACCCTCCACACTGCCCTCCAATACTAAATTGGTGATCCCTTGATGCCTCAGAACATGTCCTACCAACCGATCCCTTCTACTGGTGAAGTTGTGCCACAAGCTTCTCTTCTCCCCAATCCTATTCAATACTTCCTCATTAGTTATGTGATCTACCCATCTAATCTTCAGCATTCTTCTGTAGCACCACATTTCGAAAGCTTCTATTCTCTTCTTGTCCAAACTATTTACCGCCCATGTTTCACTTCCATACATGGCTACACTCCATACAAATACTTTCAGAAATTACTTCCTGACACTTAAATATATACTCGAAGTTAACAAATTTCTCTTCTTCAGAAACGCTTTCCTTGCCATTGCCAGTCTACATTTTATATCCTCTCTACTTCGACCATCATCAGTTATTTTGCTCCCCAAATATCAAAACTCCTTTACTATTTTAAGTGTCTCATTTCCTAATCTAATACCCTCAACATCACCCGACTTAATTCCACTACATTCCATTATACTCGTTTTGCTTTTGTTGATGTTCATCTTATATCCTCCCTTCAAGACACTGTCCATTCCGTTCAACTGCTCTTCCAAGTCCTTTGCTGTCTCTGACAGAATTACAATGTCATCGGCGAACCTCAATGTTTTTATTTCTTCTCCATGGATTTTAATACCTACTCCGAATTTTTCTTTTGTTTTCTTTACTGCTTGCTCAATATACAGATTGAATAACATCGGGGAGAGGCTACAACCCTGTCTTACTCCCTTCCCAACAACTGCTTCCCTTTCATGTCCCTCGACTCTTATAACTGCCATCTGGTTTCTGTACAAATTGTAAATAGCCTTTCGCTCCCTGTATTTTACCCCTGCCACCTTTAGAATTTGAAAGAGAGTATTCCAATCAACATTGTCAAAAGCTTTCTCTAAGTCTACAAATGCTAGAAACGTAGGTTTGCCTTTCCTTAATCTTTCTTCTAAGATAAGTCGTAAGGTCAGTATTGCCTCACGTGTTCCAGTATTTCTACGGAATCCAAACTGATCTGCCCCGAGGTCGACTTCTACTAGTTTTTCCATTCGTCTGTAAAGAATTCGTGTTAGTATTTTGCAGCTGTGGCTTATTAAACGTTCTCTTACGTTTCTGTAATATTGCCTTCAAGTTCATCTCCCTTGCATAGACCCTCAGTATGTTCCTTCCACTTTTCAGCTTTCCCTTCTTTGCTTAGTACTGGTTTTCCATCTAGGCTCTTGATGTTCATACAGCTGCTTCCTTGTTTCTAGAAGTTTCTTTCACTTACCTGTAGGCGGTATCTATTTTTCCTCTAGTGAAATATCTTCTAAGTCCTTACATTTTTCCTCTATCCATTTATGCTTAGCCATTTTGCACTTCCCGTCAGTCTAATTTTTAGACTTTTCTGTTCCACTTCGCATGCTTCATTTGCTTGAATTATAATGACAGTAAAACTTCGTCAACATCTGGCAACGAGAGGAGATGAAACGGTGAAAAATTCCTGATCACCAGACTTTGCACCCATGTGCTGAGTTAACTGCCAAATGTCTCCGTAGTATGTCAGAGTGAGAGCATGCGACGCTGTTGATGATCTGTCCGTCGGTGAGCCGGCCTGTGTGGCCTAGCGGTTCTAGGCGCTTCAGTCTGGAACCGCGCGACCGCTACAGTCGCAGGTTCGAATTCTGCCTCGGGCATGGGTGTGTGTGATGTCATTAGGTTAATTAGGTTTAAGTAGTTCTAAGTTCTAGGGGACTGGTGACCTCAGATGTTAAGTCCCATAGTGCTCAGAGCCATTTTTTTGTCCGTCGAATGATAACGTTGAGATAGGCGACCCCCTTATTTCTATTCAAGGAGAACAAGCTGTGTGCCGACACCAGATCTCATTCATCGTATGTCTCAACAGTGTCAAAAGCATAAATTCCACAATATTTCATTTTTATGTGCTTATAACTACTGGACAAAGTGGACAGTGCGATATATTTTTTACCGAACTACATTCTCTGTCACATTTTTGATACATAGGGCAAAGCATAGCGACAGTGTTCTCTTGTCTCTCTCCCCTCCCTCCCTCTCTCTGGCTCTCTTTGTTTCTCTCTTGCCCCTCTTCGTCTGACTCTCAGGTTAGGATGGTCTATTACAACACGGTGAAGGGTGACCATACGTCCCGATTAATCGGGATTGTCCCGTTTTTTGAGGCTCAGAAATTTGTCCCGACTTTTTTTTTTAAACCAAGCAATTTGAGTCGTTTTTCAAGGATTATTTTCAGACATTTACAAAGTGGCTAAAATATTTTCTGAGTTTCGACTTTATTAACTATCAATTGAAACTGACATTCCATACGTTGGTAGCCCCTGATAATGTACAGCTTAAACACTATAATTGTTGTGTACTCTTATTTTCTTTGCTTTTGCTTACCATTGTTGTCAGCACTCAGTATCAGTTTCGTGAAGTGCTAGCACGTCGTGGCGATGCCGAAACAAAAATCAAAGTTTTCGGAAGAGCTTCAGAGGAAATTTCCTTGCTTCACTGCTACAGACAATGACTGTTCAGCAAAATGTAACGCATGTAACTGTGCTGTGGTGCTGCAGATCTCAAGGATCATATGGAATCAGAGAAACACAGGAAGAATCTTCGACCGGCAGGTTCCTCGCAAAAAATGACGAGATATTTTGTAACTTCAAATACACAGGAACAGAAAAACGTAGCTGCAGCAGAAGGAACCTTGCCATTCCATGTTGTTAAATACCACCAAAGCTGTAGTTCTAATGATTACAGTGTTCAACTAAACAAAAAAAATTTTCCTGATTCGAAGACTGCAGAAAATGTTTCGTGTGGAAGAACAAAGTGGGAAGCAATTATCAACAATGTTATAGCTCCGCATTCCCAAAAATAGGTAAACAGTGCAAAATACTTTTCAATATCTACTGATGCTAGCAACCATGGGCATCAGAAAATTTTTCCTGTGAAAATTTTTCAGTATTTTTCTGTAAGTGAGGGTGGACTGCAGACGAAATTGCTTGATCTCGATGAATTGCAGAACGGAAAGTCCGAAACAATTCCCAATTATCTTTCTCATGTTATACAGTCATTCAGTATCATATCAAAGTGTGTTGCATTTGGTGCAGACAATACTGACTGTAATTTTGGAGGGTTAATGAAGAAAGAGGGTAATAATGTTTTCACACATCTGAACGAAAAATTAAAAAAACTCTAACATTGTTGGCATAGGTTTCCAGCACATGTTGTTCATAACACACTTCAAACTGCTTGTGATGTTTTACCTGTTGACATTGACTGCATTGTCATGAAGGTGTACAACCATTTTCATATTTTTTCTATTCGTGTTACAGAACTCACTGAATTCTGTGAATTTGTTGGTGTCACTTACAAAAATTTACTTTCCTTTTCCAAAACAAGGTGGCTTTCATTGTTGCCAGGCATAAAAAGGATTTTGAAAATGTATGAACCTTTGGAATATTACTTTTTGTCACAGTCTAACTCAAAGTGCCCTGCAATCTTAAAGAGTTTCTTCAGTGATCCTATAAATGAATGTTATTTACTTTTTGTACATTCACAAATGAGTGTTTTCCAACAATCCATTCTGAGCATTGAGAAACAGAATAATTTCATATGTGAGGTATTAGCAGCCTTAAATAAAGCTTTGACAAGTCTAAATTCAAGGAGACATGAACATTTTGTACCACTAAGTGTAAAAAAATTGCTGAATGATTGTGATGTCCAGTCTGTTAAGAAATTTGACATAGCAGTATCAACGTTTTATGATGCTTCAGTAGACTATTTATCCTCATGGTTACAGGGAACAGCTGAGTTTTCTGTATTCTCATGGATGATGCTCACTGAACCACCAGAATGGTCAGTAGTTGAAAATACTTTAATGTGGCTAAATGAAAAGGGCATTCTAGTAAATGACAGTCTCTTATTTGATGAAATAATTCATATACAGTCACTTGTAAAACAACAAGTGGAAACAGACAGTGAACAATGGAATCAGTTGATGGCACATGAAAAATGGTGTAGGTCTTTCAGATCTTGCCAGTGTAATGAACAGTTCAGAGATTCGCTTAATATAGCACAGTACTTCTTTTCACTCCCTGCCCACAATGCAAATGTTGAAAGAGTTTTCAGCTTACTGTCGTCACAGTGGACAGATGAGAGGAATAGATTTACGGTGAGGAGCGTTAAGTGTATTTTACTGACCTGTTTAAAATTCAGTAAATACGGTTGCACTGACTTCTATTCATACCTAGTAGGCAAACCTGAGTTACTGAATGAAGTTTCATCTTCGAAGAAATATGATTGCAGTGTGGATTCGACAAAACCATAAACTCCTTCTGTTCACTAAGAACTTTTTTGTAGTGATTGTTCCTGTCTGTCTTTCTACATTCTGTGTTATAAATGTTACATTTCTTAATAAGTAAATTTCTGAAAACTTGAAATGTACTTCTTTCCAGTCTTTCCACTCTTTGTTTGGTTTTGTATACACACACACACACAAATATCAGTGAAGGCTATATTTGCAGAGGAAGAAGAAATGTTAGCATTAAAAGTGATATTTAACGAAAAATAAAAATTGTCCCACTTTTTGGCCAAGAAAATGTATGAAAGTCCCACTTTTGTCCGAAGAAAATATGGTCACCTTAAACACGGAGAACTAGCACAGTAACAAAATGCATGTCAAATAGAAGAAAAAGAGCACTAAGCAGAAGAATAGAACATTAAACTGTATTTCACAATGCTCTCAGTCACACAGGATCTGACTCTAAACCGACAGTTTATCCTGGAACCCGTTATTCATATCAGATATTTCGGTTCCGTCGAAGGAGTACATTCGACTTGGACTCAAGCTAGAGGGACATAAAAACACCACGACACACAGTTCGCTTCCGTGGATTCATTTCACGGTCAGTTCCAACTCGCAAGAGCGTGGTTATCTAGTAACTGTAAATACACTCCTGGAAATGGAAAAAAGAACACATTGACACCGGTGTGTCAGACCCACCATACTTGCTCCGGACACTGCGAGAGGGCTGTACAAGCAATGATCACACGCACGGCACAGCGGACACACCAGGAATCGCGGTGTTGGCCGTCGAATGGCGCTAGCTGCGCAGCATTTGTGCACCGCCGCCGTCAGTGTCAGCCAGTTTGCCGTGGCATACGGAGCTCCATCGCAGTCTTTAACACTGGTAGCATGCCGCGACAGCGTGGACGTGAACCGTATGTGCAGTTGACGGACTTTGAGAGAGGGCGTATAGTGGGCATGCGGGAGGCCGGGTGGACGTACCGCCGAATTGCTCAACACGTGGGGCGTGAGGTCTCCGCAGTACATCGATGTTGTCGCCAGTGGTCGGCGGAAGGTGCACGTGCCCGTCGACCAGGGACCGGACCGCAGCGACGCACGGATGCACGCCAACACCGTAGGATCCTACGCAGTGCCGTAGGGGACCGCACCGCCACTTCCCAGCAAATTAGGGACACTGTTGCTCCTGGGGTATCGGCGAGGACCATTCGCAACCGTCTCCATGAAGCTGGGCTACGGTCCCGCACACCGTTAGGCCGTCTTCCGCTCACGCCCCAACATCGTGCAGCCCGCCTCCAGTGGTGTCGCGACAGGCGTGAATGGAGGGACGAATGGAGACGTGTCGTCTTCAGCGATAAGAGTCGCTTCTGCCTTGGTGCCAATGATGGTCGTATGCGTGTTTGGCGCCGTGCAGGTGAGCGCCACAATCAGGACTGCATACGACCGAGGCACACAGGGCCAACAACCGGCATCATGGTGTGGGGAGCGATCTCCTACACTGGCCGTACACCACTGGTGATCGTCGAGGGGACACTGAATAGTGCACGGTACATCCAAACCGTCATCGAACCCATCGTTCTACCATTCCTAGACCGGCAAGGGAACTTGCTGTTCCAACAGGACAATGCACGTCCGCATGTATCCCGTGCCACCCAACGTGCTCTAGAAGGTGTAAGTCAACTACCCTGGCCAGCAAGATCTCCGGATCTGTCCCCCATTGAGCATGTTTGGGACTGGATGAAGCGTCGTCTCACGCGGTCTGCACGTCCAGCACGAACGCTGGTCCAACTGAGGCGCCAGGTGGAAATGGCATGGCAAGCCGTTCCACAGGACTACATCCAGCATCTCTACGATCGTCTCCATGGGAGAATAGCAACCTGCATTGCTGCGAAAGGTGGATATACACTGTACTAGTGCCGACATTGTGCATGCTCTGTTGCCTGTGTCTATGTGCCTGTGGTTCTGTCAGTGTGATCATGTGATGTATCTGACCCCAGGAATGTGTCAATAAAGTTCCCCCTTCCTGGGACAATGAATTCACGGTGTTCTTATTTCAATTTCCAGGAGTGTAGATAAGATGCACGTCAGGTCTGGCGGTAGACATTATCTTTCGCGGTTTATCGCTTTCCCTCACAGTGATGTGGTGTTATGTCACTGAAACTGTACGTTTATACTATAGAACTATCTGAATACACTTTACAATTTAAAAAAATTATCGATTCCATTTAAAACTTTGCGGAAGTTTTTAAAGTATAGTGTCTTAATTTACACAGATAATGGCACTAGAATGAGAACAATGTATTGCAACTACCTTCGATGTTACAACGTCACACAAAATGTTTTATTCTTTTGCCAATGGACAACAATAGTTCAACACTGCTGATTCAGCTGTATGGTTGGCACTACGATGTTAGTTAACTGACAGTTTCACCATGATCTTGGGCCACAACGAGTGAATACTCAATGAAGACAAAAATTTTATCACTTATAATATCTATAATTAAACCCGTTTTCGGTGTATTTATTGAGTTACCTTCGTGTTTTTCCAAGGGCTCAGAACTGTTGTTGGCGCTCTCTTTCTTTTCAACTTAATTCCCCCTCTACTAATGAACCTGTCTTCGATGTCTCTGTGAGGTTACATTTCAACACGATAAAACAAGATTGTATGCTGCCCGCGCTGTCCAGACATATCTAGATTGAAATGACGTTGGACTGTTGACCTGGCCAGCACGTTCTCAACTACTGAAAACATGTGACTACTACTCATCAACCATTGCAGTTGTTGATTTCTGGCATACAGCTGGAAAAGTAGGGAATGACGTCCCCGTGCCTGTCATCTAAACTCGTTTCCGCTCGATGCCAAGCTGGGTTAGAGCCCATGTTACTGGCACAAGTGGCAACTTTGCGCGGTAAACTTCGCAACTTCTGCACCCTCAGATATCCTACATATTAATAGTTTGTTCATCCGATTCTAGTACTACATACGCCGAATAACCAAAATTTCGTTATTTACAGTTTTAATGGCCAACAGCGTAGTTTATCAGCAGTGTTAAGGCACACTCACTCTCAGTAAGCTAGAAAAAAAACAAAAAAAAGATATCTTTAATCACACTGACGAAGGAAGGCGAGCCTGTGGTTTGCCTGTGTACTCGTATTGTATACAGATTGTTCTGTGCTTTCCTTGTGCATTGTCGTGCGGGGTAGCCTCGAGGTCTCGGGCTCCTTGCCACGGTTCGCGCGGCTCCCCACGTCGGAGGTTCGTGTCCTGCCTCGGGCATAAGTGTGTGTGTTCCCCGTGGTGTAAGTTAGTTTAAGTTAGGTTAAGTAGTGTGTAAGCCTACGGACCGATAGCCTCAGAAGTTTGGTCCCATAGGTACTTACCACCAAGACCTTGTGCATTAGGTGTTTATGCTTCTCAGTCTCTCAGTTTACGAATGTGGGGAGATGTGTTTAAGGTTGTGGTGCATCTTATCCTGTGTGTAGAGCACCTGGTTTATTTCTCTGATTTACGAGTCAAGAACCTGAAACGCTTAAGCATCCCGATGGATGTCTAAAGGACATGCTAGCAGGTAATATTACAGTTATCGTCATTAACACAGCCATGGTTACAACTTCTGTGTCCTATAATCCTTGACAAAGTTATCCACTAAGTTCTAAAAGCAGGGAGCCCGCGCTTAGGAGCATTCGTACAATACATCCATGTTCAAAGTTTCTTTGTTAAAGGAAGAGGGAAATAAACAAGTAGAATACTGTAGTATAGTTACAGATAGGATAACGCCACAATACAGCCTACAGAGAGGCTTCCGTGCTTACAAACTTATAGATACATTTACCGAGTTTTGATAATAGAAGACAATCTAATGAGGTTATGTCAGAGTAACAAGGAATCCCACCTTTGGAGCCGTCACAACATATCTATTGTCCTGGACAAGTCCATCAAAATGGGTATGGGTCTCCACTACGCAATGAGATGAAGCATTGTCTTGTTGAAAACTAACATATGGTTCATATTCATGCCAACTGATCAGATACTTTCGCCTACGCAACAAAATCGGTAACTACGTCATACTAAAGCGTTAATCAAATGTTTGCCTCTAGGCTCTCCCTGGTTCACTCAAATTCAGCTCTGAACATGAAATAAACCCATTACGTCAGTGACGCCACTAGTAACATAAAATATCACTTTAAAAAAATCAGAACGTCTTCGGGTTCATTCTTTTTCCTAAAAAACACATACATGATGGCACTAGAATATTGTGCAGTTTGTGTACACGGAACGATGACAAAGTGTCTTAAAATCTTTTTGGAACCTGTGATTCACGTAAAACCTCAAGAGCAGATTTTTCTGAGACTTTAAAGTTTGTGATATCATTTCCTTCCTTTTCGCTCGGTAAGAAAGAAACTGGTCCTACTTTCTTGAACTTGTCGTACCACGACTGAAAGCTCTTAACATAGGGAGACATTTTTTGATACACAGTCTGAAATCCCTCCGCGCTCATGCTTGTGACCGAGTCTCGTGAAGTCAGAACAAATATTATACCAAAAAAAGTAAACTCCTTCTTGATTAGGGAACATTTTCGGTTTTCTTGATACTGAAGCTACTATACTACGGCCACATTAACGAGACACACGCTTAAAGCCAGATGATTTTGAAATATTTTGACATCAGTTTCACGTCTCTGTAATAAATACAAAAGTTTTAACACTTCCGTAAACAGGCAAAGGCTACATTACTATACTCACTTGAAAGGCATAGTCAAGACTCCTTCACGGTCACATCTCATTTATGGCGTCTAACAGGATTTCCAGTATTACTTCACTTCCCAGTAAACTTCACATTGCCGCTGTGTTCTAGCGGTTCTAGGCGCGCAGTCCGGAACCGCGCGACTGCTACGGTCGCAGGTTCGAATCCTGCCTCGGGCATGGATGTGTGTGATGTCCTTAGGTTAGTTAGGTTTAAGTAGTTCTAAGTTCTAGGGAACTGATGCCCAAAGTAGTTAAGTCCCATAGTGCTCAGAGCCATTTTTTTTTTTGAAACTTCACATGTTATTCGCTGATCTGGTGTTCGCCTGAAGAATGCTGGTAGAATACGTTCACTCCGAACTTAACTTGAATGTGTCTCCTGTGGGTAGTACCAACGAACTGTACACTTGGACCAAGTGAGAACAGGAGGGAAGTTTGACATTGCGTCGAAATCCACGTAATTATACATGAAGTAAAAGGTCAGTTGCACAAGAATAGCGTGGAAAAATGGTTGCAGTCAGTTTAAGAAACTTCTCCACAGGTGCCTCAAGTGCTCGAAGGACTGCACCCGAAACCTAAATCAGGAAGGGTCGTTGGTAACCTGTGCTTCCAATGTAGCTCTTAATGCACCTCGCCGTTGTTCCCTACACTGGTCTAAAAAGCTCATTTGTGCAACTATTGGGAATATGTGTCACTGAATTCTTGATTGCATGGTAATGATCTCATGGTGCTACAATTTCACAAGCAGGAATGAATATGGTTTCTATTACGATTCCCTCTACAGTAGGGGTCATACATTTTCTAGGACGACATAATAGGATTTACTAGGTTGTATTTCACGGCCTTGTTTGTAATAATTCAATTCATCTATATATCTAGCACATAACACGTCTTTCTCGATAGTTGTTCAAAGGGGCTGCAACCAAATTCTATCCAGGCAGGAAATCTTCGCACAACTTTCAACAACTCTCTTTCGAACAAGCTCCGTTTTGTTCCGCGTGCACCTTTCAAGAAACATCTGACGCAGATGTCCGCGAGTAGGATGCACAAACTGAGCTGCGGCTCCATCGTGTTGGTATCGCATACGTGCACGAAAACCAAATTGGATGCCTTTCTACAACCTCGGGAAGATGTGTCTTTTTCGTCGTATAAACAACGATTCGTAGGTTCTCGTATTGCACTGGCTGAGTTATCCCACTAAACATTTGGTTTCGTAAAATTTAGCTCAATCGAAGGTTAGGACCTGGTTCCATTTCTGGGAGTCATTTTTCAATTAAATCTATTTTTGTTTATGGAATTATCATAAAATTAAGCCAG
The DNA here is from genome assembly GCF_023864345.2 of Schistocerca serialis cubense. Taxonomy (NCBI): domain Eukaryota; kingdom Metazoa; phylum Arthropoda; class Insecta; order Orthoptera; family Acrididae; genus Schistocerca; species Schistocerca serialis. The sequence goes on from NC_064638.1 coordinate 341,632,578, forward strand.
AAGTAGGGCCTGTATAAATAAAAGGGAGTCATAATATACAGGGTGAGTTTTCTCTGTGACAATGAAATATCTCAATAATCACGCGCATCGGATTAAGAAACGGATAAATAAGTTTAATATTTTAAAACTGCTATCGACAATACCAATGTTGATCCCCCTTCTCCACCCACTAGGAACATCCAATTTTTATTGCTGATTCGGATTCTACGGAAAAAATACGTAACATTTGTTGTTGAGCGCTGTAATTGACAAACAGCACAATTGACTTCCAAAATTGTATTATCTCGAGAAAAACGCGTTGGATCATTAAAAGAAAACCAGTTGTGTTCAGTAACGGAAAAAAAGCTTGTTCTATGCGCGTCCTGTCACCAACGGGGTGTTCGTTTGAGAAGTGTGTTCTCACCAACGGGGTACTTGTTTGTAAGAATCTTTTCATGGTAAGTTCTCAAAAATGTCAACGGAACTTCAATCAACTCCCTCAGACAACGAGATCCGCCCAGATATTTGGCCCTCCTACCAACTTTAACCCTTCTCCACTACCTATCCCACTTCACATCCTTTGTTCCTCTCTCCTTTTCTATCTCCATGCACCCCTATAGCTTTCTTCTTACCCTCCCCTCCACAGCCTTTGTCTCTCCCACCGTCTGTACTCCCACCATCCGCTTCACCTCCTACCCATCTTCCCCATAGTTTCCCCACCTGACAGAACCCTATGTCTTTACCTACACTCCTTAACCTCTATGGAACATGTTCATCCTCTCACAATACTTCTCACACAGCCTAGGTCCTTCAAATGTTAAGTGAAAGTGCAGCGCTCATCGCAACTGCATTTTATGAATTGTGTGTATATTTCGTCCTTTTAACTATACGCCAATAATCTTTTTAATTTAAAACGTAAACAGTCAGCATTTTTTTTTGTCTGTATCTTTTGCTTTACCTTTACGAATGCTCTTGGCTGAAGAGAGACGTTTTGTACCGCTGTCAGCCAACATTGGGCGTGGGGTATGATATAACAATAAAGAAAAAAAATTCAAAAATGTTGCCTCCCATTTCTGTGCACTTACTTATTTGCAAATGGAATGATCTGAAACAAATGAGAAGTGTTTCCAATGTAATCTGCTGATATGCGCTTGTGATACACTAAAGCACGTTAACGAGCGTTGTTAGCACTTCATGATAAACTTCAATCTTCTAGTAACCTCACGAACAAAAGTCAGGCGAAGTAACATCTAGCTATCTTGCAGGCCGAAACTCTGGAGCGCTTCTACCGATCCACCGATGATTGTACACGCGATCTAGTACTTTACGTCGTGTTACATAATAATGTTCTCGACAACCATTATATTGAAACCATATGCAAGCAACACTGGAATATCGTCCTTCAACATTGTTCGATATTTATCACTATTTGAGGTGCCATCGATAAAGAAAGGAGCAATAAGTTTGTCACAAAGTATTCCACACCAAACATTCGCATTCCATGGACGCCGATGTTCAACTTGGCGTAAGCAGTTTGAGTTTTCCACATTCCAATAATGCATGTATCGATTAACAGTACTGTGCTTCCCGAAGGTCGACTCGTCAGGAAAAAAAGTTAGGTCTCTCTGTATTTGCTGAAGCGATCACTGGTAAAATGTTAATCGCTTCTGGTAATCAATGCCATGGAGTTAACGGAGATGTTTTCTACGTTTCAAAGTCCGGCAAACAGTGGTCTTATTCCTCATAAGCGAGTTAACCCCGAGTGCTGATATGTGGATTATGATTCACTGCAGCTAATATCGCAATTTAGTTATCTCTCCAGCAACTGTTCTTTGACGGTTTCTTTTTGGTGGTTGCACAGTTCCCTCGGTAGAGAACTATCGAATAATCCGACAAAAATAAGCGCGGGATGGCTTCCTGCCTGGAAAACACTTGAGTGCAAAGGGTTGCTGCATTATCGACATTCCTGCCACTTTCTCCATAAATGAGAACTATTTCAATTTTTTCTTCTGTCGTAATAGCTTGCATTCTAACTAATAACGCAGTCAGATATGAAGGAACGTTTTTAAGAAATGAGGGACGACATGCACCCAATGAGAGCAAGCCAGATAATGAATGCACGGAGGAAACTGCAGAATACTGAGTCGTATGCTGCACATGTGTGTTTTATATTTTTGATTCAGTGCATTTTTCTCAAGATAACACCATGTTATTTGTCGATTACAGCGTCATCTCTCGCGCAACGATTAAAGTATTATGTACGAAAGTTACGGAATTTTTTCATCTACATCTACATCTACGTGGATACTCTGAAAATCATACTTACGTGTCTGACAGACGGTTCATCGAACCACCTTCACAATAATTCTCTATTATTCCACTCTCTAACAACGCGCGTTAAAAAACGAACCATATCTTTCCGTGCTAGCTCTGATTTATCTTATTTTATTAGGATGTTCATTTCTCCCTATATTTTCGCATTCTGAGGAGAAAGTTGGATCAACGAAAAACGCCTTTGTTTTAATGGTGTCCATCCCAAATCCTGTATCATGTCCGTGACACTCTCTCCCCAATTTCGCGATAGTACAAAACGTTCTGCACTTCTTCGAACTTTCTCGATGTACTCCGTTAATTCTATCTGGCAATGATCCCAGACCGCCCAATAATACTCCAAAAAAGAACGGACATGCGTGGTGTAGGATTGTCTGTTAGGAATGACAACTCTAACCAAACGCTGCTGCTCTCGGTTGTTAAGTGAAGGCCATCGGCCCCTGCGTTGTTCGTGGTGAGAGGTAATGTCTAAAAATTGGTACTGTCGGTACACTCTTGACACTGTGGATATCGGAATACTGAATTCCCTAACCACTTCCGAAAGGGAATGTCCTATGCTTCTAGCACCTACAACCATCCTGTGTTGCCGGCTGTGGTGGCGGAGCGGTTCTAGGCGCTACAGTCTGGAACCGCGCGACCGCTACGGTCGCAGGTTCGAATCCTGCCACGGGCATGGATGTGTGTGATGTCCTTAGGTTAGTTAGGTTTAAGTAGTTTTAAGTTCTAGGGGACTGATGACCTCAGAAGTTAAGTCCCATAGTGATCAGAGCCATTTGAACCATCCTGTGTTGTAAGTCAGTTAATACCCGTCTTGCGGTCGTAACCACGTTGAAAACCTTTCAATTGAAAGACCTGAACACAAATGACAGCTCCGTCATTGCACTGCCCTTTGATACATTGTGTACGCGATACAACCGCCATCTGTATATCCGCACATCTCTATCCCATGACTTTTGTCACCTCAGTTTAAGTAGTTGCAGTAGTGGTCTTCATGGTGAAGCTGGGATCCTCACTGACTACCCCATGTGCGTCTAATCAAGATGGCGGTAACACAGCAAGAAAAGGTGTTGTGCATTCTGTTTCAACAGACGTAATCCACCGGTCGCTCCCGTATGTTCCTACAAGACATAGAACGTATTCAATAAAATACTGCATGAAATCTACTGAAGTCTACTAGTCAGTCCCGGTGGCAGTTGTTCAGGCCTCATTTGTCTGTCTGACGAGTTTTGCGGCGACGTTAGTGTTTCAAACTATCTAACATTCAAATTCAATTACTACAAGCCCTTCATGCTGGCGATTAACAACCACGAGTAGAAATTTATTAATTCATTCTGGGTGTGGATACGGAAGACAACAATTTTCTTTCTCGTTTAGTGTTAAGCGATGGGGTTATGTTCCATTTAAGTTGCAAAGTGAAACGTCACAGCGAAAGTGTAAGGCAGATACCACAGTCGAGGATGAGTGAGACTCTCCAAACCTTCATACGGAAAAGTTAAAGCTGTAAATTTGCCATGGACGAGGGGATATTATTAGGGGGATGCGTACCATCCTGTCATTAAAGGATAGTCTTAAAACGTATATAATTTAATTATTGCTATTGTTGCAGTATAATGTTTTTGTTTACGCAACGGCTAACAAAAGGAAGTTCAAGCGCTCAGAGGAAGTAACGTATCGTAAACAACTCTTAATCTTCCTGTATAATTATTTGGTATTATTTATTTATTCAGTGGACGGTTTCGGAAGCTTTATTGATCCCTCAGGAGGAAAGATGACGTGGATGGAACTAGTATTGGTTTCAGTGACAGAAAAGTTATTTTCGTGGATAACAGATTTTCTATTTGAGTTATAAGCTTCATTTATTTTCTTAAACCGAAGGGTTTGAAGGAAATGGATTTGAAAACAATAAATACAGTTGTTAAGCAGTTGTGGGTCTCAAAGGTAACACTGGAATTACCGGACTCGTAATTGGATGTGATCTAAAAATGATGTTCGCCTGCATACAGGCTATCCCAGTAAATATTACACACTCATGCAATTAATTGGACACTGGGCAGCAATATGGAATACTAGTCACTACGGGCAGGCTGAGCAAACATCGAGTACAATAGATAACGGATGAGGCCTACATTAAAGATATTTTACGACAGAAACTTCCTAAAAGAAATCCGAAAGAGGCATCTAAAAATCTTTCAGTGTGGAGGGCAACAAACGTTACACACAACTATCTGCCACGGACCCGAACTAAACACGCACAGTAATGAAATAGGAATCTAGCTCGTTACGGGAAAGACCAGTAGACCCCGGTTAAAACTGCATATGGAATGAAAGTAATTGTTATACTCAGAATTTAATATGCCACATACCATACACCGTTGGCAATGGAGTAATGAGCACATGGGGTGTTGGCAGACAAAGCTGGTCTCAATACCCACAAAGAAACTATCACTGAAATTGCTCGAAACCGACTCAGCAATATGCGTGAATTAGTTATGACTGGTTATTATCGCTGATATATCTTATTGTGGCTATGTCGCAACTTATGGACAACCACTTTATTTTACAATTTGTAAACACACATAGGTCTAGGTTCGCACAAAGAGGTCGTCATCGGATCACACTCACAGAATTTACAGGAAAATAATCAGAATTAAGGGATCTCATAACATATCCCAGATATAGACAAGTCTGAAAGAGAACGGATTAGTTGATTCCTTAACGAAATTACTCACTGTAATACCTGACTCCAAATACCGACAAGACGCTCTAACATAGCGACTGCTCACTTACTATCGTGGAGACCGAACGAATCATACCGGACGTCGTGTACACGGCTCCGCATTCAAACAAGTGGCCCGGCAGCAGCACCTCGTGGCTGAGACGAATGCGATATTTAAAATTCGAGCCTCAGTCATCTCCTAGTCTCTGATCTTTGCTAAATTCGCACATGAAGTTAGACTGTCAGCGCCTTCAGTCATGCATCCGTGGTTATCTCCACTCACAGTCATTCATATGGGAACATAGGACGGAGATATCAGGATGGATGCAGGCCAATATATAAATGAAACAACTGTGCCCATTCCTTCACCACAGGCTGCTAGTTCACTGAATGCTTAAAATCCACAACAAGAAACTCAGTGTTGACATTATACAATTAGCATCAAATGAGATGAAGAATGAAACCTTATTTTTATTTTATTCACACGTCAAGTTCCGTAGGCCCGAATTGAGGAGCAAATCTCCAAGGTCATGGAACGTGTCAGTACATGAAATTACAACATAAAATTAATAACAGATAGAAATACATGTTTATGAACCCGAAAAAAGTCACTCCATAAGTTTAAGTAAACGCAATCAACAATAAAATAAGAATCAGCTTAATTTTTCAAGGAACTCCTCGGCAGAATAGAAGGAGTGACCCATGAGGAAACTCTTCAGTTTCGATTTGAAAGCGCGTGGATTACTGCTAAGATTTTTGAATTCGAGTGTTAGCTTATTGAAAGTGGATGCAGCACACCTTTTTGCACAAGAGTTAAGGAAGTCCGATCCAACTGCAGGTTTGATTTACACCGAGTATTAACCGAGTGAAAGCTACTTATTCTTGCGAATAAGCTAATATTGTTAACAAGAAATGACGGTAAGGAATATATATATTGAGAGGCCAATGTCAAAATACCCAGACTCGTGAACAGGGGTCGACAAGAGGTTCGTGAATTTACACCACTTATTGCCCGAACCGCCCGTTTCTGAGCCAAGAATATCCTTTCAGAATGGGAAGAGTTACCCCAAAATATAATACCATACGACATAAGAGAATGAAAATAAGCAAAGTAGACTAATTTTCGTCTCGAATGATCACTTTCTTCAGTTACCGTTCGAATAGTAAAAATGGCAGCATTAAGTCTTTGAACAAGATCCTGAACTTGGGCTTTCCACGACAGTTTACTATCTATGTGAACACCTAGAAATTTGAACTGCTCAGATTCACTAATCAGATGCCCACTCTGTGAAATTAAAACGTCAGGTTTTGTTGAATTGTGAGTTAGAAAATGTAGAAACTGAGCCTTACTGTGATTTAGCGTTAGTTTATTTTCTAGAAGTCATGAACTTAGGTTATGTACTGCACTATTTGAAACCGAGCCGATGTTGCACACAACAACCTTTACTACCAAGCTAGTGTCATCAGTAAACAGAAATTGTAAGTAGGCTGTTTAGGTTTTTATATTGGTAACGCCACGTAGCGCTCTGTATGAAAATCACTGGCTGTGCTGTGTGCAATCTGTGGCTGGTTGGCATTGTTGAAATATTCTCTATTGTAGTGTTGAGCAGTTGGATGTGAGCCGCTAGCAGTGGTGGATGTGGGAAGAGAAATAGCAGAATTTTGAGAGTGGACGATCTGGACATGTATCCATCAGAAAGAGTAAATTTGTAATATTGGATCTCATGAATTGATATATATATGATGACTTTGGAACATTATTAAGGTAAATACATTGTTTGTTCTCTATCAAAATCTTTCATTTGCTGACTATGCTTATCAGTAGTTAGTGCCTTCAGTAGTTAGAATCTTTTATTTAGCTGGCAGTATTGGCGCTCGCTGTATTGCAGTAGTTCGAGTAACTAAGATTTTTGTAAGGTAAGTGATTCATGAAAGGTATAGGTTATTGTTAGTCAGGGCCATTCTTTTGTAGGTATTTTTGAAAGTCAGACTGCGTTGCGCTAAAAATATTGTGTGTCAGTTTAGTGTTGATCAGAATAGGTAAAGAGCGAAATGTCTGAGTACGTTCAGTTCTGCTCAGCTGTTTGAAAATCAAATAACGTAAGAGGTTTATGAGCACAGTCATTCATTAATTTTTCTAAGAGGACGTTTCATAAAATATTTTATAGTTACCCGTAATACTCGAGGGGATAACATTTATATAAATAAGGTGTATATCGTTCCGTTTAAATATGTTAAGCTCCGTTTACCTAGAATGATTTGCGGTCCGTTATTTTTCGCGCAAATGGCGGTTACATCAATAACTTACCTGGATAAACTGGAGATCGGGATTTTTACATACTCGCTAGAACATTCTGAAAATCGCACTTTTCAACAAGTCGAAATCCCATCTGCATGTAAGAGCATTTCTAAATAATGAGGCGTCTCACTGTTGGATTGACCGCAAGGAGAGTAACTCGCACTGCGCCATCGGACTTCGAGGGGTCCTGATCTCATGGTGTGTGAGTCTTTTTTGTGGGGATTTGTGAGCAACTGCGTCTATGTGCCTCGTTGTCCAACAACTCTCGGTGCACTGCGACGCCGCACAGGAAAGCAATGACTCAAATAACTTCAGAAATACTCGCAAAAATATGGAAGGAGTTTGATTGCCGTCTGGATGTTTGTTGTGCGTCCAGACCATTCAGTTTTCAAAGCTAAAAGAAAAACTTTCACCATAAATTTAACTGTACAAGTATTCCAAGATTAAATGTCCATGCATGTAAAAGAGATCTTTGTAGTTCTAGTCCTAACTTAAAATTAATCCCAATGTTTATCTCTATTCGTGTAGAAGATAACATCTTGAGAAATCGAAGCATCTTTTTGAGACATCCTGCATATTACTTAGTGTGATGATTTCTAAACGTATTCCAATACATTTACGAAACAAGGGTACCATGAACGATGTTACTCTACTGTCCGCAAAGAGAGAGAGAGAGAGAGAGAGAGAGAGAGAGAGAGAGAGAGAGAGAGTCGTAGTGTTGTCCGTCTTGTTAACAAAGGCATTTGACTGCTGTGATACGTACCTGTTGAAAACTGAACGACACTTGATTGCTGTAATGCGTACCTGTTGGAAGCTGAACGTTCTCGGAGGAAGAGCGGTTTTGCTCTCCTTGGCAGCATCTGTAACAGAGGACAACATGCTGCTCCTTCTTCTGCTACTGAATATTTGTCAGGAGAACACACAGCCTTTTCGTTGAACAAAAACATAAATACGGTAATTACTGTTTACGAAAAATGCATTTCAGAAATGTGACTTGCAGTCGTAAATGAAAATGCTATCTCGGAGATGATTTACTTGTTTTACACTAGTGTCTTTAGACGCAGAGAATGGGTGTCAGTTAATGTGACCGACATAGCAAATCCATGCTCGATTTGCATGATATGTTACCAGACGTGCATAATGTGCTGAAATAACTTGCCCAGTCTTTCAACTAAAGGAACCAGTTTCATAACAGCGACAGTCTTACCGTACGAAGTTTCTACACGTGAATCCTGCAGAACTATGTGTAAATCGGTAGGCACAACTAACTGGCAATTTACGGAAAATCGATTCTAAAAATATTTTATACTGGTATTAAGATTTTTGTTGCTTCACCGATGTGAGTTAGATGGTGTTCATGCTGTAACTCAGAGAAGGAGCTACATACACAGCATAAATGGCAGCAATTACTCTTAACAAAATTCTTCTATCAAGCTTCAGCTGCGAAAAACCCAGTACCAAGTAAAGAAGGGAAAGCTAAAAGGTAGAAGGAATATAATAAAGGCAAAAATATAACGGGAAAAAAACCTTGAGAACAACATTATAAAATCAAAAGAGAAAGTAGGTAAACGTGGCACTTGAGTTATGATACCGCGAGAAGAATTTGACAGAGCACTAAAAGTCCTAAGTGGAAATAAGACCCCTGGAGTAGACGACATTCCCTTAGAATTATTGAGGTTCTTGGAAGAAACAGCCTTGACAAAATTACTCCTCCTGGTTTGCTAGATATTCGAGACAGAATGCCTTTAGGTTTCAGAAAGAATGTAATAATTTCAGTTCCAAAAAAGGCAGGTGCTGACAGGTGTGAATCTTACCGAACTATCTGATTAATAAGTCATGGCTGCAAAATACTGACATGCATTATTTTCAGAAGAATGGAAAAACTTGTAGAAGGCGACCTCGAGGAAGTTCGGTTTGTGTTCCAGAGAAGTGTAGGAACACATGAGCCAATAGTGAGCTCACAAATTACCTTGGAAGATAGGTTTAAGAAAGGAAAACCTGTGTTTACAGCATTTTTAATTTAGAGAAAGCTTTTGACATTGTTGATTAGAATATACTTCTCGAAATTCTGAAAATATCAGGGATAAAATACAAGAAGAGGAAGATTATTTACAGCTTGTACAAAAACTAGCCTGCCACTAGTTATAAAAGTCGAGGGACATCAAAGGGAATTAGTAGTTGAGATGGGAATAATTCGGGATTATAGCTCACCACTGATGTAATTCAATATGTACACTAGGCAAGCTGTAAAGGAAAGCAAATGGAAAGGGAAAAAAAGAAATTTATTGGTTAGCCTGACTTAAAGAGGGGATAGGTTGATAGGACACATCCAGGAGCATAAAGGAATCAACGGTTTGGTAGTAGAAACAATTTTGGGGGGGGGGAGGGGGGAGGAGTTGTTGAGAGAAACCAAGGCTCGAATGCATTAAGTAGGTTGAGACGGATGTAGATTGCAGCATTTAAGCAGCCATGTAGAGACTTATAGAGGATAGACTACATTCGATTAAAATAATTTTCTGTCTGATTTTTCTGCAAAACCGAGTGGTCGTGCCAGCCACCAGCCAATCGTAGTCCTTTCCCGAGCGCCACGTGTGCGCAGTATTGCTCGTTTTGTAGGTGCCAACGCTGTCTCCGGCCACTGCTATCTGTCAGTCACAAGGCTATATTAATCAGAGTATAGCATCAAAAGCTGCATCAAACCAGTCTTCGGACTGAAGATCGCAACAACGATAATTTCTATATGCACACGTCAGTGAAATAAGCCAAGGTAAGGAGTCTGTTGGAAAGTAATACTCTTCTCTCTAGCCACCTGTGCTAGTAAACCATTTATATCGTTTTTCACAAAGGCTTGATTTCGTCGTTATAAAACACTAAACAAATTCCATGTCAAGATATTCAGCGTATGCATAAATGTAAATTCTTCTTTTAAATACTTTATTAGCGTGAACGTGTAAAGGTATAGCTTTAGGGAGTGTATATACATATACTGTACTGCGATCAACAGCAGCATCTCCATACACCTTTTTCAACCTTTTGTTAATGTTTCCCACTGTCTCGTTTTCACAGCACAGGAATTCTATGACAGCACGTTGCATCTGACGAACGTCAAGTGTAGCAGTCATCCTGAAGACATGCTGTGACAGCGCCACTCACGGGTACAGGTTGAACTAAGTTTGAAAACAAGTGGGAAGGATGTATCTACATACTGCAAAACTTTTACACATGCAGACTTTCTCAGAAACCTGCAATGAAGTGAGGTGCAGCTAACGCACGTATTTTTGGAAAAAACCGTAACATACGACCAGGCTCCCAGTTGTAGAAGTAGGTTCTGTGTAAATAAAATTTAGTTTCACTCTGAAGACTGTACTTAGTCACGACAAAATTTTCACTGTACCAGTACCATTATATAAATGTAATTTACCTCCATATTGTTCCCTACAGTTCTTCTACCATTTAGCAAAATTATAGCTCTACGTGCTCCCATTCATTCAGAATAATCTGCCAAGTTCCCAGATTCTGATTTTTCACATGGAAAATGAATAACCGCGTCAAATGGGCGGATCCACAACCCACATTTATATGGCGTGCTCAAGAACCTACAACAAGTGTGCTTTGTTCTCAGTGACCGAGAAGCGCAGCCCACACTGTATTCGAATTTCACATCTGGCGCATTCGTATTTGGGGCTGATTTGCTTACTGCATGAGTTACATGGGTTGGGAACCTCAGTATAGATCGAATATCCGAACATAGGAGGGGCATTTGGAAAGTAAGGTCCGATCGGTAGCGAAATGGAAACCACTATGAAATTCAAAAAAGTTTTATTTGCAACAGTTAGTTACACTTTACAGCTACTTCTCTGTGTTATCGCCTCTATGACATAACATTTGTCTACGTGTCGCACCAAATTTACTGTACTCTAGTCGCAGAAGACAGTCGCCTGTGCTTTCCGCCAGTTCTCTACGCTGGTCTGCAGTTCGTTGTCTGTGCCAAAATGTCATACTCAGCGATTCATGTGAGCAAAGATGAAACTCTGGGGAAGCGATTTACGGGCTTCCAATCGAAAACGCTGCAGGAGTATCTTCATTGCCCCTGCCCGGAGTATCTTCATTGCTCCTGCCGAGTGTGGCCGAGAATTCTAATGAAGAAGGGAACACATGACAATTACGTTACGCGGGTTGTGTGAAATCAGGCAAAATCCCTCCCCAGGACTTCGCACTTGGCGGGAGACACTATTTTCAATTCATCTTTACGTGCTCACTGTGGGCTTAGAAATAAAAAGAGCGATGTGACGATCGGCAGGCATATTAGAGACACTGCCCAACACAGCTGTGCAAAACTTCAGCGGATCTTTACGGTCGTTTCCATTTCCTGATGGGATCATATTTTCTCAATAGCCCTCAAATTCCAGGGTGTGTACATGTGAGGGGTCGTTTGATAAGTCTGGTGAAAAAAAAACAAAGAAAAATGTTTATTTTGTAGAGAACTCACATTTCTTCTCGACATAGTCTCCTTTACTGACCGAGATAGCGCAATGGTTAGCACACTGGACTCGCATTAGGGAGAACAACAGTTCAAACCCATGTCTGGCCATCCTGATTTAGGTTTCCCGTGATTTCCCTAAATCGCTTCAGGCAAATACTGGGATGGTTCCTTTGAGACTAACTTCCTTATCCTTCCCTAATATGATGGGACCGTTGACCTTGCTCTTTTGTTCCCTCCCCCAAATCAACCAACCAACTATGGTTTTCATATTATCCAGTGTGCTGCTTCAAGACGCAGTCGAGTTCTGACATCAGATTAACTAAATCTCTAAAAATTCCTGTGTTCTTGGAATTTTATGTTTATGAATAATATAAATAATGAGAGGCACCCACATGCCTTACTCATACTGTGGCATCAAGCAGTCAGGCCTGCAAGATGAGTGGTCTGCCAAGCGAGTGGACTCATTCTTATTTATCGAGTAACATGAACTCTCGTACTCACAATTAAGTTACAAATTATCCTCCTGTATGAATAATACGCAACGGAAACGCACATCTGACTATCAGTAATTCACAGAACTCTGACTGTTCACTATGCACTGGCAATACCACATTTTCTTTTTTTTTTTATTTAACGGCTTTTACCAACACGTGGCCACCGCACTGAATATGAATGGCGCACACATTATAAATTCGGGACATCATGACAACATACAATTCGAAGGAAAAGTCAACCAATCTTTTTCTTTTCACTATCTTATTTATTCCGATAAATTCTATAACCTAAACACACAAATTCTATAACCTACAACAATAACACATGAGAAATTCCGCCCAGTGGGCATGGCTTTACATTGGTGAATCTCTTTATTATGGTCTCGTAATTATTTAATGCTACAGTGCACTTTCTGGATAGGATGGTGGATCTTTTATTATTTCTCACACTTCGACTCTCACAATCATCATCACGAAACTTTCCTCCAGACCGAGCAGTACAAAAGGAAAACGCATAACCCACTAATCTTTTGAAACTACCTCGCTACTCTCCCATCCAAACCACACATACCCAAATTACATGACATACACCACACTACGACATGGAATACAAACACTAAATAGTCACAACACTATCACTTTCAGCTTTCCCACTTCAATTAGTATTTATCCCAGTTTCACACGACACTGCCCCACTTTGTAATTCTACTTTCCTACAATGAACTCTGGAGATATTTGCACGTCTTCCTGTGCAATGCAAGCCAAGTGGCGTTGCTGGATAGACGGCCGACTCACCTTGCTTCTCTCTCAGAGTTTGAATCTAGCGTCACACGGAATCATATCACGCAAAGTAATATTAAGAACGTATTCATCACACACGCGAGTCCTCAACTGATACCATGGACGAGTACTTCTCTTTATCCTTTGTCTCATACACAGATTGAGACTCACACAGTACTCACCACGTGGAAGTACTCGTCTCTAATTTCAAGTCCTGCACACGCCATTTCTTAAATATTTCAACTTATGGTACACACGCTATTTCTTAAATATTTCGACTTATTGTACACACGCTAGTAACTCAGCTTAACTTAAGCACACGGAAGTATTTCAACTTATTGCTACACATGGTTTCATTGTGACCGTTGGTCACTTCCGAAGATTACTACAATCCCATTAATATTACCTGCCTGACATTTAATTCTCCCCACAAAAGTTCCTGAAATAGAGAAATTATTATTTCAAACTACTCTTAAATATTCCACATGCATACCATGTCTCCACTCTTTTGTCTTTACAGAGCACAACTAAAACAGGTCTTAACAGCACAAGATCCAGCGGCAGAGTGCTGAAACATGGCCGTTCTTGAGGTCCTCTCGCACCTCTGCTGAAGTGGGGGAGCACCTTGCTACCATAGTGGTCAGGTCAGCCACATTTCAGGCGCTCAAAGCTCAGGTAAATTTCATCTCTTTGGTCCCACCAAAGGTGGCCAAAGGGTCGTCTCAAAGATGATCATATATTCACATTCACTATCTGCGGTTAGCAGACGACCGTACATTCATTCATTTCACAGATCTCACCAAACTGGATGTAGGGATTTACTTTGTGGGAGTGCACATGTGATCAATTAAATAAATAAATTGTCATTCTTTCCCACACTAGTATCCAGCTTCGCTGTATTAATTGAAATTGAGTTATTTTACAAAAAAAAAAATGTGTTGTTCTGACAAAAATAATGAAGTATGTTGTACCTATTTTCAATGTTGGGCGGTACTGTACCCTTTCAATAATAATAATAATAATAATATGCTGTTGCGTGTGAGGATGAGAATGCAGTTCACATAATTAATAATACTTCAAAGTATTGATATTTAAGAATATTATTTCCTCACACATTGTCTGGCATTGTTAAAACTACTAGAATGAAAAAGAGACGTAGGGATTAATAAAATATATATTCAAGAAATCACATAAGTTATGAATAGACACTTACATATAAATAATAATTGTTGCTTGGGAGTATATTAATATAAATGAGTTCATCGATACGTCTCTTTAAATCAGCCTATCTTCAGTATGTAACAAAATAACTGGAGTTACGGAACAATGATAAAATGCGTCCGCACAAAAACAGATTATCTCAGCATTATAAGTAGCGCGAGAGGAGTCAGAGCTGAAATACAATATTAAAACATTTGCTGTTTTTCCCCCGCAACTACATCTTGTTTATCGATAGCGCTTCATGTCATGTCTTTGACAGCGCAAATAAAATATGTTATCACTTTCGCGTTCAGATGAGCCCTTAAATGTTTCATCATGGCCACTTACGGTAAGCTCGAATTTGTCGCAAAATTTAATGTAGTCATCAATTTACTGAATCTACACCGATTTTTTGATTCATTTTCATTATATGTCTTTATACACTGTGGAAGAAGTGAAAGTGGCCCGGAGAACAGAGTTCCAGTGTACAAAGAAACACAGAAGAGGAAAGGAAGTAAAGTACTAACCTGACTACAGCACATGTTGAAAGTGACCACTACTCATTTCTTGGCCGTTTTGGGCCCTGGTCAGCCAGTTACTGAAGGCTGGGCTGGAATTGCTCCGAAATGTTCTGCAGCAGTTTTTGAAGACTATGAGGGCTGTTGCGATACACCTTAGACTTGAGGGTTCCCCTCATAAAGTAATCACACACTGACAGATCAAATAAATGACCTTCGTGGCCCGCTAGGGCAGCGACCAGACTAACCTCTGCTAACAACTGTGTCAGGCGTGACGATTGTGTAGATGTGCCCCAAGGTTCCGCCAGTTGTATGGGCAGTTGCTCCATCCTGTTCTCGCTTCCCACGCCCGGGTTCCCAGGTTCGATTCCCGGCGGGGTCAGGGATTTTCTCTGCCTCGTGATGACTGGGTGTTGTGTGATGTCCTTATGTTAGTTAGGTTTAAGTAGTTCTAAGTTCTAGGGGACTAATGACCATAGATGTTAAGTCCCATAGTGCTCAGAGCCATTTCAACCATCCATCCTGTTGGAACTGTACATCTTTTCCTCCTCCGCTAATGCTGCCACAAGTCGTATCCACTCGTTCGCACAATTTTATTTGGCCCATCCTGTATTAAGGCGGTAAGCACTATCTAGCTGGCACATAATGTCCATTAGTATTTGTCATACGACAGGTGAAACAAAGAAAAGCATTTTTCACTTCACAACCACTCAGCTGCATTGTACTTTGCCCTTTTAAAATTGTATGTATACCCTTGACTGGATTTACGCTGTTTTTGTTTTTGATTGAGGCTTAGATCGGGTCTGGGCGCATCAGGTTCCTTCACTTTCATCCTAATCGCATGTTCCAAAATATTCCCGATAAATTGCAAATTGAATTCGTATTGTGTTGTTTTCGAACTCGTGGTATGTTGCATTTATTTTCAAGAAAGTAAAACTCACTAATTCATGAATAATACACTCACTAAAAGAAAATTGCTAACAACGCGCGTTATCCACAGACGCAATCAGTAAGCAAAGAAACTGAAGTACTGGAACATATTTCGCGTACTGCACATATGACGCGCGCTTTTTCCTCTAATAATTCGTAAAACTCTCGCTAGGTGGTGATACCTACGTTACCGCACTCTAGTGCACTCTGACGAGACATTTGCAAACTTATTCCAGTGGTGGATAGAAAAACCAGTGACAAGAAAAAAAACTATTTAAAACACTTCCAGACAGTAGTCCCCCATTCGGATCTCCTGGTGGGGACTACTCAGGAGGACGTCGTTATCAAGAGAAAGAAAACTGGCGTTCTACGGATCGGAGCGTGGAATGTCAGATCCCTTAATTGGGCAGGTAGGTTAGAAAATTTAACAAGAGAAATGGATAGGTTAAAGTTAGATATAGTGGAAATTAGTGAAGCTCGGTGGCAGGAGGAACAAGACTTTTGGTCAGGGGATTACAGGCTTATAAATACAAAATCAAATACGGGCAATGCAGGAGTAGGTTTAATAATGAATAAAAAAATAGGAGTGTGGGTAAGCTACTACAAACAGCATAGTGAACGCGTTATTGTGGCCAAGATAGACACGAAGCCCATACCTACTACAGTAGTACAAGTTTCTATGCCAACTAGCCTTGCAGATGATGAAGAAATTGATGAAATGTATGATGAGATAAAAGAAATTATTCAGGTAGTGAAGGGAGATGGAAATTTAATATTCATGGGTGACTGGAATTCGAAAGTAGGAAACGGGAGAGAAGGAAACATAGTAGGTGAATATGGATTGGGGTAAGAAATGAAAGAGGAAGCCGCCTGGTAGAATTTTGCACAGAGCATAATTTAATCATAGCTAACACTTGGTTAAAAAATCATGAAAGAAGGTTGTATACGTGGAAGAAGCCTGGAGATACTAAAAGGTATCAGATAGATTATATAGTGGTAAAACAGAGATTTAGGAACCAGGTTTTAAATTGTAAGACATTTCCAGGGGCAGATGTGGACTCTGACCACCATCTATTGGTTATGAACTGTAGATTAAAACTGAAGAAACTGCAAAAAGGTGAGAATTTAAGGAGATGGGACCTGGATAAACTGACTAAACCAGAGGTTGTACAGAGTTTCAGAGAGAGCATAAGGGAACAATTGATAGGAATGGAGGAAAGAAGGACAATATGAGAAGAATGGGTAGCTCTGAGGGATGAAGTAGTGAAGGCAGCAGAGGATCAAGTAGGTAAAAAGACTAGGGCTAGTAGAAATCCTTGGGTAACAGAAGAAATATTGAATTTAATTGATGAAAGTGGAAAATATAAAAATGCAGTAAATGAAGCAGGCAAAAAGGAATACAAACGTCTCAAAAATGAGATCGACAGGAAGTGCAAAATGGCTAAGCAGGGATGGCTAGAGGACAAATGTAAGGATGTAGAGGCTTATCTCACTAGGGGTAAGATAGATACTGCCTACAGGAAAATTAAAGAGACCTTTGGAGAAAAGAGAACCACTTGTATGAATATCAAGGGCTCAGATGGAAACCCAGTTCTAAGCAAAGAAGGGAAAGCAGAAAGGTGGAAGGAGAATATAGAGGGTCTATACAAGGGCGATGTATTGAGGACAATATTATGGAAATAGAAGAGGATGTAGATGAAGATGAAATGGGAAATACGATACTGTGTGAAGAGTTTGACAGAGCACTGAAAGACCCGAATCGAAATTAGGCCCCAGGAGTAGACAACATTTCATTAGAACTACAGACGGCCGTGGGAGAGCCTGTCCTGACAGAACTCTACCATCTGGTGAGCAAGATGTATGAGACAGGAGAAATACCCTCAGACTTCAAGAAAAATTTAATAATTCCAATTCCAAATAAAGCAGGTGTTGACAGATGTGAAAATTACCGAACTATCAGTTTAATAAGTCACAGCTGCAAAATACTAACACGAATCCTTTACAGACGAATGAAAATCTGGTAGAAGCCGACCTCGGGGAAGATCAGTTTGGATTCCATAGAAATATTGGAACACGTGAGGCAATGCTGACCTTAAGGACAGGCAAACCTACGTTTCTAGCATTTGTAGAGTTAGAGAAAGCTTTTGACAATGTTGACTGGAATACTCTCTTTCAAATTCTAAAGGTGGCAGGTGTAAAATACAGGGAGCGAAAGGCTATTTACAATTTGTACAGAAACAAGATGGCAGTTATAAGAGTCGAGGGGCATGAAGGGGAAGCAGTGATTGGGAAGGGAGTGAGACAGGGTTGTAGCCTCTCCCCGATGTTATTCAATCTGAATATTGAGCAACCAGTAAAGGAAACAAATGAAAAATTCGGAGTAAGTATTAAAATCCATGGAGAAGAAATAAAAACTTTAAGATTCGCCGATGACATTGTCTTTCTGTCAGAGACAGCTAAGGACTTGGAAGAGCAGTTGAACGGAATGGACAGTGTCTTGAAAGGAGGAAATAAGATGAACATCAACAAAAGCAAAACTAGGATAATGGAATGTAGTCGAATTAAGTAGTGTGATGCTGAGGGAATTAGATTAGGAAATGAGACACTTACAGTAGTAAAGGAGTCTTGCTATTTGGGGAGCAAAATACCTCATGATGGTCGAAGTAGAGAAGATATAAAATGTAGACTGGCAATGGCAAGGAAAGCGTTTCTGAAGAAGAGAAATTTGTTAACATCGAGTATAGATTTAAGTGTCAGGAAGTCGCTTCTGAAAGTATTTGTATGGATTGTAGCCATGTATGGAAGTGAAACATGGACGATAAATAGCTGGGACAAGAAGAGAATAGAAGCATTCGAAATGTGGTGCTACAGAAGAATGCTGAAGATTCGATGGATAGATCACATAACTAATGAGGAGGTATTGGATAGAATTGGGGAGGAGAGGAGTTTTTGGCGCAGCTTGACAAGAAGACGGGACCTGTTGGTGGGACATGTTCTGCGGCATCAAGGGATCACAAATTTAGCATTGGAGGTCAGCGTGGAGGGTAAAAATCGTATAGGGGTAGCAAGAGATGAACACACTAAGCAGGTTCAGAAGGATGTAGATTGCAGTAAGTACTGTGAGATGAAGAAGTTTGCACAGGATAGGGTAGCATGGAGAGCTGCATCAAACCAGTCTCAGGACTGAAGACCACAACAACAACAACAATAATAAACGTCCATTAATGACACATCAAAGCATAATAGTGATGTACAGGTATTAGATATGGAAGTTTCAGCAGGAATTCGATAGCAAAATTTCAGCAACTATGTTGGTTCCCTTTTGACGTAAGGAATGGAACGTGAAAGGTTTCAGGACACCCTTAAGCTGAAAAACAAGAGCCTGCGGACGCCCATAAGGGCTGTACTCCAAGGGAGCCACTTTCCCAAACCTCTGCTACATAGAGCTAAACTGCATTTCAAGGCGCAGTCTTAAGACTGGCTACCACCTGTTCGAAGCACACCGCTTCTGTAACATGTTTGAGAATTATATTTTAGGGCGGCTCCGCCACAGTGCCTGTAATTACGAGCTGCGACTGGTGCTGTAAAATTATTCCTGCACCAAGTTCCACACCACATGTACCGTGAAATTTTCATATCTCCCTTGCCTCTACATATGATTTTTATAACAATACTCATACATACCTAGATGCATGACAACATGATCATGGGAAGATCAGATGATTGCAGTAATGCATTATTTTGAGTAAAATGTGACGTTCTTACGTTTTTCCAGGACGTTCACCTGACATGTGAGTGTACGTATACTGTGAGAATGTTTAGTTTAAAAAAAAATAGAAAGAACAATAAAACTACATCTTTTAGTGTGAACCACCATACCTCTGGTTTGGTGGCATAAGCTGATGAGAATTACTATTACCGTTTCAAGCCATAGGTCTCCACTGTGTTTCAGAAGCAAGCGCAAACAGACAGTACCTTTGTTTGGAGATAGAGGAATAGCGCAACGTAACATTGGGTTAAAAACTCAAGAATTAATCACCAGAAACTACCGTATGAGGTAAATATCATATAATATTATCACTTACCACTTTCTTGTGGCGTGGCATCTTTGTTGCCGGTACCGTAAATTCTGCTGTTTATTTCCTGAAAACGCAAACAAAGAAACATTTTTATGAATGAATACCGTCTCGCTGTATCTAGACCTACTTACACTGATGAGCCAGAACATTATGACCACTCACTTAATATCGTGTTGGTCCACATTTGCTACACAATGCACCAGCGATTCTGCTTGACATGGATTCGAAAACTCCTTGGTAGGTTTCCAGAGGTATGCGGCACCGGATGCCCATGCACAGGTTACCCACTTGTGGATCGGTAGCTTGTAGGCACCGAGCTGGCACCTGACAGAGTCACAGATGTTTACCATCGCATTCATATCAGGAGCATTTGGTGGCCAAGAAATCAAAATGACTTCAGCATCATGTTCCGTAAACCATTATAGCAAGACTCTGGTCTCGTGACACAGACAGCATCCTGCTGGAAGGTGCAGGAGGAATGCAGAGCTGGTCTGCAATAATGTTCACGTGCACACATCTGACAGTTAATGTGCCTCTTAGAATACATGATACTGCACTCTCCCCCGGCCCCCGACTCCCGGCCGGCATCCCTGGTGTGGTACATGTGTCTAGCAGTGGAACGCCTGGATAACGGAGGATCCAGACATAACCACCGACTTGATTCATCCAATCTTGTGAGAGGTTTCAATTAGTCCACAGTCCGGCCTGCAGACATAATTGATGATATCGTTGGGTCAACATGAGAACACGTAGGGATCCTTGCTGCTGAGTATTATGTCCAACAATATGCACTTCATGGTGTGCTCCGAAAGACTTGTGCTTCCACCAGCATTGTACTCCGTCTTCAGATCTGCCACAGATCGCCGTCTTTTCTGCTTTACAGGGTGGAAAAGCCTCCGACCTCCACGTCATGTGATGAGGCGTGGACTTGTAGCACATTCTCGGCTGCTCGCGGTTTCACCATCCTTCAATCAGTTTTCTCCACACCACGAGGCAGCATTCAATTTCGTGGTCTACAATAGTCATAATGTTTTGGCTCATCAGTGCATTTTCTTTGCAGGCCAATAACAGTGCCCGGCAGAAGTGCATCATGCCAATATTATAGACTTTTTTCTATTCCATTCGCGTATAGAACAATCGGCTTGAATATTTCAAAAGGAACACTATACATGGCAAGGCGCCTCAGACCGCACGGCTACCGCGTGCGGCTCTTGATAAGGATTCCAACCACAGGAACAATAGGCCTACTCTAGAACTGGTCGCACTAGCGTCCCTAGGATCTACATGAAAAGATCTTAACTTCATAGTGCGTCCAGTTGGGCGCGGAGAACGAAAAAATAATTGACAAATTGACAAGCAGCCATTGTTTGTACTGTGCGCATATGCCAGTACTATACAATGAGTAGATAAGCAGCTTCGTGCATTCGGTACAACACTAACCCGTTGGAATAAAATAATGATACTACTGGACTTTCGTTCGAACAGATACATGCTAATCTTACTAATAGAGACAAATCTTGACGGAGAGCATTCCTGTTTAATAGATTGTGACAAATGACAATCCGCATGCAGAGTGTTTTTGTGAGGGTCCTTTAATCCTCTCTTGGTACAATGAACTCTTTTTGAGCTTGATGTTATTACCAGTGAATAAGTACTTCAAAATATAGCGATGTAGAAGTTCAGTGGTAGAGTTTTACAGATGGTAGCTCTTCACACCAACAGTACAACATTCAAAGACTCTCTATTATCCAGTGAAGCACTAAAATGAACTATTTATCGTTGTCTTCCTAATTATTTAATAAGGAAAACTTTATGTGTGGATTCGTAAATGATAAAAGTATTTAGCCTGGATACGATACTTCATTAGCCACAACTTTTATTTCTATCTTTGCTAATAGTTTCGGTGTCTCAGTCTCATTCCGGTCTAACTGTGGGCAGTGACGATGCCGGGTTGCAACCCGGCATCATGACTGTTTTTACAACAGTTATTGGTTGAGAATGGAGCTATGATCACAAAACAACATCGAGGGAAAAAAAATCGCAACACCAAGAAGGATTGTGCAAAATGAAAGTTGATAGCCTTCTTTCTACATTTGAGAGATGGTGTCTGTTCAGATTTCGCGCCAGTCACATAAAGTGGCGCTAATAGCGCCAATATGAGCATTCAAACCAACTTGCTTTAAATACACGCAGTAACGGTAGTGAGCGTTAGTTACCTTTGAGACTGGACGTGGTGAGTTGATGTTAGTCAAGAACACCTTTAAGGTGACAAAGACACCTTTATTAACACTCCACTAATTTTGAGCGAGGCCCTATAATATGGTTACGAGTAGCTGGACGTTACTTCTGTCACAGTGCAGAAAGTCTTGGCAGGAATGTAGCCACTGTATATGATTGCTGGAAGCGCTGATCACGAGAATGTACGGTCCCAAGAAGATTAGGGTCCGAAAAGCCACGTGACACAACCGAGAGGGAAGACCAAGGTGTTCGGCGTATGGCGCCGGCGCACCGTACTGCGTCTGCAGCAGGAATTTGAGTGGCATTTGGCACCACAGTGACACGACACAACGAGCTATTACAGATCGGTTACTTCAAGGACAGCTGCGAGCCAGATGCCCTGTAGCTTGCATTCCGCCGATCCCAAACCATCACCCATACCCAGCGGTATGAAGCAAGATCTCTTAGTAGGGAAAGGTGGAGGTCTGTAATGCTTTCTGATGGAAGCTGGTTCTGCCTCGGTGCCAGTGATGACCGTGTGTTGGTTAGGAGCAGGCAAATTGAGGGCCTGCTATCACGCTTATCTGTGTGCTAGACACACTAGACCTACACCTGAAATTATGGTATAGGGTGCGATTTCGTATGACAGCAGGAACACTCTTGTGGTTACCCTACGCACATTGGCTGCGAAATTGTACGTCAGTCTGGTAATTCGACCTGTCGTGCTACCATTCGTGAACAGCATTCTAGGGGCTGTTTTTCAATAGGATAACGCTCGCCCACATGCCGCTGTTGTTACCCAGCATGCTCTACAGAGTGTCGACATGTTTTCTTGATCTATTCCATCACCAGATCTGCCTTCAATCGATCACAATTTGGACATCATCAGACGACAATCCCAGCGTCATCCACGAACAGCAGTAGTCCCTGCACTGGCCGACCAAGGCGTGGAACCCCGTCCCATAAACTGACATTTGCTACCCGTACAACACAATACAGGCACGTATCCATGCTTGCATTCGACTTTCTCGTGGTTAATCCGTTTATTAATCTACAAGCATTTCACATTTGCATTTGCTTATTTCGCACTTACATTAACCAGTGGTCTTGCAATTTTAATCACTTAAATATGATATCTAGACAAACGTGTTCCCAAAAGACCATTACTCTACATTGACGTTTTTTGCTGTTACAATTTATTCCGTTAGTGTAGTATCGAAGAAAGAGATAAAAACGGTATAGCTCTGGAACTATCATTTCCGTTGGGAAAAGAACTATATCTTATTACGAGCCTGTCATGAGGACTGTAACACTGATCAGGCGTTCTTTTCATAAGAGAGTTACTGTCGCGGCACTGCTATAGTGGTAATGTTTCGCACACTCTTACCTCTTCTCGCCCCTTGGCCTCCTGCCGTATCTGCTGCACCAGGGTCGCTGCGTCGTCAGTTTTCGGCTTCTTCATCTCCGGGGCGCTCGCGCTCAAGATCTAAAACAGTGCAGTGCATCGGTACTACGGTCTCTCACAGGTGGACTGCATACCCCACAGCTCCTTTAAATTATGTAGGCAGTGGGAAAAAATCCTCAGTGCCGTACACAGTCAACGAAAATGTTTTATTGTATGTAATGCGATCATCGGAAACAGTAAAGTTTCCACACTGGGTACAGCACACTTTTCAAGACAAATTGAGAGAGAGAAAGAGAAAGAACGATGCACCACAAGAGAAGTATACGAATGGGACGGAAATCGGTAGATATGAAGTACATGGACAGACAGCCAAATGATAAAAATTTCAGAAAAATTGAATGATTTATTCACGAGAAAGAACTTAAAAACTGTGCTAGTTAATAACGCTTTGGTCCACTTCTGTCAATTATGCAAACAGCTATTCGGCATTTCATTGATTGTCAGAGTTGTTGAATGTCCTTGTGAGGAAAATCGTGCCAAATTCTGTCCAATTGGCTCGTTATATCGTCAAAATCCCGAGCTGGTTGGAGGGCCCTGACCATAATGCTCCAAAAGTTCTCAGTTGGGGAGATATCCGGCGACTTTGCTGGCCAAGGTAGGGTTTGGCAAGCACGAAGACAATTAGTACAAATTCTCAAGCTCTGCGGGCGGGTATTTTCTTTCTGAAATGTAAGAACAGGATGGCTTGCTATGTAGGACACCAAATCGGGCGTCGAGTATCGTCGAAGTATCGATGCGCTGTGAGGGTGCCGCGGATGACAACCAGAGTGGTCCTGCTATGAAAAGAAACGGCATCTCAGACTATTGGGCGTATGACGGGTGACAGTCAGGTTGGTACCCCACCACTGTCCTGGGCGTGTCTAGACACGTCTACACTGGCTATCGTGCTCAGATCGAAGCGAGTCTCATTACTGAAGATAATTCTACTCAAATCAATGGCATTTCAGGCCGAAGACCCTACCTTGGCCTGCAAATCGCCGGATAAAATGTAGTATAGATGCAGAAGGAACACGTATGTTAAAAGCAAGAGAACTCTCAGATAGATGGCAGGATTATATCGTTACCTGTACGATGGAAAGGAACTGCCAAGTAATGTGACAGAAGAGGAGGAAGCAGTTGATATGAATGAAACAAGTGATCCAGTAAAGCAGTCGGAGCTTCGAAGAGCACCGAATGATATAGCTCAAACACATCAACAGGAGACGATCATATTCCTTGGGAGTTACTGAAATCTGTGGGTGATATAGAAAGTAAAAGATTATTTGGAGCTGATGCCAAAAATCTATGTAACAGGTGACTTATCGTGAGATTTCCAGGAGAGTATTATAATCACATTACCAATACAGGCACCCGATGACAAATATTAAATTATCGGATGATTAGTCTGACATGTCACGCTTGTAAACTGCTGAGGAAAATAACGCAAAAGAATAAAAAGAAAAATTGCAGTCGCAGTGGACGAAGACAAGTTTGATTTCAGGAAGGGACAATGTGCAAGAGAACACTGCACCTCCTAGGGAAACTCCCCGTCGCACAGCCCTCAGATTTTGTAGTAAGAGGACCCATTGGACAGCCCGTCAAAATCTGAAAGAAACAGTGAACGGTCCAAGGACAAGAAGTGCAATATAGAGCAGACTGAAAGAGCAACGGCGACGTTCTTACATGGACACGGTGTTAGACCGCCGAGCAGGTGAACTGTGTTTTAATCGCCCTCGTGACAATTTTCTTTTTTTTCCCTTTCGCTGTTCTCTGTATTCAAATTTGTGTCTGTGTGGTGGTGTAGCGTCCGTTTGCAACAGCGAAGGAAGGGACCTATTGTGACAGTTGATTCTGCACAACTATTCTGTTAGCAGCCGAAAGGAAGTGGCTTTCGAATGGGAACCGCAAACGTTTGATGACAAGGCGACAAGTTAACCGAATCCTCCACCGGAAAACGCGTCTGGTGTGTCCTACACGGCATTAGTACATATCGTAAGAATCTCTTACCGACGCACCTAATTTGTACTCCTAGTAAGTGAGTGACGTTTCCCGATTTAGATGTTCGTATGAATGTGAATGTGATCACTCTCAAGGAAATGATGAAAATGTAATAGTTTGTCACATAAGCTACAACAAATGAACGCAAAAGTTTCACAAACGCACAGTTTCTCTGTGCTCTGTCAAAACATACGTTTTTAATGTTTTTGAAGTTGTGATTTGTTTTGAAAGTCTTGACTCTTGAATTCCTTTGTTGTAATATAGGTTACACCTGTTTATTTGTTGTTTTCATTTCTGTGAGACGTCTCTGTCGTATCTCGCCTGCTATCACTGTCCATCACGTGTACTTGCGACGTTTGTATAATATGAGAATTGCCAAGACTACAGTAAGAGAACAAACATTTCAATGACAGAACGGAACGTTCATAATGTAGTGAAAAAAGTAAAATTAAACGGCACGAGAGAGTTTTGAACACGTCTCCTCCGTCACACACTCCAACACCATGATTTTTTTATTTTTTATTATTTTTTTTACCTTCCCGGGGCAACCCGAGGCCTGGCCACCATGTCCAGTTTCCACCCTCTAGGAACCAAGGAAACTGTAGGGACATGGAGTAGAGGTACAACGAATATCGCTTATTTATTTATTTTCCTTTTATTTCGTTTTTTATTTTTATTTACTTATTTTTAACATTAATGCCACCGAGAAAAGCAAAACCTGCGTCGCGAGAAGGAAAGCGCAGAAAGACGTCAGAGTCATTGAGACTATCAACGTATAATTTTTCCGAGAAGAACATTCCGATGACCAGAGAACATATCGGTTCTAAGTGTGGAACAGGCGGGTGACAACTCTTCATGTCAGGAGCACCCCAGCTCTGGGGTGGGTTAAGGAAGATACTGCATAGGAAATTGGAGAAAAATAGTCTGTATTTTGGATTGCGGAAAACTGCACAACGGCGCTCATTAGGGAAGTGCCAAAAATCAAGGATACTTTTCTCGTCATAAGCATGCAAGAAGTGAGCTGCATGTTCTCAAATCCATTTCACAGAGTTCGTCTTTGCTTGCGGCAAGCATCCAGCTTCCGGAAAGAGGAGCAGCTGAGTAGATATCTGATGAGGAGTCGTACTGGTGATTAGAGACAACATCTGTAGCACCAAGATCCAGACACCTCTTGCCGATCTGCGCACCAGGCGGTGGTCGTCTGTGTCCAAAACATACCAGACGATACACAACGGGGCGTCTGCGAGGTGAATCCTGTGAAGACGTGACCGGCTTACTTGCTTCCCATTGTCAGTAAGGTAGTATACAGACTGGACGTCAGTGTCAAGATAAGGAGCGCACACCGATCGCCAAATGGCACTCCAGTCGACGTGGGCAAGCTTCCGTTCACCACATTCAGTGACGCGTGCTGCTGAAGGGAATCATAATCGCCTTCATGGATGTCAATTGCGTCGGCAGTATCACACTACGGACGTAGCTCAGATCAAGGAAAAAGTAGCGGAAGTAAAGGAAGGGAGGCGAGACTTCCGAAAGTTGGATACGTGCTGAGAAAGAGTGTGGTGCAAGGGTCTCCAGCAATAGGCTGGTAAAGCACGTAGGACTACGGCGCCGCAACGTCATGTGAGAGCCAATGAGAAGGACTACCGCTCTGTGAGGCACATAATACAGACCTAAACCGCACCTGCACCGCGGGAGTGTGAGCGTCTCGTACATTATCGTGAACAGCAAGCCGTGGCAAACAAATGTACCCAATGCCGCTAGCATGCGGCGGACCATCGATGGCGAAATGGGAAATTTCCGTGCCATATGGATGATACATGACGCCGAATATACATTTACGTATTGTGTCCATTCTGGATATCGAATGCTCATAGACGGCGATCTAAGAGACCAGCTCGTAGTTGGGAAAGTAGGCGCCGGCAGTTGAGGGCAATTATCCGCCGAGATCATTTGCGAAATCGAGTCCTAAGCATTGGATAATATCAGATACACGCGAAGGAGCAAGGCTTTTCGCAGGAAGCCCAGCACCTATAGCCACATAGCCACTGCGCTCAATTTGCAGACATTAAGGCAGGTACCAGAAGCTTCGCCGTAGCTGGTAACCCACGCCAGTGCCTCCCTGACTTCAGCACCGCTATGGAGAACGATGACGAGATCGTCCGCATAAGCAGTGCAGCTGAATACATGGTCACCGAGAGACATCCCAGAGAGGCGTTGACGAAGGCCGCAGAGCAACGGTTCCATGGCGAAAGCATACAATACTGTAGAGAATGGGCAGCCTTAACGCACTGATCGACGGATCGAGATGGGAGGAGGACGGCCATTCTAGATAAACGAGACGTAGCTCCACGAAGGAGACGCATTATGTCGTCGGCGGTAGTAACAGGGCAGCCCATACCGCGGAGCACCCCTTTCAAGTAGTCGTGATCGACCCGATCGAATGCCTGGCTGAAGTCAAGAGCTGTCAAAATTCTAGCAAGAGCGATTGTGTCCCGATAGCGACAGAGGGCAGTGCGGATGTTACTGACATCTCCCAAAGAGGTTTGATCGGGAGAAACCACAAACCAAGCTGTCCGTTTAAGCCGCGCAGCCAACAGCCGAATGAAGATCTTCGTGTTGCTGTTGAGTAACATCAAGAGGCGGTAACCGCACACCCGTGAGGTACCCCGAGGCTTGTGGATGAGAATAAGGAAACCATAGAGGAAGCCGTCTGGAATCGGCACGATAGGTGACATAAGGTCCTGACAAATTTCCATCCACGCTGGCACCAGAAGGGGACGAAATGTCTGATAAAACTGCAGTGGGAGGCCGTCAGATCCAGCCGATCTGCTCACAGAACCCGCCTGGATAGCGTCATAGACTTTGCGCTCCGTGAGGCTGACAAGCAGATCCATCGTCACATCCACGGGAACCGAGCAAAACGAGAGTCTGGAGACCTCTATAATGTTGGTAGGGTGGTGACGTTGTTCAGAGTACAGCATAACATAATGTACATGGAGGGCAGACCCGATGTCCCGATGGGTATCAAAAAGCTGCCTATCACCGGTCCTAAGAACATTATCAAATTCCTCCGACGGTGGCGCCGTCCCGCTATGACATGGTACGTAGATGGATGCTCTTGCACTAACTCATTATGTGTTTGAGCCCTGACCATAGCTCAGCTCCTTCAAGATGGCAGCGAGAGAGGGATGTGAGCTATGCCTTGGCAAGACTCACCATCACCTGGCGCTCTGGCTAACACAGAATCATAGTACATTCTCGGAGAATGGTAAAATAGTGTTCCTGAATCCGTCGCCGCCATGCCGCGACCTCCCTTCCGTAACCAATCAAGGCCTTGCGGAAGGCAGGCTTTGCACGGAACACTCATCAAGACAGGGCAGACTGATAGGCATCACAGCATCGATGATGAGCTGTCCACGTGGTCTCGATGAGCTGCCATCAGTCGGGTGAAGTAAGGTGGAGCGTGTTCAGTTTCGACGGTCCAAAGCCGCGCCACACCCTTTGGCGGCAGAGATTGGTGGCGTAGATATATGTGTCGTGGCCACAGAACGGAACGGGCGTGTATCCCACTCACAATATCGCGGGAGATGTGAACACGATCGAGTCGGCTGGAAGAATGGCTAGTGAAATGTGTAAACCCCAGACGATCGCCATGAACGTGCTCCCAAAAATCCACTAGGCTGAGGTGCTGCAGAATTGTCGCTAGTGAAGCGCACGGAAATTGACGTGATAGTCGTTGGGTGCCTGGGTGCAGCTGAAATTGCCTCCCATAATCTATGCATCCTGGCGACCCGGGAAGATAGGCGTGACTGTCTCTGAGAAGAAGGGGGAACGTTCAAGGCAGCGACTCGAACCAGATGGCGCGTTAGTCATTGACCATCCTCAGGCCACTAAACGTGAGAGCCATACCTGTATTATCATGAAGATAGGCAACTACATCAGCGAGGATACTGTCACGTAAGAGGATCGCCACGCCACCAGCAGTAGGTTGAGCACAGAAAGTTGCAACGTGCACCTCCTGAAGGAGAGCTATGTCAACGTCCACGGCATGCAGCATGTCATGGAGTAAAGCCAGTTTGTGGCGTAGGCGAATGTTGTTGACATTGACCGTGGCTTTGCGATAAGTCTGGAAGTTGCCACCACCACGAGGACGGGCGATTCAAACACGGGGAAAGCTCAGGGAACTCACTGCTACGCCCCCCCCCCCCCCCCCCTGGAAGGGCACACCACTGCGACGTCTCCAGAATATCCATCCTCAGCATCGACGTCGTCTGTCCAGGAGACAGACGTTTCACCGGGTTAGTTCAGTGGAATACTATCAGAGGTGCGCCCACAGGTAGAATGAGATACAGATAGGGAGGCAACCGGATCAGACGCAGGCGGGGAAAGATCGGTGTCCGGTGGTGGACGCTGACTGGAGATGGAGGCGGGGAAGAACGTCGTGTCGTCAGATTTCAGGGCGTCAGAGGACAGCGTACTATCAGTAGCGGGATTGTCATCCTGTGCAGACTTCCGATGGACGCAGTCATCAGAAGGGGTATGGCGTTGTCTCTTCCGTTTCCTCGGCAAGCGTTACTTCCTAACATGCTGTTCCATGTCGGATGGCTGGCGGCTATCGTCCGACATGTGGCCAGATGGCAGAAAAGCGGAGGTAGGTACAGCTCCATGATAAAAACCATGGGGTTGGGACAGACAACTTGTGCCTGCTGACGGTCATCGTTCATTTGTATTGCCTCCGGCAGGAGTATAGGAGAGGTAGGCGAAGCGTCCATCGCGTCGTTAAGAGGTGGCGCAGCAGGCAGCACCGCCGCAGACGCGTGAGACAGAGTAACACAGTGGGCGCCACACGAAGAGCGACGTCTCCGATCGGCATCTGAACTAGTCTACGTGGGAGACTTTCAGAACGGACATGGTCTTCCCGGCCACAACCGTAACAGGTGCGCGGCTGGCCATTGTACATGACAACAGACTAGTAGGAAGGCACGTGTTTCCGTTGTTCAATTTTTATCTGACGGACACCACTGAGGACACGGTATGTTTCGAATGTCTTCCACGTTTCAGCCACGTGACTGGCGACGTTGCCGTAAGGCTTACAGGCGGCTACAACAACGTCCGATGATACTTCAAACGAGAGTTCGAAAGTCCTCAACGCTCGGAGGCCAAAACCAGCGTTATCAACGACGACGGTCTCTGTAAATCCTTCACAGTATCGGACCTTGAGAGCATTACTGTGGCATCCCAAAACGTCGGCGCACAGCTCGTCATTCGCCAGCTTTATGTACATAGTAGTACTGACGATCAAAAAATGAATTCCAAGAATATCTTGTGGCGGGAGATGCATTTCATCCAGTACAAAACTCTCCATACCCCTTCGCTCGTTCGTTATCCAATGGAAAAGTTAATTTAATTGTGTCTTGGTGGTAATAAAGAGCCATGATGGTCGATGAAGTCGGGTTCTGAGACAAACCTGGACGCGTAAGTAAACAAACGCGCGCTCGCTCGCAAGCAGCAGACAGGCGACCCGCAAAGAAGACGTGCGCGCCTCACGACAGCCAAAGGCCGACAGACCATTCAACCACGACGACGCGTCTGTTATTACTCGCGCAGTTCAAAAATGGTTCAAATGTCTCTGAGCACTATGGGACTTAACATCTGAGGTCATCAGTCCCCTAGAACTTAGAACTACTTAAACCTAACTAACCTAAGGACATAACACACATCAATGCCCGAGGCAGTATTCGAACCTGCGGCCGTAGCGGACGCGCAGTTCCAGACTGAAGCGCCTAGAACTGCTCGGCCACACTGGCCGGCACTCGCGCAGTGTTGCACTTGTTAATCATGGACCGTTCACCGTTTCTATTTTGCTTCTTTTTTCATAGTTCAGTACACCTTCTTCCTGTTTTCATGCTTGATCTGTGTTCAGTTTTTGACGGGCTAATCATTGGGCCATCTTGCCACTAAATCTGAGGCGGGTACGATGGAGAGTTTCCCTTGTTAGTAATGCAATGCTGCTTGAAGAAAAATCGTGACTGTCCGCACAAAGAAAGCCTGCGACCATTGAAAGTGGCGTAACATGTTCACAACTATAAAAGTCTTGTCGAATGTGCAGATACTAATGAATACTCTATAGTATTTGCAAAATCAGTGTGATAATGATGAAAGTGGAAAGTATTATAAAGGCTGTAGGGTAGGCCTGCAGCTAACCACCACTGTTGTTCAACATAAACGACGAAGAAGCAACGGAAGAATTTAAAATTCCGGAAGATCAATTTAAGTGGAACGGGAACGGATATAGATGCTAAATTAGCAGATAAAATAGCCCTTCTGACCGGATGTAAGGAAATCTTTATAAAACCTGTTGAAAGTAATGGACAGCACCACAGCACATAATATGGCCGAAGGATAAACAAAGTAAAGATGAAGATGATAAAGAATAGTAGAAAGCAAACTAACGACTTGCTTTTCATTAAGATTGGGAATAACGCTGTAATGGAAGAAATTGAAGAACTTCCCCTACCGGCCAGTGTGGCCGAGCGCTTCTAGGCGCTTCAGTCTGAAACTGCGCGACCGCTACGGTCGCAGGTTCGAATCCTGTCTCGCACATGGATGTGTGTGATGTCCTTAGGTTAGTTAGGTTTAAGTAGTTCTAAGTTCAAGTGGCTGATGACCTCCGATGTTATGTCCCATAGTGCTCAGAGCCATTTGAACCATTTTTGAACTTCCCCTATCAAGGATTACACAGGATGGTCGAAATAAGGAAGCTATCAGAAGTAAACTGGCTCGGATGAAGAAAGGTTTCTTTAAAAAATTATGAAAGGAAAACATGTAAAAAGTGGTGACATCGAGGAATATTAAAAATTAAGCGTATAGGTAAAATCGCGGCTGTATTTACAGGTGGCGGCGCCCTAGGTCAGAAAATTTCGCCGATTTACCGGCTCTCGTATCTTTTCGGCCTCCATCGTTTTTAATTTTCATACATTTGTTCTTGTTGCCCTACAAGATATTTTAGCTTCAGCAGCATCTTCCGTTTCAATAATTGGTTTCCTTTTTTTGCGCAGCGCTTAGCTTCTTCACGTCGCTTATCGTATACCACTTTTCAAAAATTGCTCTGAGCACTATGGGACATAACATCTGAGGTCATCAGTCCCAGAGAACTTAGAACTAACTAACCTAAGGACATCAAACAAATCCATGCCCGAGGCAGGATTCGAACCTGCGACCGTAGTGGTCGCGCGGTTCCGGACTGGAGCGCCTAGAACCGCTCGGCCACCACGGCCGGCTATACCACTTTAACATGCCATTGTGAACAGGTAGTGTCTTGTCAAACTTACGATGGAAAATATCTTTACAGACTCACTACCGACTGGCACTGGCAAATTCTAGCATACAAAATGCTTTCTGTGCCTGGTTCGTCGCCATTTTTATTAACGGCGGTCGGCCCTCAGATCATTGCCACGGGGTACTATGTCATGCCCATAGAAACGATCGTCGTCTCCGAACTGTTCCTCTGCTGTACGCAGTACACATTGCCGTAAATGTGTCCACATCCTTCCGCATTTAGTATTTTCTTAAGCACAATGAGGGAATCACATCTCAACGACGAAAACCTCCCCTTTACCGCAACATGACCTCCTACTCCACTGACGGCACAACACATGGTGACAGATAACGTTCACCAGAAATTCGTCTAACCGAAACCCTTCGATCCGATTGGGCGTGATTCATCACTCCAAACCACCCGTTCCCAGTTATTCACTGTGCAGTGGCGTCGCTGTTTACACCATCTCAAGCGTTCCTTACCACTGGCTACAAGAATGCCTGGCTTATGAGAAGCTCCTAACCACCGTATCCCACTCTTTCAAGTCCCGACGCATAATCATTATGCTAGCTGGATAGCTGGAGGCATTTTAAAACTCACGACTGATTTCCTCCGCTGATTTTATGCAGAATCGCTTTGTTGTCCGTCCGCTTGTCTGTCCAGCTGTTAAGTACCCTTCTTCCCAGGAAAGGCTACACGTATTAAGCTCAAATTTATATCACATATTAAAGTCTATGGTCCGTGGCGGTGTAAAAATTTTAAGTTTCTTTCTCAATTCAGTCAAAAGATACGGCCATTTATGTCACATACTTTGATACTCGAAAAGTCTCTCATCATAACCTATAAAATGATTCCCGTTAACGTACAATCATGAAATTTGGCAAGAAGCAAGGTTTTACAGTACAAGTGAAAAAATCGAAAATTGTTAATTTATATAATAACACACAAAAAATTTGTTGGTCATTCTTTGAACCAACTGACTGTCTGTCCGTCTGATTGGGCAAAAAATCTGAAAACTGTTAATTTTTAATCATACCACACGAAAAAATATTTTTGTCACATTTTATCCATTTGTCTCTCTGTTCGCTGTTAACTCACCTTTTTCTCTGGAACCGGTTGGTGTATCACTTCAGATTTATGTCACATATTAAAGGTTACACTCCCTTGGCGGTATAAAAAATTTAAGTTTCTAAATCAATACGATGAAAAGATTCGGCTGTTTATTCCCTTTATTTTGAAACTCGCAAATTCACTCATTAAAACCTATAGTGAGCTTTCCGTTGGCCTAGAATCATGAAATTCGGGAAGAAGCAAGATTTCAGAGCACAAGTAAAGTAAAAAATCCGAAACTTGTCAGATTATAACTTTATTACATAGGAAATATCTTTCAACCATTTGAAGATACACTGCATTCGTCTTCCGTCAAAAGCATAACAGACGAACGCTACTGCACGCAAACGTAAAATGTAACTTGCAGTCATGTTTATTAAGCAAATAAAAATGTTTTATTAAATCTTCTTTCTCTACATATATAAAGTGAAGTCTTCTGATCACTTCTTTTTATATGTCCGCGCTGGTCTAAGGAACCACTGTAGAGATTTTGATACGGGTTTGGAATCCCCAGGTACCAATACGTTGCCAGTATCGATTCTCTATAACAAACCAAAATCTTGGAGGGTCTCTGTTCCCAGGATGGATTAACTATATGTGTGTACATAATTAAATTGTTACGGGGGCCTCATTGCGCGAGATCTACTCGCACTTGGCCATTTCCTGTCCGTCAGTACACGGGGTCTGCCTGGTCCTCGTTTAACAGTGGTTGTTTCTTCTCGTTTCCGCCGCACGATAACATCACCAACATTCGATATGTGCAGACTCATAAGGGTTGAAATTTCCATGGTTGGTCGGTTACTCAGCTAAAATCCAATGAGTTGTCCATATTCAGAGACCTCACCTGATCGACCCATTCATCATACTATTGATACTGTCAACTTAACATTTCTACATCTTCATCATAATCCGCAAGCCACCTAATGGTGCGTGGCGGTGGGTACTTTCGGTACCACTATCCCCTCCAGCCCTGTTCCACCCTCGAATAGTGCGTGGGAAGAGTGATTGTCGGTAAGCCTCTGTATTGGATCTAATTTCTCGAATTTTCTCCTCGTGGTCAATACGCGAGATGTATGTGGGGGGGAAGTAATATGTTATCTGACTGCTCCTGAAAAGTGCTGTCTCGAAACTTCAATAGCAACTCTCTCCGTGATGCACAACGCCTCTCTTGTAACGTCTGCCAGTGGATATTGTTTAGCATCTCTGTAACGCTCTCTCGCTGGCTAAACGATACCGTGCCGAAACGCGCCGCTCTTCGTTGGATCTTCTCTATCTCCTCTATCAGTTCTACCAGATGGCGATCCCAGATCGGGCGAACAAGCACCTTATAAGACACTTCTATCGTGGATGACTTACATTTCCTTAAGATTCTTCCGATGAATTTGAGTCTGGTGTCTGCTTTCCCCACTATCTGTTTTATGTGGTCATTCCACTTAAGGTCGCTCTGTATAGTTACACCTAGATATTTTACGGCAGACTATGTCTCCAGCTGTTTGTCATCAATAGTGTAGCGGTGCAGTAGTGGATTTCTTTTCCTATGTATGCGCAGTATGTTACATTTATTTACGTCAACTACCAGAGCCTGCACCAATCATAAATTCTCTTCTGGTCATTCTGCAAACTCTCACTATCTTCTGGCGTTGATACTTTCCCCGCCTCCTTTTCTACTAGCGTGACCCTCACTGGTGGCAACTAGTGATCAATTCTGTTTCACATTACAGAGAAGTGACCAGATACTTTTGATCATAGAATGTATATATCGTTGATATGGACATCTCTTTTCTTTTCTTTGTTATGTTACATATAATAGGGCACCTGAATCATTCCCATGTCCCTATTACATCATTTAATCCTGTTGTGCGTGAATGAGAAGAGTGAACGTGAGTTTTCATGAGAGTAGCCAGTAGACGGCTGCTAATGTAGTTTCGCCTGCTTCTCAAGTTTTGCCAAAAGCTTTAGGGGAAGTAGAACGGCAGAGATGTCTAGCTTAGACATCAGAGCCGGCACAATAGCACACAATATGTTGGCAGGTAAGATGTCTGCATCTTTATTGCCTCCCTCCTCCCCCCCCCCCCTCCGACCACCACCACACATGGATAGCGGAAGCGGCAGACTGGGGTCTGAAAGGATTACTATTCTGCTGTAGCCTTGTAGGTACGGACTGATATATGGGCAGCCTACGGCTAGAGTTATTTGGATTATTTAGTGTGTGAATTTCAATCGCTTTTATTTCAATTCTTTTGGTATCCAGGAATAATCATGCTCGTTATCGTGGGAATAATTCCGTGTGAATATATAATATTATTCTTGAGTTTTGTTAGTAAGAATGCTTTGTGTAGAAGTGAGTTACACTATGTGATCAAAAATATCTGGACACCTGCCTGAAAATGACTTCCAAGTTTGTGGCGCCCTCCACTGGTAATGCTGGAATTCAATATGGTGTCGGCCCACCCTTAGCCTTGATGACAGCTTCCACTCTCGCAGGCATACGTTCAATTAGGTGCCGGAAGGTTTCTTGGTGAATGGCAGCCCATTCTTCGCGGAGTGCTGCACTGACGAGATATATCGATGTCTGTCGGTGAGGCCTGGCACGAAGTCAGCGTTCCAAAACATCCCAAAGGTGTTCTTTATGATTCAGGTCAGGACGCCGTGCTGGCCAGTCCATTACGGGGATGTTGTTGTGTAACCACTCCGCCACAGGCAATGCATTATACATTATGAACAGGTGTTCGATCGTGTTGAAAGATGCAATCGCCATCCCGGAATTTCTCTTCAACAGTGGGAAGCAAGAAGATGCTTAAAACATCAATGTCGGCCTGTGCTGTGATAGTACCACGCAAAACAACAAGGAGTGCAAGCCCCTGCCATGAAAAACCACACCATGACACCACCGCCTCCGAATTTTACTGTTGGCACTACACACGCTGGCAAATGACGTTCACCTGGCATTAGCCATACCCACACCCTTCCATCGGATCGGCGCATTGTGGACCGTGATTCGTCACTCCACACAACCGTTTTCCACTGTTCAAGCGTCCAATGTTTACGCTCCTTACACCAAGCGAGGCGTTGTTTGGCATAAACCGGTTGTGATGTGTGGCGTATGAGCAGCCGCTCGACCATGAAATCCAAGTTTTCTCACCTCTCGCCTAACTATCATAGTACTTGCAGTGGATCCTGATGCTATTTGGAATTCCTGTGTGATGGTCTGGATAGATGTCTGTCTATTACACATTCCGACCCTCTTCAACAGTCGGCACTCTCTGTCAGGCAACAGATGAGGTCGGCCTGTACGCTTTTGTGCCGTACGTTTCCCTTCACGTTTCCACTTCACTATCACATCGAAAACAGTGGACCTAGGGATGTTTAGGAGTGTGGAAATCTCGCGTACGTTCGAAGTCCCTGAGTTCCGCGCGAGCTCCATTCTGCTCTCTCACGATGTCTAATGACTATTGAGGTGGCTGATATGGAGTACCTGGCAGTAGGTGGCAGCGCAAATAACGTAATATGAAAAACTTATGTTTTTGGGGGTGTCCGGATAATTTTGATGCATAGGGCAGAAAAAGAGACTTAGACTTCCCAGACCGATAGTGTAGCGGATTCGTTCTCAGTGTAAAGCGTAAATTTATTAAACGGAATTACGAGAGGCACGAGATTTAATTTTAGATCGTTCATGAGTTTCCGGAACTTGAAAGTCGGTGGCTTTGTGCAGTCACACTGCCACTTGGTCGATAGTAGAGTCTAAGCCTAGTCGTTATTAACCTACAATAAACGTGTGCACTTTTGGCGCGTGAGTATTGTATGAAATGTATTCCGAATTTATACTGATTTTTTTCTGTCGTAAATAGATGATTTTTCACTAGGGAATTTATGTTTCTCTGTGCGCAGAGTAAAATGTATTGCATCTATACACTCTGTCAGTAGACTGATTTCAATCTCTAGTGTGGAATATATATTTGCTTAGCCAAGTTATTTTTGTGATTCAAGAATTGAACACTTTAGAGTAGTTTTGCTGTTTGTAGAACTTGAACGCATTTACTTCATCCTTTTATTAGTTTGCCTACAAATGGTCACATCTTCAGCATTCGTGGATCGTTTGCATACATTACTACATTTCTGTATGTTTAGTCGATGCTATAACCGGGGCTTTTCTTTCTATGTTGTGTGCCACGTGCGACCACATGTTGAACAGACTACGTTATATCTCACGTCTCAAATCAAAATACTCTCTGATGATCAGTCACTATGTTAGTTTTGGCAGTAATAATGCGGCGTTCATTTCGGCGTGTTGTGGTATGAGCGAGTGTACTAGCACTAGATTCGTTTCTCTACCACCCAATATTATTGTTTCGATTTGGTGTGGTGATGTATTTCATTAATTATTCGTGTAAAGCAGAGGTCCACGGGAACCTACTATTTTGTGAATGCTGTTGTTTTGTCTGTGCATGGTGCACGTTCCATTAAATTGCTTAATAAATCTTTCGTCCATTTTCTGAAATGTGATTCATGATTTCTATATTGTAATCCCATCCCCTTTTCCATATTGTGCTTGTGGAAGGAAGAATTGAAAATTTCATTAATAAATTAGACGTCCTGTTCTATCTCCTTCCTTACCATGTTAAATATAAAATATAATTATACCTTGCGCATTTTTTTAAGCAGTAAGCGGGCCTACAAATAAATCTTAGAGGAAAATAGATCTTTGTAAATTGAAGTAACTATTTTAATCTATCCTCCGATTGCACATTCTTAATCGGAACAAATACGTTTCATAGTTAGAAATGGTGTAACTGTATGGCATACGGAATCTAGCAACCTCACGCAGTATCCTCGTATCGGTGGCCACCTGGAGACGCCTCGGCAGCTGCCAGTTCCCTAGCCTGGACGCTGAGATGGATGCAGAGGCGGCGGCAGTAGCATCAGGTGACGTCAGCGACGACGTCGAACCCTCCAGGTCTTGGTCTTGCAGGCTCGCCCGCGCCACAGAATTAGGCACCGGCAGCTTGACGCCAGAGCGGCTCACGCGTCTTGCCTGTGCAAACAAAACAACACAGAGAACTCTACCAGAGCATGTAAGAGACGCGGTTAGAAAGTTTTAAGTATCACTTGGCAAAAATGTTTTGTGTGCATGTACATGTACACGAGTGACATAGTCTCCTCTGAGGGATATATACGTGGTCCAGCAATCCTCCAGGTTTTTCATACCTCAGGAAAAGTAGGTTCTGTCAAACTCTGTAGAATACTCGTTGACTGCAACTATAATTTCCCCTGTTGATGAAAATGTCTTCCCTTCAAGCCAAAGTTTCAGTTTGTCACTTGGGGCTACGTCTGATGAATAGCTTGAATGAGGAACCAATTCAGTTCATCGGCCATTGTTAACGCTGACGTGTGGGATGGTGCATTATCCTAGTGGAACAGCACTTTTTTACGTGACAGCCTTGGTCTTTTTGCCGGCCGGTGTGGCCGTGCGGTTAAAGGCGCTTCAGTCTGGAACCGCGTGACCGCTACGGTCGCAGGTTCGAATCCTGCCTCGGGCATGGATGTGTGTGATGCCCTTAGGTTAGTTAGGTTTAAGTAGTTCTAAGTTCTAGGGGACTTATGACCACAGATGTTGAGTCCCATAGTGCTCAGAGCAATTTGAACCATTTTGAACCTTGGTCTTTTTTCAACCAACGCAAGTTTCAAACGATACAACAATGAAGCATAATAGGGTTCAGTTACGGTTCTGCCATTTTCCAAGTAATCCATTAATTCATGTAGTATATTCTTTGGAAATCCCCAGTGGCAACATCTCACTAGCTGAAAAAATGATCATTCCTTTTTTCGGTGCACTTTGACCAGCCTTTGTCCATTGTTTTGAGTGCCGTTTTGACTCTGGTGTATAATGAAGGATCCTGGTCACAAATCGGCACAGAAAGTCTTGTGGATTACACTTACACATTGTGTTGGAATATTGAGCCAGATGTGCTTTGGTCGACTGTGACCAATCGCAGACTAATCTCGCAGACAGCTTCCACATAGCCAATTCTCCGTGAAGAATATCATGCACTCACTCAGCTGAGATGCCTACAGTCTAAGAAATCTCACGAATTTTTATTCGGCGGTCTTGCATTACCGTATCATGTATTTTGTCAATGGTTTCCTCTGTGGCGACCTCAACTGGATGCCCGGAGGGCACTTCATCTTCCGTGTTAGTCAGACCACGTTTAAATTTCGTTAATCCAAAAGAAAATGGTCTTCAATGGTGTTGCAGAGTCCGCATGAACTTTGTCCAATTGTGTTTTGAATTTGTGCGGCGGTCACACCGTTCAAATGAAAATGTTTCATCACAGTATGAAACTCGGCTTTCTCTATTTTCAATCGCAGTCAATACACTGAACAATTCAGATGGCTGTCAGTAATGATCTGTACGCTGTATATTGTTGAATTTCCTTATACGATCCTTGGAATGATCAAGCTTACCAACCGTGAAGGAAATTAAAATTTACCAAAAGTGTCAAACTACACTCGTACACTGAAATCGCGCACCACAGTATCGTAACACGCCGCAAGTGGAGGGGAAAAATTGGTCAGACACATTCATAGAGTGGAGTATCGTGCAGTGTTTCATTTCATGCGTTTGGAAGGAAACAACGATGCAGCTACCTATGCGGAGTTGGTGGAAATATACGACAACAATGCACCATCACATGATGGTGCGCATGCTTTCAGTGTGGTCAGGTAAGTCCGGATGCCGAAGAACGAAGTGACAGACGATCTCTCTGTGAAGAACCGGAAATCGGAAGAGCAGTGGAGCATCCGATTCTCAAAGGGCGACGCATCACAATCCAGGCGATAGTGGAAAGTGTGGAAATCAGTCACGCAACGGTTTTCGAGATATTGGACGATATTTTGAACATGACATAGGTCGTCACCACTTGGGTTACGCACGAACTCACACTAATTCAAAAAGCTAAACAGAGACAGCAGCGGAAATGTTACAGCTGCGCCAGGTCAATCCAGATGACTTCTTTGGCTGCCCAATGACATTGGATCAGGACTGAGTTTATCATTATGAGCCCAATAAAGAAATAAAGGAAGATCAGTCCTTAAAGTCCCGTCGGCAACGAGATTAGAGCTCGAACTGGAGGGAGAAAGGAAATCAACTGAGCCCTTTAAGAGGAACCATCCCGACATATGCCTTAAGCAATTTAGAGAAATTACCGAAAACCCAAATCTGGAAGGCCGGACGCAGATTTGAACCGTCGTCCTCACGAATGTGAGTCCAGTGTGTGTTGTTCTTAGCATAAGTTAGTTTAAGTAACGTGTAAGTATAGGGACCGATGACCTCAGCAGTTAGGTCCCTTAGGAATTCACACACATTTGAATATTTGAACAGCGCGCAAGACATGAAATTGTGGCGGTACCGTATGTGGACCAAATGCAACGTCGCGTCCAGCCATAGAGAAATGGTGCTACAAATTTCATTAGGTCCGCATAGACTTGGCTAATGTTGATCGGGAAGGTGGGCCACCGACATTGACCACGGACGACAATGTCCAGGCAATCGAAGAACTGATTCGTAGCAATCGAAGAGTTACTATTACGGACACAGTTCATCAGGTGCGCATCGCAACTGGCACTGCTCATACCGGCGTCCGAGATCGTCTGCAGTGTCGAAAATCGCGCTCACGCTGCTGGCCGCTGTGGTCGAGCGGTCCTAGGCGCTTCAGTCCGGAAGCGCGCTGCTGCTACGGTCACAGGTTCGAGTGCTGCCTCTGGCATGGGTGTGTGTGATGTCCTTAGGTTAGTTAGGTTTAAGTAGTTCTAAGTCTAGGGGACTGATGACCTCAGATGTTAAGTCCCATGGTGCCTAGAGCCATTTGGGCCATTTGATCGCGCTCACGCTGGTTTCCGCGATGACTGCCACCTGCACACAAAGGCACAACGTTTAAGTCCTCTCTGTACTTTCCTGGGAGTTACACAGTGGAAGGCAATGATTTCCAAAGCCACATCATTACCGGCGATGAGACACGGTTCCACAGTTTCACACTTGCGACGAATATAGCTTGAGTGGAACAGAAGTACACTTCGCCTCTGCGGAAGGAATGCAATGTTGCGCCATCAGCAGGGAAGGTCACGACCACCATTTTCTTGAACTATGAGGGAACTGCATACAAAGAGATAATGGCAAAGGGCACACCCATTGATGCCGATTCGTATCGTGCACCACTGACATCGCTGCACAACGTCGTAAAGAGTAAAAGGTGTAGAAAATTAGGATAAGGCATTGTTCTCCTGCCACTAGGCGCACACAAGCTTTGCTTCAGCGTTTTCGAAGGGAGATTTGGAGCCAGTCGCCATATAGTACAAATCTTGCTGCATGCGATTTCCAGCTTTTCAGCAAGCTGAAAGAATAACTGGAGGAGAGAGATTTTCCAACAATGAGGACATCCAAACAGTGGTTTTGGAATGTCTCCTTGACCTAGAGGACGATTTCTATAGTTGACGAGTTGGCAGAAAGTTCGGACAGCTGTTCACAGACTTGGTGATTATGTTGAAAACATTATCAAGCGTACGTGACACTTTGAGGTGTAGTGCAGCACTCATTCAGTAGACGTTATTTGCCCCGCAATAATAATGTGTAGCCGCTCGGTCTAAGGCGCCTTCTCACGGTCCGCGCGGCTCCCCCCGTAAAGGGTTTGAGTCCTCCGTCGGGCATGGGCGTGTATGTTGTCCTTAGCGTAAGTTAAAGTTTGATTAAGTAGTGTGTAAGCTTAGGGACCGATGACCTTAGCAGTTTGATCCCATAAGACCGTACTACAAATTTCCGATAACGTGTTAATTACTTTTTCAAGTCCTCTCGTTTGAATAAAATAAAGAAATACAGCTTTGCGATAAATTCATAGCTTTTACTTCACACAACAAGAGTTCAATGCTAGC
This sequence comes from Schistocerca serialis cubense, assembly GCF_023864345.2. Classification (NCBI taxonomy): domain Eukaryota; kingdom Metazoa; phylum Arthropoda; class Insecta; order Orthoptera; family Acrididae; genus Schistocerca; species Schistocerca serialis. The sequence goes on from NC_064638.1 coordinate 341,675,396, forward strand.
AAAGAAATCGTGAGGAAAATTCTTCTTCTTATGAGATCAGGTTTTAAAAGGTATCAGAATGAATTAGTCGTCATTTGTGCGAACGAGATAACAGAGATTAAAAAAAGAGATACCACAATAACAAACAAATCAAGCATCAGAATTAAGGTGACCCTTGGTGTATAGAGATACAACGTTGCTTCATAAGTATTACACAGTGAATACATGTTATGAAAGTTTGCGAGAAGTATTGTTAAACAAAACTATAGACCAATATATGATTGTTATGCTGTACTGGCTGTTTGGCGTCCATACGTTCCACTTGTGCGAATCCTTGAGTGTAGGCTACTGCTATGTCCTACTCCGCTATCACAGGCATGGAAACGACGATTCTGCCACCCTGGTCAGGCTTTCATACCGCTTTGCAGGGTAATAAACTGTCCTGTGGAAACAGTTAAGTGTAAAGTTTTGATTATCGCTTGATCGCCACAAGTCAGTAATTGGGCATGTGGCCTAAACAAATGACAAAAGTCTTAGTTCGCTTGGAGTTGAAAAGTTACAATACAGAGTAATGGTGACAAACAATACCGAAGTCCTCTGCAGTCTCTGGTATAAAGGACACTTCCTGGTGATGCCTGACGTAGCCAGTGGTGGCTCCACGTTGCGGCTGCGACTGGCAGTAGCTCGGTGTAGGAAATTCTGGTGATTTCCTTAGAGAGAACTCTAATGGACCACTACTATGGTCGGAGTCTGGCTCAGAGGACTTCAAGGAATGAACTGTCCTGGCACAGCTTGACGCTGACCTAAATACCCTGGCGGCACCAAGATATGGCAGGATCTACAGCGGTGGTGGTGGTGCACTCACGTTGTCACCTGTCAGCCCGGTTGGCTCGTGATGTCGTCTGCAGATGTGGCCTCTGTGGCTTCGTTGTGTAGGACACTCACATGACGCTAGTGTGGAAGGGGTTGCTGGTAGCTATGGCGATCAGACCCTACACAGCAAAATGAGTAACAATTTTTTTTTTTTGCCAGACGCATTAAATCTCTTGTGAAATAATTTATGTACCTTAACTTTCCGATCCACCCTCGAACATAAGCACTATTGTTTCCACAGGAAAGTACTTATTATCCAGCAAAGCGAACTGAAGGCCTGACCAGGGCGATAGCATCGTCATTTTCATGCCTGAGGCAGGGATAGGTTATAGTAACAGCGTACACTCAAGGATTCTGATAGGTGGAACACTTTCCCACGCTATACGTCTTTATGCCAAATGCCATACACAACATCGCTCCCCCCCCCCCCCCCCCCCCCTCCGCCATTGGACGAGCGGGTGTGCGTCACATCTCGAAGTGGTGGAGGAGGAGGAGATTAGTGTTTAACGTCCCGTCGACAACGAGGTCATTAGAGACGGAGCGCAAGCTCGGGTGAGGGAAGGATGGGGAAGGAAATCGGCCGTGCCCTTTCAAAGGAACCACCCTGGCATTTGCCTGAAGCGATTTAGGGAAATCACGGAAAACCTAAATCAGAATGGCCGCAGACGGGATTGAACCGTCGTCCTCCCGAATGCGAGTCCAGTGTGCTAACCACTGCTCCACCTCGCTCGGTCTCGAAGTGGTAGGAGGTGCTCACCTCCTTGCCAGCAACTGCAGAGCCAAGAGCCAGTGAACCTGAATGGCTTTAGTGAAAGTTCCTAGGAGGTGGCCACCTGGATCTGAGGAGGGCTGACCTCACTGGAAACTGGAGGCTGCATGACTTGAACAAAAGACTGTAAAAGATTACCAGTTGGGGGGGGGGGGATCTAGTGCTCTATGGGGGCGCAACTAGTTGATGTGTCTGCAGCTTGAGGGGCCATTTTGAATCTGCACCTCTAAATGGCGGACCCGGCAGGTGTGTGATCACAGCCAACACACTGGCCTGCACCCAGATCTCATCCTGCATACAGTACTGGTGGTGCTCTGACTGCCGAAAAGGGGAGTGTGGTCTGCCCAGCTGAAGGATGGCGAGTTGTGAATGGTGTGGCCTGCAATGCAGTTTCTCGGCTGGGCTAGTTCCGTCTTTTTGGGTGGAGGGGCAGGAGGCTAGCAAAGTGTCAGCGTTTCATTCACAGCATGGTGCTGGTTCAGCTTTGCCAGCTGCAACTTGAAGGTGCGAACAAACTTTTCTTCTGTGGGGCGGCATGTGGAATAAGTAAAATATAAATACAAGAATGTTCGCCGTCTTTTACAAGAGCCTGAAAACTATTTTTGCGGTCAAACAGAAAGCGATGGAGAACGTATGCCATAGTGCCCACTCTGTAAGTCCTCATTCTTCTTGTGCTCACTGAAAGACCTGTTTCTACTCTCTATTTACTCAGCAGGATCAGGAACTATGTTTGTAACTAAGAGTTTTTAATTCTAACTGATGGTATATGCAGTAAAAATTTCACACACACTAACGTAGTAATATTCCTGATAATAATAATGATGTCTCTATCACAAAAAGCGCTATGAGTAGTTCAGACGCGACCTGATGTTTCGCCCTGACTTCTAATCATCAAAGTTTATTACTCGCCACAAAAGTGATAAATAATCTCACCACTTTCGACTTGCCACGTGGTTTTGTTAACATTATAAGCGGCACACAAACTTTTACTTCCGTAAAATCTAAGCGATTCAGAAAGGTTATACCGAAAACATGCGCTTAACAGCAGTCTGGCTGCGACGTCATCCGAGACATAGCGTATGCCAGCGTGTGACTGACGCGGACTGAGTGGTGACACGGTGCGAAGTGAAGTGTCTACTGCCTCTGTGGTCGTATTTACTGTATATACCGGCACAGCGGACGGCCGAACGGAACACCTGCCGTCATCCGCTCTACGCCCAGGTAGTAGCATCTAAATGGCCGCTTTCCGGGATACATATTATTTTGTAACACGGTCATGAATCAATTTACTATCTTCGTAATTTTTTACGAATGGAGTTAAGTTGGCTTTAACTACAGAAAAAGTTTTTAGCTTGACTGCATTTAAACGTTGTCGGCTAGAAGTATTAGAACGGAACCGACATTAGAACATGTCTTCTGAATTACATCTTTAAGAGACCTTGTATTGATTGTTATTTACGTCAAGGTCTTGAAACTTGTTATACCTTTACTATTTAATGGATATAATCAAGTGCTGTGATCAGAACTTTCTATCATCTACTACAAATGAGGACATTTTTGTTCCAAATTTACTTTTCAGTAAATTACTTGAAAATTATTAGAGACAGCTTAATGGGGTGATATAGTTAATGTTTCTGTATCAAACTGAAGCGTCATACGAATTTTAATATTTCTGAGTTTAATATTTAGTGCCTTCAATTTTTTAGTAAAAACAACGATTTTGACTAAAATATTCCTCCGATCAAGCTGAGACTTGCAAAAATTGATTGCGACATACATAGGCGCATTCTGAACAATTTTTGGCATATATTGACAGAGTTTGGAAAAGTTACTTTAATTTTTAATTTAATTCTTCGATTATGGCGCAATATTTGTATGCTACGCACTGGCGCGTTATGACGACGTGGCGTTCTTAACAGTGAACTGGGATAAGTCCCGGCACTCTCTCTCGCCTCTGCATCTCTCACGTAATACAGCACTTATTTCGCCACACTGCCAGCCCGCTAGAAGCTGAATGGAAGGGTGCTGTATGCGCCAAGGTGATGCCACTGCCAGAACAGAAAGTGGGAAATTCAGAGGATGTGAACTTCGGGTCGTTATCGGCGAGTATGGTTTCTGAAAGCCCTTCGATGGAAAAAATAGGAACCAGCACCTGAGTCGTGTGAGCAGAGGATGTCAACAACATGTATGACATGAGAACCCGCTGCCTGCACTGATAAGGATTATCCAGGAATATCCCAAAAAAGGGGCCGCAAAATCTAAATGGAGGTGCGATCAAGATGAAGCTGTATCTGTCCAGGCAAATATCGCCTTGCTGGCACTGCCTGTATGGATGCTGCAGCCATGTTGGCAACGACGGTGTCAATTCCACGCCAACATACATGTTGCCTAGCCAGCTGCTTGGTCAGAACGATCCCAAATTGTCCTTCATGGAGGATTGACAATATGATTGCGTGAGGGAATGTGAGATTACTATGCAAGTCAGACGTCGTCCCCCTGTAGTAATAGGACGCCTTTAAGAGAGTATAATTTGTTGCGACCATGTCAAAATGCTTGTGTTTTTGGATGGTCCAGTTGTTTGCAATCAGGCAGCCAACTGTGGTCCACTTAGGAGGAGTGCTATCGGGTGAGCAGGTCCTCAGAGGATCGGCGGGTTATGGCTGGTGCATCGAAGAGAAGAGTGGCTACTGCTGTTTCTTCTTCAGCATCCATTTGGAAACAGATCCCTGGGGCCGAGTCGAATTCTGGGTCGTGTACCTGTGGTGGTCAGTAAGGGTATTGGTGTTCGCTTGTTGAGTCATTGAATTATACTTGATGTCGTAGGATTATCGGGACAAAAACGTCGCGCATCATCCTTTTTGGAATATCCCAGTCAGTCTTTAACAATGACAAAGGAGTTCACGATCAGTTACGAATGTAAACTGTCTGCTGTACACGTTATCTTGGAACTTCTTCAGGACAAAAACATAGCTACGATTTCCTTCTCAATCTTGTTGTAGCTGCTACGTCTGTCGATTTCATAAGACAAGACCATGTCCAAGCCATAGCATGATGTGTCAGCTGTCACGATCAACGACTTGAATGGGCCACAGGCCATAAGGCATACTGCACGAAGGCCAACTTGTTTTAGATCACAGAATGCTTTGTCACACGTCTAAGTCCAATTCCATATGACATTTTTGTGCAGTACTGATAGAGGGTTTCCGCTATGGCTGCAAAATGGGTGAATTTCCTACAGTAACTGAGTCGTCCCAAAACAGATTGGCGTTGTTTAGTGTTCTTATGGGATAGAAGTTTCTGGACAGCTTGGATGTAATGTGGCGTGGTCCATACACCTGAGGCACTTCAGAAATGTCCCAAATATTCATCATGCACAGTGAATAAGGCATATAGGATAGTCACTAAGTCCTGAGCATTTTTACTGTAACAGTAATGTCTAGATAGTTGACCATTCTGTGCACATCCTGTGTCAGATTGTGTGAAAAATAACTGGGACGCTGTCAATGCCAGAAGGAAGCTTGTTACAGCGTAAAGGACCAGAAGGAGTGTTTATTACTAAAATGCTCTTTGACGCCTCGTTAAGGCGACCTGAAGGTCTGCATCCTGCAAATCAGTCTTCGCAAAGATCTTACCCCCGACGAGGCGCTCCATGGTATTTTCGACTTCAGGTATAGGGTAAGCGTCGACGACGCTCTGAGTATTAATCATGGTCTTGAAGTCTCCTCAAACCCTGAGCGATCCATCTGATTTTTCGACAATGACGATCTGTGTTGCTCATTGATGGTTAGAGTCTGCAGTCACGATTCCTTCATCTTGCAACCATTGGAGCTCTTCCTGACGCTAATCCTAGAGCGCAAAAAGAACGTCGCAAACTTTAAACAATCCAGGCATAACTATTGGGAGCAGGGCGACATGAGCTTCAAACTCTGTGGCGCCGGTAGATGGTCGTGGAAAAACGCATTAGTATTTGTTCCATAAGTCCTGTAACTATGAGCTGGTCATTGATGGTTGGGTACTATTGGCAGAGTTCTGGACATCCAAACCTGAGGAGCTAAAAAGGACTATACCGAAAATATTTGTGACTCCATTGTAATTACTACAAGGATGCATGCTGTGAAGTCAGCTGCCTGGTACTGATTGCGAGCTTTAGACTGGCCTTTGACTTCAACGGTTTTGCTGCTGTAACTTTGGAGTTGTTTGGAAAATGCCTGAAATGGATATGAGTCCACGCAAGGATAAGTCTACCAATCAACGATGGTCATGGAAGAACCAGTATCATTTTTAAAAACCATGGGATTGGTACTGACATCCCCTATAAGTGTTAAGACCCTGTGGGAAATGGGGAACGCTGCCTGGATATGCAACGTATCTGGAAAGTATCCACTAGGAATTTCATTTAACACAGTATCAGGAGGGGTCTGGGAGAGCACAATCCACTTTCATCTTGTAGGATGACTAACAGATCTCTGCTTTGTTTTCCGTTTTTCAGCGGGTCGAGCATTAGACTCAGCAGTAAAAGCTCTGTTGACGTTGATACATTATGGAGCAATTTCTGTGAAAGGACAAATGTTGTGGCCATCATGCACATGCTGGTGCAGAAAGCCAGGAGCGTTATCCATAACCAACGCCCGTGGTGGCCCGAACCACCTAAACATATTAGTAAGATGAGAGTTGATGATAACAGCGGTCGCACCCCGGCTAGGTATCAACCAAACGAACTTGGAGAAGGCGTCCACCACTACGAGAATATACGAATTGCCATTCTCGTCCCGGGAAGCGGGCCCACATAATCAACAAACAATTTGTCCAAAGGATGCTCTTCCGGTTCCGACTGCAGCAATCCGCTGTCGGGAAGTTACTTGCATTCTTTGACGGAACCATTAATGTCTTTATAAAGTGTCAGTTGCTCCTTGACCTTCTCTAAGGTTTTATGAAGACCTAAATGCCCTCCTCCTGGAGAGTCATGGAAGTACCGGAAGACCGGAATAACTAAGGCGGGAGACAAATTCTAGCTTTCCCAGACATGCCCCTGCATTGCACAGAATGCCGTTCTTCAGAAAATAGTCACTGGATTCCTGTCCATCTAGTATTTGCTTCCTGAGTCCCCCCCTTCCGCCACGCCCCCACAATGGGCCTTGTTCTTGTTCAGTTTTCAAATTATTGAACAGTTGGGGTACCCAATACTAGATGACTGACCAGCGGTTCCTCATCAAGCTCGCGCTGCTGGAACATCCTGCTAAGGGCGTCAGCAACCTGATTGTAAGATCCCTTTAACGTGCCTAAACTTAAGATGGAAAGTCGATATGCGGACCGCCCATGTCGCGATACGCCCTGTCTTCCCAGCACGAGCTAGGACCCAACTAAAGGCCTGATTGTCCGTCTCTAGGTCAAATTCACGATGTTCGAGATAGCACCGAAATTTTTCCAGGGCAAATAACACAGCTAACGCTTCGCACTCATATACTTAGTAACTGAGCTCAGGCCCCTCCAGACGTCGGGAAGTAAATGCTAATGGACGCCTGATATCTTGATCTTCCATAAAAGAATTGCCACCACGGGTACTGCAAACATCAGTCAGGACCACAAATCTTTTCTTAAAGTCAGGTACGGCTAAAACCAGTGGGTTGGAAATCGCAGTTTTAATTCCTTCAAAGGCTGCCTGCTGACTTTCAGCCCAAACGAATTTCTCATTATTTCCGCATAACATATTAGACGGTGCTGCAAGTTGCGCAAAGTTTGGAGCAAATCTACGGAAGTAATTAGCTCTACCTACAAGTCGGGCAACATCCCTCTTATTTCGTGGTTGCAGAAAATTCCTCAACGCCTTAGTGCGTTCCTGATCAATGCTGATTCCGTTATCGGATACCAAGTGACCCAAAAATGACACCCGGCGCTTAGCCAAGGTTATCTTTGAGGGTTTCCGCATCCCTGAGCCTGGATAGTACCTTCCGAATGTGCTCTAAATGCTCCTCAAAGGAGGCACTAAATATGACCACGTCGACCAAATAATTGAAAACACAATTAAACGTGCACGTTCCAATAATATCTACACTCTAGCTCTTTGTGCATACGGTCTGATTACTTAACCTCCACGACCGATTGCCTCAGTTGTCTCATCTTACCCTGCTGTGAGGTTTCGGATAGCAGATTACTTAAGCTACCGCGAGTTAACAGACAGAGTGCGATAAGACTACGTGATAGGGGATACTTAATACGTCAGCACGCGATTCAAACGTAACTAGCAGCCACAATACCCGTTGTATATTTTCTAAGGTTTCACTTGACAATTCACGAGTACTATTTAAGAGACACATCACAGATACCAACTCTTCCTCATAGGTATTGGCAATGGGCGATAGTCGATACTACACTTGAGTCAGTGGCGCCAGACAGAACAGTCTACTAACTCAATGGCGCCACGGCTGATCTAGGATTCGTTCTCTGCACTTTGGAAACTATGAATATCTCGGTTGACCAGTTTGACACGTATGACTTCTCAAATGTTGTCTTGTGTTTTGAAATACGTATTAAATCACCTACCTTAAATTACTCTTTGCTCGGATCTACCATTTTAATATGATTGTATACTGTATCTAGAAGTCTATTAGGCAAACTTCGATTGGTCTCATTTTTATTGTACAATATTTGGTTCGCTTGTACTGTGCAATTATTTGCGGGCGGATATCGATCCATCTGTGTGAGCCATGAAGATTGAATTGCATCCACATCTGGGTTTTCACTGTTCCGTTCAGATGTTCCACGACACCCGCCTTCAAGTGGGTGATGTATTCCATACCTCTCCATCACGGCCTTGAAATATTTATTGTAAAACTCACCGCCATGATCTGTTTGAAAGTTGTCTAGGCTTCGATTCGTCCCCGTCTGCAGCAATCCATCAAACACTTGCGCAACTTCCTTCCCTGTTTTCGCTTTCACTGCTAATGCCAGTTATATTTAGAATATGTATCAATGATCGTTAAAATATATTTGAATCCGTTATTCACAACTGCATATGCCCTCATGTCGTAAAGATCCGCCTGCCACACGTCGTCTAAACATTTAATCATATCCTCGAGAGTATATTTTGTGTGCTGGCTTGTGCAGTTCTCGAACTACGGTCTCCATACTTATTCGATGATGCCTCTCTCTCTAAGCTCATAAATTATTGAAACTTCTTTCGAATGAGCTGTATTACCAGCGGCAGCAGATGCCATGAGCAGTTGAGGCCGGTCTATTAGTTCATTGGGGTCGTCGTAATATATATGCTGCGGGAGTCGATTGTTCACTCTTTTATGCTGAACGTCAATACCATCGCCACTGCTATTCTTTTCACCATCCAAAATAAGTCTTATAACGGATTTGTATTTCACATTGCTTCGATTTTTTGCATTCTTATGCAGATCAGTTAAAAGTAATATTTCACTATACTTTTCCAGATCTTTAGAGGATTAATTTTGCAATTTTTTTTGGTCTTAGGAAAACAAGATTCAGGAGACCTGGTGTTCTTTGAAACTATTTATCGCCAGTCTGTATTGTTTTTTCATTTAAAGTTAGGGGCTGTGTTCCCAACATGTATGGTTTTTGACCACTGACACCCAATGGTTTGTCTATCCTAGCGTCACTGTGATGGTTAATGAAATCGGCAATAGTGTTATCGTCATCGTTGTGAAATTTCGCTGAGAGTTCATCGAGAGATTCAGTAACTGGTTTAAAGGTTTCTCGCAGTGTCTGCTCCAGCTTCAAATGCCCTTAACCTCAGCAACCGAAACTTCTCGTGAACGGCCTTCCGTATCTCGATGACTTTATGCTTAGTCGACATCTCAGTGTATACTAATTGGACTTATGTGCACCGTGAGGTTTTATATATCCGCTCTTCTTCTTCTTGTGCTGCTCACCCTTCTCGGTAACAGCTATTTTCCCTTCAATTATGTCACCTACTTTCTTTTCAATTGCATTAACCCGTTCATAATACAATGTTCCATTCTCAATAATAGTTATTTCCCCTTTAGTTAAGTCGTTTTCTTTCTTTTAGATTTCATTAACCTGATCATTCAGTGCATTGTTCAGCCTCAGAAGAGAATGACAGTACATCTTTAGTTTTTTGTGTACGCCTCCAACTTTACGCTTGAGAACTAGAATTTTCGCTTCCGTGTACAAGCGAATGTTTTGTCTATGCACACACATCGTATCAGACTGACATGCGAATTTATACATGGTGATGCGTGTACTGATGTACTCACCTCTTTCCATGGCTATATATATAGTAACTCGTGGACGTTCCGTCTACACCAGCCATCACTCAGTTTTCTTGTTTTATCAATAACGAGAAACCCATACTATGAGGATTTGAGCAATCTGAACGTATCTTTATAAAATCATTGAACGACATAACAGTTCCTAAATGGGCCTGGTAATCGTGTTTTAAATTCATATTGTCATCTCTGATTGCTATAATTAGGTTTGCATTATTTCTCACCAGCTGTTTTGGGATTCTGGAATATGTCTGACTCAGATAAAATACACAAACAAACATAGGGCGATCAAAACAGAAATATCGTCGAATTTGATCTTGGTTTTCCACAGGAATGTCGTCAAGTGTGAACGCTGTGTTTGGCTTTACTTTTTCGGTGGAGGGATATCACTGCTGTCACTGAATGTCGTGTATCCTACCATCTACATCCTACAATATCTCCTGTCATTGTTTGTATTTGGGCTGAAACAGTGTTTTTTTAAGATGCATCTCAAAGCGGAGTCCATCTTGATGTGTTAGCTACGACATGAGAACATTTGTCTCGCCGCAGTTGGATGGACCTACATTTACTGCACATATGTTCTGGAAGGAGTGCGCCGTTCTTCTTCTTCCGCTCTTCTTGAGCACCGTCACGGTTCCAGTGGCTTACAACCAAGTCTTGATGCTTCGCCCACCCTGCCATGATACTTGCTATGTCAGGTATCGGCGTGCATTGGGTGTTTACAGAAAATAATGAACACTGACTAACTCAGGTGTTGGCACTCAATGGGCCTTTACAGAGAATTTAGTTGGCTCAAACTGCTCTGAGCACTATGCGACTTAACATCGGAGGTCATCAGTCCCCTAGAACTTAGAACTACTTAAACCTAACTAATCTAAGGACATCACACACATCCATGTCCGATGCAGGATTCGAACCTGCGACCGTAGCGGTCGCGCGGTTCCAGACTGAAGCGCCTAGAACCGCTCGGCCACACCGCCAGGCAAGAATTTAGTTAAATGGCATCATTTTCTGCTGGTGCATGTTTGTAGTGAAAATACTAGTAACAAGAGCTCCAGTACTGGCAATACAAGGAGAGGTAAGAAATAAAACATATACATGGTTATACACATTTTTATTCAGTAATCATACACGGTGTGCTCTAATCAACAGGTTCTTTCCTTATCTTAACACCAGTACAGTATATAGAAAATAAAGCCTTCTTGTAAGCACAGAATACAACACATAATTTTGCAAACTTATTCGCAGTACATTAGTTTCCTTTGGCACCATATTGACCCACTGCTCGATGTCATCTACATGCACACTGTTCATACAGGGATACTCTTCAATGTCCCTATACACAGCTTTAACACAAGGCAGCCATCTGCTCAGTCTTTCCAACACAGTAGATAGCATCGTCTCTAGACCAAACAAGTTTGTAATCGGAGAGTGCTGTAGATAAAAGATTGTGTCACCCAATTTCACATGGAGCACAGAGTCATCGTACACTGTTTTAATGGACGGAGCTAGAGCAGCACAGTAAATGTGCGAAGGAGGATGGCTTCGATGATATTTGGCGGTCAACTGGTACTTGATGTAGACTTTTGCATAACACAGTTCATCCCATTCCACCTCTGTAAACCGTACTTTAACACTTGTAGCTGCACTCTTGAGCTCTATCACAACATGCCAATCTCTGTCTGTGGATGCTTCTGTTCCAATATGTAAACGCTTCGAACCACTAGCGGTTAAATTATAAACTGGAGTGAACCGTAGTGGTGCACAGGTGTTAACTGGTATCTTCTCATCCATTACATCCTCTCTTTGCCTATGCAGTATTTCTGGAATATTCTATGATGGGACGTGCGACTGGGTCCAACACTGACCTGTATCGCGATGATTATGACTCCTGGTGCACTTCAGCGAGTCAAGGGCTGGCTGGGTGCCTTCAACCGACAATAACAGCTCATTGTCCTGCTCCAACAAGCTGACCAGGCGGGCGACAGGATCCCAGGGTGCTGCCACTGCTGCGGGCCCTGATGGGCTGGGACACGTCACTGCTGCTGCAGAACCTGACAGGCTGGAGGACGTCGCATCCACTGATGAGCATAGAATCAAAACGGTTACAAGCGATAATAGTTGCACAAAGACTTCATCTTCCTCGCACGACAGTAAGCACAGACATTAAGCAAGGGGTAATTACTTTTCTGCGGCTTCTTTCTGTTCTGTTGCTGTTGTGGCTGGGCAGCGCTGGATGATCTCGGCTGGCATTTCATGTTGACTGCAACTGAGGTTGCAGAGCGGCTGGGACTGCCTTATATGCCCAATGTTGTTAGGCGCTACAGTCCTATTGGCTACTACCTATTTCAGGCTCTTCTGGTGATATAATTGTGAACTAGACCAGTTGCTTGGTCCTCTGGATGGGAGGCAGAAGTCACTTGCGAGGTGGAAAACGAACAGTGAATTTAAAAAATGGCAAGCCGTTACAACAACAGCATCGGTCTGCCTGACTTGCAGAATGCATCTTGATACCATTCGGCTGCATAACCATTATCTGCTTGGCAGTATTCCTCTTCTTCTTCAGGCATCCATCTAATACACTCCTGGAAATTGAAATAAGAACACCGTGAATTCATTGTCCCAGGAAGGGGAAACTTTATTGACACATTCCTGGGGTCAGATACATCACATGATCACACTGACAGAACCACAGGCACATAGACACAGGCAACAGAGCATGCACAGTGTCGGCACTAGTACAGTGTATATCCACCTTTCGCAGCAATGCAGGCTGCTATTCTCCCATGGAGACGATCGTAGAGATGCTGGATGTAGTCCTGTGGAACGGCTTGCCATGCCATTTCCACCTGGCGCCTCAGTTGGACCAGCGTTCGTGCTGGACGTGCAGACCGCGTGAGACGACGCTTCATCCAGTCCCAAACATGCTCAATGGGGGACAGATCCGGAGATCTTGCTGGCCAGGGTAGTTGACTTACACCTTCTAGAGCACGTTGGGTGGCACGGGATACATGCGGACGTGCATTGTCCTGTTGGAACAGCAAGTTCCCTTGCCGGTCTAGGAATGGTAGAACGATGGGTTCGATGACGGTTTGGATGTACCGTGCACTATTCAGTGTCCCCTTGACGATCACCAGTGGTGTACGGCCAGTGTAGGAGATCGCTCCCCACACCATGATGCCGGGTGTTGGGCCTGTGTGCCTCGGTCGTATGCAGTCCTGATTGTGGCGCTCACCTGCACGGCGCCAAACACGCATACGACCATCATTGGCACCAAGGCAGAAGCGACTCTCATCGCTGAAGACGACACGTCTCCATTCGTCCCTCCATTCACGCCTGTCGCGACACCACTGGAGGCGGGCTGCACGATGTTAGGGCGTGAGCGGAGGACGGCCTAACGGTGTGCGGGACCGTAGCCCAGCTTCATGGAGATGGTTGCGAATGGTCCTCGCCGATACCCCAGGAGCAACAGTGTCCCTAATTTGCTGGGAAGTGGCGGTGCGGTCCCCTACGGCACTGCGTAGGATCCTACGGTCTTGGCGTGCATCCGTGCGTCGCTGCGGTCCGGTCCCAGGTCGACGGGCACGTGCACCTTCCGCCGACCACTGGCGACAACATCGATGTACTGTGGAGACCTCACGCCCCACGTGTTGAGCAATTCGGCGGTACGTCCACCCGGCCTCCCGCATGCCCACTATACGCCCTCGCTCAAAGTCCGTCAACTGCACATACGGTTCACGTCCACGCTGTCGCGGCATGCTACCAGTGTTAAAGACTGCGATGGAGCTCCGTATGCCACGGCAAACTGGCTGACACTGACGGCGGCGGTGCACAAATGCTGCGCAGCTAGCGCCATTCGACGGCCAACACCGCGGTTCCTGGTGTGTCCGCTGTGCCGTGCGTGTGATCATTGCTTGTACAGCCCCCTCGCAGTGTCCGGAGCAAGTATGGTGGGTCTGACACACTGGTGTCAATGTGTTCTTTTTTCCATTTCCAGGAGTGTACATCTCCTTTGCATTCTGCGTGTAGGAGGCTATGGGTGCCATCCTCGGCTATATGCTTACAGGCAACATGGCTATTAAACTCCTCTCGGCCAGACACCAACAGTTTTTCAACAGAACACAGTCCGCACAGCAACGAGGATGGCGAGCGAGTAATGATGGGATGAGAGGATGGGTTGGTGGAGGGGGAAATGGATGGGGATGAGCAGTTCAAGCTCTTCAATGGTATACATCACTTATAAGAATATGCTTCCACGGAAGCGAATTAGCATCAACTGACCGCCTCTTCCATTTTGGAAGAGCGAATGCTTCACGTGGAATATCTCAGCAGTCTGCGTATGGGTATGAGCGTGTGTCGGTTTCGACATGCATCTTGACTCCATCGCTCGGCGTTGTCACAATCTGCAGATCTGAGTTCTTCTGCTTCTTTCTACTATACTCTTCCATTATCACAGTCTTCCATCGACTGTGTGTAGTGAACTGTGGCTACAGTCATCCCTTGAATGCATACATGTAATTCAGCTACTGAAAGCACTTCTTTCCTTCACATTCATGTCCGCAGCTCGTGGTCGTGAGATAGCGTTCTCGCTTCCCGCGTCCGGGTTCCCGGGTTCGATTCCCGGCGGGGTCAGGGATTTTCGCTGCCTCGTGATGACTGGGTGTTGTGTGATGTCCTTAGGTTAGTTAGGTTTAAGTAGTTCTAAGTTCTAGGGGACTGATGACCATAGCTGTTAAGTCCCATAGTGCTCAGAGCCATTCACATTCATGTCACTGATCGAACACATCATGATGCTTCCACAACAACAGCTCAAGGACGGACTTAACCTCTCCCACTAATTCTGATCACGTGAGTGGACAAAAAAAGTCCCAAGCAAATTTCAAAATCTCCATTGTAGGTGGAGGGTGGGGGTGGGATGTCAGCACAGTCCTGGGACAAAGAAATTCCCGCCAAAATTCGAAATTCCCGCCAATAGGGAGGTGGGGGAGGAGGACGACTGCGGAGGGGGAGGAGACCAACGTGTCGGCTGGGGAAAACACATGACGTCATCTAGGAGTGGGGGTAAGTGATAAATTTAATTAATTTACTTATGAAATTGATATCGGAAGTGTCCTCATTCCGCCTTATCCAGTGTCCTGGTGCAGCAGTTGCGTGCTGTCTCATTTGGGAAGGCGCATAGCGAGCTTCAGCGCCCGGTTCTGCACCTTCTGCAGCATTCAAATGTTGGTGTCGGACGTGTTTTCCGTCACTACTGCCGCATATTCTGACACTGGCCTGATCAGTGTCAGATACAGTGTTATGCCATGACGTGGAGGCAGTGGCAGTGGGAGTGACAGTGGCAGTGGCGACAGGTTGAATAGAGGGTATAGTGCGCGAAGTCGCTCTAATATCCTGCTCTTGCCGTCTGCAGTGTGTGGCAGCCATATCAACCGCCTGGTCGACATGGTTGTCTCACATCAGAGACATCAAGAGTAGAGGAGTAAATGTTTAAAATACTTAATACCTGACAACAATGAAAATGGGAACCCGGAATAAAACAGGTACTTACATAAATTACATGACGTTAAAATTGTAAACATACACGGTGAGCTAAGGAGCTCAAGTCAAACAATAGAAAATATGAAATAAAGTCCTCCATGGCTATAGTAAAAATTGTCACATAGTTACAGCTGGTTAAAAGAGCAGACATAGGACTGAACGTGTGGAAACCAGTTGCGATGCCACGTAAACGTGGTGTGGTGCGCTGGGCTCTAGTAGCGTGATAAACGCACAACCATATGAAATACGCAGTAATACATCAGTATGATACATATTAAGATGTTTTAAACAAAGTAAATTGTATGTGATATAAAAAATTGGATGTATAAAAGATACAAAAGGAATAAGATAATTTTTATAACAATGACTACGACAATAAGCAGCAAAAATTAATAAAATTTTTAATTACAAATACGTGCTACAAATAAAGAACGTACTGCAGCAGTATTTTATCAAGATGTTACAACAAGCAAAAGGGATGGAAATATGGCTTACATGAAATTTTCGAAACAGAATGTGGAATACAATGCCGTCTGCCGTACAATCAGTAAGTAAGTACAGAAGAATCCATAAAGGAAAGGGAGAAACAACGTTTCCGAAATGTATAAGCGAGCGGAAAGCATCATTTAGTTGTGAGCAGTGGTTTAAAGGCGTTAAAGAAGCTTCTGTTTCGTAATGGTCGTTCTTCGTTTAAAATTAAGTCATCGATACTGACCATATATCCAAATATTTTAAGTTTTTCCAAGACATCAAGTTTCCTCCCTTTCTTCTCACTATGTAGAATCGTCATTTCGTCTGCTCCTTTTGGATTGCGCCACGATAATAATAAAAGCTTTACGAAACTAGAATTATGAACATTAGTACCTTTCTTCTCTAGCAAGTGTTCCTTATGTCTTACGTTAAAAGACCTACCAGTTTTTCCGATATATGTCTTACGTTTTACCACAACACGCGTTGAATCAACGGCACACAAACGGCATATCGCCTGAAGACCCTTGTTTCGTATTTTTCGGCCCATGTCTATTTGACATAATCTGACATTCCGCCGGAACGAGTGGCTGACTTTGTTAAACTACTATCCTCCATTGTTCGTGATGGGTGAAGAATCCGAAACAGACGTCTCCAGGTAATATGTAAGAAGTGCCGGCGGAAATCTCAGTAACTGCACAAATAACAAGGGACTGGTAAAATTCTACAACCTTTAATATAATATGTGTGATAAAACTATTCCTGTTTACGGCGGTGGTTTAATGAAGTATCTTAATTTTTTTCGTTTCTCTATTCATTATAATGTTAGATTGTTTCCGTAATCAAGAACGCAACAAATTCTTCTGTACAAGTACAGTAACATCTTATTTTCCACAAATATTTAAATCATCTCTTGGTTAATATAGAGAACTTAAAACTCTTACTTTCGTGTTTTACGTAGAAACACTGCACTGTCATGAGGACAAATGCCTCTATGATTATCAAATCCAAGTAGAAAATATTTACTGCGGTTTCTCTCGGAATTCCGTGCTTTGCATCATGGAGATATCTCAGCAGACATCTCCAGGGCGGAAGAC
Source organism: Schistocerca serialis cubense (assembly GCF_023864345.2). NCBI lineage: Eukaryota > Metazoa > Arthropoda > Insecta > Orthoptera > Acrididae > Schistocerca > Schistocerca serialis. The sequence continues at coordinate 341,692,372 of NC_064638.1, forward strand.
TGTTTCGAAAGCCAAATCTTTTTCATTCGGACGTGGCATCAAAACATCCTGTATGAGACGATATACGCTACCGCATGTTCTATTTCCGATTACCTTATCCCATTCACTGAGAATCTCGCAACTCCAAGGATTTTGATGTGGCCGACGCACTGGAGAAATGCGATAAAGTTTTCTAACCTTCGTAATGTTTCTTGAACTGCACTATCGAATGGATATATGTGGGATCTTTCTGGAGGGCAGGCGAGCACACACACAAGAAGCTGGTAGAAGAGTACGCACACACCCGAAGGATATAATACTGACTGGCATTGCACCTTGAACGTCGCTTCAATTTGGGGTAGAGGTAGTATGTTCTCTGATCTGGACATTTTGCTACAGTTCCTCCAACTTTAGATCCACTGCATCGCACGTCAAGCATTAATTAAGAAAAAATCGACTGTATATACAGAAATTAATTGCGACGAGATTCTGTACGATACCTAGACTTTAGAAGAATTTATTGAGAGGAAAAAAAAAAATGAAACAGCAGCGTTGATAATCTGACATGACGTAGCAAAAATCTCGTTCTGTTCACAGTAGGAGTGTAGTCAGTAAGTTTCACTTCACAGCTTGTTTTGCTCAGGATCCACGGAGGTCCTTTAGTTTGCAGCCAAATAAGAAGCTTATATCAGAGGCGTCATCGATCATGGGATAACCCAGAGTGAAAAGTTCTTAAACTGCACTATCGAATGGATATACGTGGGATCTTTCTGGAGGGCAGACGTCACTACACACAAGAAGCTGGTAGAAGAGTACGCTTGGGATATGCAAGAGGATTTATCAGTTAACAAAAACTCCTCTGTAAGGTCAATGAGCAGTTACATATACTGTACAGAACCAAGGGCGGTTTACTTGTGTTTATTATAAAGGGAAATTCATATCCTTGCAGGTCAAATAAAAGAATGGTAAACCTAATGCTAGGAAACTCACTTAATAATGGTAATCTTGGAATGAGGTTACAAGATGAATTTCAGCAAAAATAAAATAAGGGTAACCGAGTGAAATCGAATAAGATTAGATGATGTTGGGAGAGTTACAATGTGGAATGAGTCATTAAAAGTAATAGAAGAGTTTTACCATTTGAGCAGCAAAGCAACTAACGATAGCACAAGTATAGCGGATATAAGTACAGACTGGCTTTTCTAGAAAAAAGTTATATATTAACATCGAATGTAGATTTAAGTGTTGCAAGCCGTTTTGGAAAATATGTGCCTGAGTGTAGAATTGTGTGGAAATAAAAAGCTTTGGCGATGAAGAATACAGATAAGCGGAGAATATATAAGTGGGCAGTCTAGGTTTTTATATTGGTAACGCCACGTAGCGCTCTGTATGAAAATCACTGGCTGTGCTGTGTGCAGTCTGTGGCTGGATGGCATTGTTGTAATATTCGCTATTGCAGTGTTGGGTTGTTGGCTGTTAACAGCGCGTAGTGTTGCGCAGTTGGAGGTGAGCTGCCAGCAGTGGTGGATGTGGGGAGTGAGATGGCGGAGTTTTGGACAGAGACAGTAAATTTGTAAGACTGGATGCCATGAACTGATAGATATATTATGACTTTTGAACACTATTGAGGTAAATACATTGTTTGTTCTCTATCCAAATCTTTCATTTGCTAACTATACCTATCAGTAGTTAGTGCCTTCAGTAGTTTGAATCTTTTATTTAGCTGGCAGTAGTGGCGCTCGCTGTATTGCAGTAGTTCGAGTAACGAAGATTTTTGTGAGGTAAGTGATTTGTGAAAGGTATAGGTTAATGTTAGTCAGGGCCATTCTTTTGTAAGGATTTTTGAAAGTCAGACTGCGTTGCGCCAAAAAATATTGTGTGTCAGTTTAAGCACAGTCATGTATAATTGTTCTAAGGGGACGTTTCATATGTTGACCCTTAGCCGAGGCTACCTCACTGGAATCTTCTGATTTTTTCTTGTAGTTTGTGTAATTAGTGTAGCTTTTGTTTATTGCTAGCGCCTAATTGTAGAGAGAATCTCTTTTGTAGTTGCAGTCTTTCATTGTTGTACAGTAAAACAGTTGTGGCATGCATGTAGATTTGCACCAAGTATTTCGCAGCTGCGCTTGCAATTAACTAGATATTATTTTCAGTGCTATGTTAATGTGTTTTCTTATTTTTGCTCTTCAAATTGTGCTTTTCTGTGTTATCATGTGAAATATTGTGACAATTATGGCGTGTGAAAAACGTAATACTAGGCTCCAAAGTAAACTGAGAAATGACAGTGAAGACGAAAGCTGTGTGTTAGCGCCACTGTGTAATGAATTAACTAATGTTCAACATAGTAATTTGGTAATTGTGCATAGGGAAATGGAGCGGGCGGCAAACAATGGTGTAGACAGTGAAACAATTAGTGAACAGGGAAGCATTATCGATCGATCGGTCGGCAACAGTCCGCCTCAGGAATCGGGAATGACAGGACACAATCTTGCAAATACTGCAGATTCAGGTTTTGGGTCCTCACCGTTTTCTCATATAAGTCAAGACACATTTTCTGCTTGTCAAAATGTGAAAGTTGCCGGTGCAACTTCACTGCCGTAAAGCACTGAGTAACATGTTTCAGACACCAGTGCATTGTTATTACAGTTAATGCAACAAATGGGACAAAGGCTACAAAAGTTAGACACAATGCTTGAACAAATCAGAAACAAATGGGACAAAATCTTCAAAAGTTAGACACAATGGACCAACACCAGAGACAAACACAGCAACAGTTAGACGCAATGGAACAAAATCTTCAAAAGTTTGACACCACACTTGAACAAACACGTGAAGATTTAACTACTGAGTTACATAAAATCGAATGGAAATGTCAAAAAGTCTGTAATGACGTAAAAACACAAATTTGTGAGCATTTCCAACCTATTTTTTCGCGTCATGAAAATGCATTACAGAATCACGAAGCAGCCATAAAGGAACTGCAAACTATAGTTCATGAAAATTACGACACCTTGCAAGCTAAAATTGACTCAGTTGCATCTACCAATTCGGTTACGCAACTTGCAAAAACTCAGGAAAACTTAAAGGACACGGTAGATACTCTGAAAATTGGTTCAGAAAGACACATGGAGGAAATTAGTTCATTATCAGAGAAAGTAGTTGAACTTTCGGATCAGCTAAATAATTTATCTACGAAGGTAGATGATAATCTGAATGACACAAAACCGGTAGTCTTTAATGACACAGAAGAGTGCGAACAAATTAGGAAATTCAAACAAAATCAGAATCAAATTAATACCCAACACCAAAGAGAAATCCGCGAAGTACAAGATCAGTTGACACAGGTAATACAGGAATTACATATTTTAGAGGACACTCGCGCTCCAATACGGGAAGAGGGACATAGAAATACGGAACAGCCACAAAATAATAACACAGGGCACTTCGGTAATTATGAAAGAAATTGGCAAGGTACACCGAATTTTGAGATGGAACCGCCGAAACGACGTAACAATGACCGACATGCGACTCGCCGACATGATGATTTTGACTATAAGCTGTTCATTACTACACGTAAATTCAAAGCATTTAAGAATTCTGGCAACGACATTCATCCACAAGCATGGCTCCATCAATTCTCTCATTGTTTTCCTCCCAACTGGTCATTAGAGCACAGGTTAGAATTTATGTGTGGCTATTTAGAGAATGGACCAGCTGTAAGAATGCGATCGGTCATTCACGATTGCCACAGTGAAGGAGAATTTTATCATGCCTTCCTCTCAGCATATTGGTCTCAAGCTACACAAGACCGAGTAAAACATAGCATCATAATGATGAAACATTTCGAACAATCTGAATTTTCCAGTCTTGTGAAATATTTTGAAGACATGTTGCACAAGACCTGTCAAACCCATATGCCCCTCAGAACTCATCCGCATTTGCTTAATCAAATTACCTGAACATTTGCGACATATTATTTTGGCAGGACGTTGCAAAGACTACATTGAAGCTTTTCAGGGGCTCTTACGAGAATTAGAAATTGACACTGACAGTCGCGGAACGCAAAAACAGGAACACAACAATTACAGGTCACATCCGTCGCAATTTCGCGATGAAAGAAATAATAACTGGACACGACAAGGCTATTCTCACAACGCAAATCGTGAACAAAACAGACACCACCCATATGACAACCACTGGCAGAGTAACACTTACAGAGAAAGATCGCATTTCCGTAGTAATGAATATAACAGAGACAATCATAGAAACAGACAATATGGCAACAAGAACTATTATTATCACGGGAGACAGAATAACTTCAGACGCAACGGTCCACTGTGCAGTGATAATTCAGGGAGAAATTCTCCACCACTTAACCGACAAGAAAGAAACTACAGGAACTACCGACATGACGACAGTCGATATAATCGTAACGACAGACTTGAATTGCATCAGAACTGGCGAGATTCAAACAGGGCAGAGCCCTCTCGACAAGGTGAATTTTGTAGAAGTTAGGTCTCCAAATCACAAAAACGACGTGCGCGAACAAAGAGACAGACAATGACTTCCACCGCAGGCAGCACGTGCGCCGGCCGGCTCAGAGAAAAATAACATAGACGCTAACCTTGAGAAAAATTCCAGTATTCTTCACCGACGTATACCGCATGATAATTGCATTCAAGTTCAAACTCTGAGTACTATGAAGAGTAAAGGATTGCACCACATTTCACATGTAAAACCGCTTATTGAAAGATAATCTGTTTTTTTTTTTTTTTTTTTTTAAATTTAGTCTTTACTATAAAATTTTTCACTTCACGTTACTAGTACTCTTTGTCACACTTAGAAACTGTTAACATGTAACTATGTTTTAAAATAACTATCCAGCCTATAACCTAGGGAACATATTTAGACAGTAATTGTGAATGCATTGTTATAGTGAACAGACGACACAGTGTTATCGTGTGTGTACATTCTTGCCTGTTAGTGGCACGATTACGTAATGACCATAAGGCTTACATACTTAGAACATATACAGGTACTGCTAATGAGATTTTAATGCAGCATTTTGGTTTACTTGAAAATACTTTCTGGATTTAAAGTACTTTCTGAGAGATATCGGATGACACAGTGGTTAGTTTATTTTACAGCTACACGATTATATCACGATGCTACTAATGAGTGACACAATTTATATTATTGCTTTTGCGCTGTATCTGTTTTATATCTGCACAGTTTTTCTGTATTATTCTGGAAAGTAAAACATGTTTTAGTAGTAACTTTTGTGGTGTAGCTACAATGAGACAGCCTTTTTCGTAGCACAACAATACGTCACATTATAGCACTTTCTTGATCATGGTAAGGTACGTAATAACTACGATATATATACGCAAAGCATTTCACTTTCGTTTATGATGAGGTAAGTACATTGACTTCAGCAGAACTTTGCTTACAGAAGACGATAACCACGACACTTCCACAGAATTATCTTACAGCAAGACACACATTTAGCACTACAGGACACGCATTTGAGTGATTAATTTTGTACTTAAACCATTTATTTATCAAGATTTTTGAATTACAAAGGAAGTTTTCCGTGATACATTTCATTCCATTGCTGTAATCTGTAACACCTGAGGGTATAATTACATTAATCCTCAGGGGGGTACACGCTTGCTTTGTGTACCATGTGTTTGGCAAGCACAAGGAGCCCTAGCTAATATGGTATTTGTTTATACAACTTTACACATCGGTACCATATTTCTCTAACACACAAATTACACAGCTATCTGATTATTTAATAGAGAAACAAACATTTTTTTTACTACGTCAGTGACAGATGTTTACGCAATTACACAGTTGGATAACTTCATACTTATGAAATTGCATTTTGTCTGTACTTTGTGAACTGTTCATATTTTTTCGGAACCATTGTGATACTATGAGAGCTTTGAATGATGTATTTGGTATGGGATCATGATTTTTAAAGTACGTTTGAGGTAGATGACACTATTGAAATGAGCAGAGAATTTTTTTTAGGTTTTGAAATTATTGGAGGAAGTTACGACGATTTTGAGAATTGACTGAGATGTTATGATATTATTATGACGACGATATGTATTATGCTGTTGAGGTATGTTTATGATCAATAAGATGATGCTATCGTATATGAGGAATTTGATTATGCTATGTATTTCTTATGATGAAATATTGAAGAAGTGTAAGGAATAATGAGTAGTGGTTAGGGACTCTGACTTGTGAAAAAGGATGTTGGAAACCGAGAATCGTACTTTAAGAGTTATGAAATGTGTGTAAATGCGTGAAGGTATCACAATGCCGGCGAAAATTTTTTGGACACTGCTATATTTATAGGACTTTGTTTCTACAGATTTGCAATGCAAATTCTCGAACTGTGAAATTTTTATATGAGTCTGTCACTGTAGTGCAAACTGGTGTCGTAAATATTTCGGTAAGAAAGTTAAGCGACCACCTTCACGTTATGCGTCATGGGCACCCAGCTGCGCGACAGTCGCCTGGAAAAAAGCCATTAGTGTGTGCCTTTCAGAGGCACAGGTGAAAAAAAAGAGGCCATTATCCTCGCTATTGACATTCCTTTATAGAAAGCATCACAAATACGACACGCTCAAACTTGAAAACATATGATTACACTGTGGAGCTCTTAATTTATGATATTTACTAAAATGCCTAATGAAATGATGAGAAACATTTCACATCTATTGTCTTTCTAGTTGAGAGATTGCTCATTTTGTTTAATATCTGGTTTCCAGCTGTGTTGCAGCATTGGCTTTGCAAAATAAAATTAAGTGCATTTGCTAATTTGAACACTTTCTGCCAACAGATCTATTAAATAATAATTTTATGATCCATATTCTTCGAAAAAGGAGCGCTTGGAATGGAAAGAACAATAAGAAGGGATTAATAACACTAACTGCATACATAATTTTCTTTTCAACTACTTGGTAATTTTTTTGGTAGAGTAAGTTATCGTGATGCATCACCCTAGTGTTAAGATGTGACACAGGTGTTAAACATGGCCATTTTTACTGTAATATTTTTCTGAGTGAGCTTTGTCATGTTTAGATATAAGTTATTGCATTTGCTGCTGCTGTTTGCCAGGCATAGTGCTACTAAATTTCACTTTGTATTACTCTGTTAAGCCAGTTTTACTACTGATTTATTTTTCTTGTTGCTGCACATTGGCTCATATTAGTTGTAATGTTGCATTTGCTTGGTAATTTAGATTTACTGTAGCTAGCTTTGCCAATTTGCATTTTTTTATTGCTGTTTGTATTAATTGTTTTGTGCTGCTGCATTGCCTTGTCCCTTAGTTTAGCATCTGAGCTCAGTAGATTTAAGTTAGCTTAAGAGGGGGTAGACTATATAAGAGAATGAGTTGCGATGCATTGGAAGAAATGCATTGAGAAGTTATACGAAAAAAGTACAGAAAGCAGGTATAGATAGGGCTTTTTGGAAATAATGAAGAACAAAGGGAGATCTCCGAGAAGTAAAGAAAGTTTTGTTTGCAAAATACTGCAGTAAAACAAACCCTGTCCTTGTGTTATCCCACTATGTGTTTGTGTACCCTTGGGTATTTGTGTTCTTCCTGTCTTTATGTGTTTATCTGATGAGAGTTACATTGTAAAATTTTTCTGATAATATGTTATTTACTTTGTAAAGATGTTTAGACATTATTTATTCTGTTTTGTTTTAATGCTCATGTGTGAAGTTGATGTTTCAAAAGTTATTCTGATCTTTTATGTATTTACTTATGTCATAATTCCTGTAACACTGATGTATATGTTTATTTCTATTCTTTTGTAAAGCCCCTATTACCACAAATGTTATCTGTATTGTTATGTTCTTTAATGATGTATTTTGTACCTTTGTTATTGTATTCTTATGTTATAAAATTGTAATTGACACCAGTTCATCAAATTAAGTAACTCTTAAGTTACATTTCACTGCACATGTTTCTGTTGGTCATAGTATATGGACAATATGTGAGAAGTAGGGACTGATAGTGTTTGCACATGTGTTAATAATTCAGCAAGGGACAAGTTAACAGCATTGCTGTTTCTAAGGACAATTAAAAAAAAAGAAAACTTTGTGAGTGCACAAGTGGTGGTTTATGGACTTGCTATATTCTCCACAAGACTCTTCGATGGTGATTGTGCACCTGCACAGTCGCAACAGATGACTGCTGGCCGTCTCTACATGGACTACAGTGGGTCTGCATCTTTGATGGCCCACCAATACCATTATTTCTACAAGGACTGCAGTGGGTCTGCACCTCTGGTGGCCCACCAATACCATAATCTCTACCAGGAATACAGTGGGTCTGCTCTGTGATGACCTACCTACCAATATACTTCAAAACTTCGACTGACTCTGCTGTGGGTTTGCTCTGTTGTGGCCCATTACCCGTCTGCATGTCAAGAGTCAGCACTGTCTTTCCGTTGGAAGGACAACACTACTTCTTCAAGACTGCATGGAAATCCACTACTTCTGTTAGCATTTTCTTTTACTGCTCAGAATTGAGAAAAACACTGCTATTTTACTGTGATGAACGATCAGGACTGTCTTTATGGACTGTGAGAAAATTTTAGCTTTTGACCAACATTGTATCAATAAGTGTGTGCATTTGATATCTTTGTTATAGTAATTATGAAAAATTTCTTCAAATCTGTATTGGCCACTGCCCAAAACAATTTGTAAAATTCTTTGTGGGGAGCATGGGGGCTATGTAAGTAGGCTGTCTAGGTTTTTATATTGGTAACGCCACGTAGCGTTCTGTATGAAAATCACTGGCTGTGCTGTGTGCAGTCTGTGGCTGGGTGGCATTGTTGTAATATTCGCTATTGCAGTGTTGGGTTGTTGGCTGTTAACAGCGCGTAGCGTTGCGCAGTTGGAGGTGAGCTGCCAGCAGTGGTGGATGTGGGGAGTGAGATGGCGGAGTTTTGGACAGAGACAGTAAATTTGTTTGAATCTTTTATTTAGCTGGCAGTAGTGGCGCTCGCTGTATTGCAGTAGTTCGAGTAACGAAGATTTTTGTGAGGTAAGTGATTTCTGAAAGGTATAGGTTAATGGTAGTCAGGGCCATTCTTTTGTAGGGATTTTTGAAAGTCAGACTGCGTTGCGCCAAAAAATATTGTGTGTCAGTTTAAGCACAGTCATGTATAATTGTTTTAAGGGGACGTTTCAAATATACGACTTTAAAATGTGGCACTACAGAAGAATTCTGAAGATTCGATGGGTAAATAAGATAACGAATGTTGAGGTAATGAATCTAATTTGGGAGAAAAACTTATTACTCAATTTGTCTAAAAGAAGGTATGTGCTGATATATCACGACAGGAGGTATCAAGGATTAGTTAATTTGGTAATGAGGGAAGTGTGGATAGCAAATTTTATAGAAGGAGAGTATGCATTGATTCTAGTAAACAGTTTCAAGTGGATGTAGGTTTCAAAAGTTATGCACTGGATAGCCTAGTGTGGAGAGCTGCACCAAACCACTCTTCAGACTGAAGGCCACAGCGAGAGTGACGGATTAACACTTATTTGGAACAAAAAGCTGGCTGAAACCGAAAATGAATAGCAGTGGAATTCCGAATGGATACCACACAATTTCGGATATAAATAGTTTGGAATATAACAGTCAGACAAGAACTAAGACTTAAAAGCATAATTGAAAGATCAAGGACTATATACAAAAACAGAGAGTCCAGGTCATAAGAATGAATGTAAACAAAATGCCTAAAATAGTAATGAATTTCCGCACAACACAGGAAAGATCAATAGTAGACTACGAGAGAGGTGTAGATATAAAATATTACAGGGTATTTTGCAGTGTTTTGACAGTTTCAGATTTGAATAACGTGTGCTAAAACACGATACAGCGACGGTGGTGCCGTCTGTTGGTAGTGCGGAATGTCAAGTGTCATCCCACATACAGGTCACTAAACATGTCGTACTGGTCGAAGTATCATAATGCGTTCGCGATGGAGTGCTATTTTCGCTATGGCGAATCTGTCGAGTGCGTGCAACGTGCCTTTCGTTAGCATTTCAGATTCAGCCATGATATCCAATTCCTGCTAGTGGAACAATAACGAAATGGGTAGGAAACTTCCGTGTAACTGTCAATGTATCAAATCGAAAGTCAACCGGCCTTTGGAAAACAGATCGAACCTCGTGCCAGGATTTTACCTTTGTGGTAATTTGAAGGCGAGAGTGAACTCCGACTGGCCGAGAAGCTTGCAACAGTTAAAAGGTCGAATTCCCGATGGTATTTCCAGAATTCCTCTTGCATTTACGAAATACGTGTTCAAACACTGGATGAAAAGCCTCGAGTATTGTGTAGCCATAAATGGCTGTCATTTTTCTGATGTAGTATTTCATAAATAAACCTGAATAAATGTTGTATCTTGTGTAGGATACTAAAATTTGTTTCGCGCCTAATTTGTGTGTTATTCAAATCTGAAGTTGTCAAAACATTGTGAAACACACTATAGCTGACCACCAACAATTGAGGCTTTGGAAAAAGAGGGCGTTCAAATGGTGCAATGGCTCTGAGCACTATGCGACTTAACTTCTGAGGTCATCAGTCCGCTAGAACTTAGAACTACTTAAATCTAACTAACCTAAGGACATCATACACATCCATGCCCGAGGCAGGATTCGAACTTGCGACCGTAGCGGTCGCGCGGTTCCAGACTGTAGCGCCTAGAACCGCGCAGCTACCCCAGCCGGCAAAGAGGGCGTCACAGACAAATACTTAACACCTGAAGATAAAAGAGAAGAAGAAGATCGGAAGAGATTATATGTCTTTGAGAATGTACAATTTTGCACTGCTACAAAATCATACAACAATGCAAGTGTAGTGAGATTTGCTTTTCTTGTGTCCTGTTTGTGATGATCATGTGTTTCCATAAATATCACTCCTTTTCTCTGGTGTGCTATACTGTAAATGGATTTATATAAATATGTATCTTATTCACATACACTCCTGGAAATTGAAATAAGAACACTGTGAATTCATTGTCCCAGGAAGGGGAAACTTTATTGACACATTCCTGGGGTCAGATACATCACATGATCACACTGACAGAACCACAGGCACATAGACACAGGCAACAGAGCATGCACAATGTCGGCACTAGTACAGTGTATATCCACCTTTCGCAGCAATGCAGGCTGCTATTCTCCCATGGAGACGATCGTAGAGATTCTGGATGTAGTCCTGTGGAACGGCTTGCCATGCCATTTCCACCTGGCGCCTCAGTTGGACCAGCATTCGTGCTGGACGTGCAGACCGCGTGAGACGACGCTTCATCCAGTCCCAAACATGCTCAATGGGGGACAGATCCAGAGATCTTGCTGGCCAGGGTAGTTGACTTACACCTTCTAGAGCACGTTGGGTGGCACGGGATACATGCGGACGTGCATTGTCCTGTTGGAACAGCAAGTTCCCTTGCCGGTCTAGGAATGGTAGAACGATGGGTTCGATGACGGTTTGGATGTACCGTGCACTATTCAGTGTCCCCTCGACGATCACCAGTGGTGTACGGCCAGTGTAGGAGATCGCTCCCCACACCATGATGCCGGGTGTTGGCCCTGTGTGCCTCGGTCGTATGCAGTCCTGATTGTGGCGCTCACCTGCACGGCGCCAAACACGCATACGACCATCATTGGCACCAAGGCAGAAGCGACTCTCATCGCTGAAGACGACACGTCTCCATTCGTCCCTCCATTCACGCCTGTCGCGACACCACTGGAGGCGGGCTGCACGATGTTGGGGCGTGAGCGGAAGACGGCCTAACGGTGTGCGGGATCGTAGCCCAGCTTCATGGAGACGGTTGCGAATGGTCCTCGCCGATACCCCAGGAGCAACAGTGTCCCTAATTTGCTGGGAAGTGGCGGTGCGGTCCCCTACGGCACTGCGTACGATCCTACGGTCTTGGCGTGCATCCGTGCGTCGCTGCGGTCCGGTCCCAGGTCGACGGGCACGTGCACCTTCCGCCGACCACTGGCGACAACATCGATGTACTGTGGAGACCTCACGCCCCACGTGTTGAGCAATTCGGCGGTACGTCCACCCGGCCTCCCGCATGCCCACTATACGCCCTCGCTCAAAGTCCGTCAACTGCACATACGGTTCACGTCCACGCTGTCGCGGCATGCTACCAGTGTTAAAGACTGCGATGGAGCTCCGTATGCCACGGCAAACTGGCTGACACTGACGGCGGCGGTGCACAAATGCTGCGCAGCTAGCGCCATTCGACGGCCAACACCGCGGTTCCTGGTGTGTCCGCTGTGCCGTGCGTGTGATCATTGCTTGTACAGCCCTCTCGCAGTGTCCGGAGCAAGTATGGTGGGTCTGACACACCGGTGTCAATGTGTTCTTTTTTCCATTTCCAGGAGTGTATATTAGGCTATGGTTATAATCGAATAAGTGATTAGATGTTGTAATGTAATAAGTGTTGATGGAGTAACTAATTGTAGACTGATTTTAGTACGTGTGCATCTTGACAACAAGCCATCCATGTATACATGAGTCTATCAAGGCACTGACTTCATTCATGACCATTGCAAGAACATTTAGTGTATATGTGTGTAACATTGTAATAGCTGCGGTTTCTCTTTCTTGTTACATTTCCACAGATAAATAGACCCATGCACCCATACAGGTGAATGAATGTGGACTGGGTTGTGCATAGTGTGCCTGTGTATTTTCGTATTGTGTACCTTGTCACCATGTTTACTCTTTTCAGCCATGGCATGATACACATCAGACAAAAAGTGTGCAAAGAAAAAACAAAAATAATACCCAAACTCCAATCAAAATGTCCTTGATGAATTTGTGCTACCGATGAAACTCAACGAAATTTCATCGGCATCCATATTATTCGCTAAGAGGAAGTAATGTCATGAGGCAACTTCTTCCCAAATTGTCACACAACATGTTTCATAATGTTATATGCACAACCCTCTGATTAATGTAGTTGACCGTTTAACCTGGCATAATAACTGCAGACGAAATTCAATACTACCACTGACAGCCCAACTAATTTACTTCTTTCCTTCCCTTCCTTTTATTATGGTGAAGAGCCTATCATTTTCTGCAGTCTTGGGAGCTTTTCATAGCTGGCTTGCAACGATGGGAGCTTACTTAAGAGGACCAGAGAGAGTCATAAATTTGTTCAGAGCTGAAAGCTGTGCATAAGAGCAGGTAGGGCACATCAGAATTCGGTTTGTTCCACCTCCGTACACTGGGAAACCCATAGAACCAGCAGTCTGCTACAAAACAGTATTATTCAAGACGCTAGGAGGAATTCTTTCAGAAATGGTAGAGTGTGAGACCATCTGTTTCTCTCTGTAGCCATGACATGGATCCTTGCAATCGGCTTTCTGATTGGCTCTTATCATCTGTTTCTGTGAAACACTCACTTTCCTGCATGTGTCTACGTGTAATCGCTTTGATTCGTCAAATTCGCTTTGTGAGACCGACCACACAGTTAAATTCGCCGACACGGAAGTCCTTGCTGTAGAGAACAACTATGGCACACGCTTATTCAGGGAAGCTATAAAAATACACAAATATGATGGCAGCTTCAACAAGAAAGAAGAACGCCTCAGGGTGAACGGATCTTGGATTCCCATCCTGCAACGAGCGACCGCTGCAGGCAGCAAGGGAAAGACCGCTGAGGTAATGACCACGGAAAATACCTTGGATATTGGCGTGGCACGTACATGTAATCTGCGGCAGTGAGCTCAACCCCAGTCCACCGCCACCACTGGAGTGTGAAGCTGTGACAATGCTAGTCATTCCTGCAGGCGAAACGTCAGAAAAATCATCTATCGAACGTCGGTCAAAGAACTCCAAACAGAAGCCAACAGGAAATTTGTCAGCAAGTGGTCACGAATGCGTAATAATTTTGTATCATCTTATATCTCCACTCCTTACATACAATTTTTTTAACAAAATCACGAAAGCTCCTTTGTGTCCAGAAAAAGAGGACTTCATTCTGCAATGCCCAAAGTCATTTTAAAACTTTGCCCAAGCTCAACCACGTCTCACTGTTGTGGTAAATTACGTCTTCATACTCTGCCTCCATAAGAAAAGATTTGAACTGTATATGGAAGAGTGCCCTTGCTCTTCTTGTGTTCACAACAGCAACAATAGGATATACCACAGTGCAGTTTTACGAAGGCTCTTCTGACGTAAAATACAATGAGAAACAGTATTTCACTGTCTGTGTTTTGTACTTGTAATTGTCCTTTAAAAGCTTAACCGTGCCTACATTTTCCCCACTGACATCTCTGGTTCCCTCTCTTGTAATGCTTGCCGTTTTGTTCCAGGACAATTCACTTTTCTTCACCCCAGTCCTCCGCCAGCACTGGAGTGTGAAGCTGTGACAATGCTAGTCATTCCTGCAGACGAAACGTCAGAAAAATCATCTATCGAACGTCGGCCAATGAACTCAAAACAAGCACGTCCTGACCAGCTGTTGTATCTTTCAATGATTCTAGGCCAGGTGCTTCCTCTGTGATAGCGAAATTTTCATTAATTCCAGGGATAAAGATGAGTAATTGTGCAATGTATTCGTGAACTGTGTTCCCATCTATTGTCAGAGGAAACCAAGGGAAATTTTTCTCGCAGTTTTCAGCTGTTGTGTGAGTTCGTCACTGAGTCAATTGGATGTACTATAGTCCTTTTTATGAGTGAAATGCTTTAAAATTTGCGTCTATGATCAATACACCCTTACGCTTGCATACACTACTATACAATGTTTAATAAACTCGCCATCCGGAAAAAGCTTGGTGTGTTAAGCAAGGTTATTGGCTACTATGAAATTTGCTTCTGCAGCACTGTTTTGAACTGTTGATTGCTTTATAAATGTTTGTTGCTTCTTTAGAGCTTTTTTCACACACTTCGTAGCTTTCATTTTGCTTTCTACATTGGAAGGTTTGCAGCCAAATTCGCTATGTTTTGTTTCGTAGTCTCTCTTCAGATTGTACTTCTTTCATGACACAATAAACACACTGCTTTATTTCCTGCATTAATAAAAAAGTGTTTCTCCATTTTTCATTACACACACGGCATTCGTCACTGATTTCATAATTTTTCGGTGGGGTCATGGTTTCACCAAAGGTGGAAATTTATAAATTTACTGTTGACGATGTAGGAAAACACAGATTGCTTCTTACCGTAACGAGACACTCTGTCTTTTCCTACATTGCTGATATTCCTACCAGGTGTTTCCTTTGTCTGTTAAATTTACTGTTGCACAGACGACATGGAAGTAAACCAAATTAACCAGAAAAGCACTGCGCATCGTACTATTCGCGGAAACCAAGGCGACAAACGGCGCGGTGACTGATGGGAGCAACCCTCACAGGAAAATGCCTTTACGGCCGCTCCCAGCAGCCACTTGGTTAGCGAGAATAGAATTTACGTTGCGGAAGCGTCTTGAAGCGGCCGCCTAGTGGAAATCTTCCATAGCGCGCTGAGAGGTTGGTTCAAGACGGGTTTTTCCGTCTTTTCGGGCAGAACGAAAATCTTTAGCGGGCCGCATGTGGCCCACAGGCCGCTATTTGCCCACCTTGGTCTAACGTGTACCATGCTCATATAAGTTTTGTTCTCAAATTGCCCGTAAGCGATATCTAGCAATATAAAAAAGAAGTCTGGTGAAAGTACAAGATTCTTTTATACAACGCACCGTCAGTAGCTTCTGACAAAGAAAGCGTCACTAAATTCACAAGTGTACATCAGATATTGGTATTCACAGCTACTGAGACTTGGTTATAGCGATCAAAGAAGTTTTTCAGAGGATATGAAATAAGATGACGTGGTAGGAAAGTAGGATATGGGGTACAGTGTACTAACTGAAAAGTCCGCAGCTCGTGGTCGTGCGGTAGCGTTCTCGCTTCCCACGCCCGGGTTCCCGGGTTCGATTCCCGGCGGGGTCAGGGATTTTCTCTGCCTCGTGATGACTGGGTGTTGTGTGATGTCCTTAGGTTAGTTAGGTTTAAGTAGTTCTAAGTTCTAGGGGACTGATGACCATAGATGTTAAGTCCCCTAGTGCTCAGAGCCACTGATTGAAAAGAGAGGTATAGACTTTAAACCAGTTGACCTGGACCTTGAAAGCTTCAGCAGCCATTATTTCGACTCAATACGGCGAAATAAAATCGTAGCCACGTACAGGGTGTTTCCGTAAGAGCGGCAAAAAACGTTACAGGACATAGAGAATGCTCCACTGAACAATTTGAGATAAGGAACCTGAGGTCGGAGAAGCCAACTTAAGGAGGTATGAAAGTAAACTTGTCTACCGTTTTGTCAAGAGTTACTGTTTTCCAGCTTATTTTCAACTAACATGTGTACAAGTTTACGCTTACTGTGCTGTTTATTGACATGTACATTCTTTATTTCCTGCAGGGAAAGAAGGAGGACAACCCTGATTGCTAGGAAGTCATGATGCAGTGGGCCATATGAATGGCCACCTCTACTTGAGGTTCGCACAAAGAGTTCTAGTTGTTGGAGAATGTACCCTCGGCTGTTTGTGACAGAATGTGGATACAACATGACGATGCACCACCTCACTTCAGTGTGGATGTGTGCAATATTCTCAATGCCGTATTTTCTGGTCACTGGATTGGAAGTGATGGTCCTATTACATGGCTTGCGAGGTCTCCTGTCCTGACACCCCTTGATTATTTCCTTTGGGTTGTCTATGAGACCCCAGTGGATACGGAGGCGGAATTAGTTGCCAGAATTGTAGCTTCATGTGTGTAAGGTGGCAGAATAAATGAAAGTCAATTTCGCACCTATACATCGTAACGGGAAGGTGAATATGACACCTAACTTAATTCGGCGGTAATGAGCAGATTTGCCTGTAAGTATGTAATGCAAAAGGGATGACACTCAATCGACGGTATTAACACACCGCTCCTATATAATTCATGTCAATGAGCAGAAGGTGAAACAAGCAGTGAGAGGAAACGTTTTGTGTGGAAGCCAGAATGGTCAGATACAGAGGCTGCAGCCCAGGAGGCACTGCAGAAAGTTCTTAAGGGGGCGCACCCTTCAGTGAGAGCCAGCGACCCGACAGGTGACGCATACTGCAGGGCGAGTAACAGACCACCAGAAGTAGGACAGAAAGAAGCTTTAGAAAACTACATTTCGGCATTCCAAATGGATACGAACAAAACCAGTGGAGCATTAGATCACGTGAACTGCAAGTGGTACACACGTGATAGACATATGTAACTTTTTAGGCGTCTGGAACAGGCACAAAATGTCCGATTGGCGGAAACGTATCGGGAAGGAGAAAAGTGGCGAGATGTCGATGCAGTTTAATGGTAGGACCCTTGCGATTGGTAGAGAGAGTTTCCACAAAATAAGAGGAATGCTCCATATTGCTTGAAAAAAGCTATGACGTGGAGAACGAAAGAACCAAGGGTGTGGAGAGAGTTCGGCTACGAGAAAGACGAGATCAAAATTTTGGGGGACTCTTCTCTGAAATGGGATCAAGTACAGAATGGAGCACATAATGATCTGTACGATGCAGAGGAGAAATTTGTGTGAACACTGCATTCACAACGGCTTACCTCCAGCTAGAAATTAGCTGTAGCATCGTTGAGCTCCAACTGTGGGGAAACGAACCAGCCAGTTAGCTAATAGTTCTTGTGAGATCTGAGAGGGCATTATAATATGCATGCTGCTCCAGCCATGCATGTGTATATTGCCATAGTCTGAAACTAGGGATGAGTTCGTGTTTTCCCGCATATCGAGAAACATAGGGAGAGTTTCAGCTGGAAAATTCAGCAAAGGTTTAATTAGTTTTATAGGAATTTCAGAGGGTGAGAGCAGCTAGGCAGATGACAACTCATCATTGTTAAGGTAAACACCACGTGCAGTGGCGTAAACTTGTTGGTTCACCAGCTTGAGTCCACTGTAAACTCGAGCGACCTTGGGTAATCTTTTGCTCAACTTGTCACAAAACTAACCATCCTCCGTAGACTCGATTGTCATCCTAAAAATAGTACCAAACTTTGAACCGGAATCGGATGATTTATCATAGTACTAGCCAACATCATAATGTAATTGTAGGAATAATTTTGTAAATAAACTTCTAGTTAAAATTTAATATTGTTGTGTTTAGGATTATTTAACTTTCTGAGTGTTGTAGTTTATACTGTTGTGTTTATGATTAGTTCACTTTCAGGGGCCGAGAGGAGTCATTTTGACAGCTGCCTTACATTATCACATTGTGTAAAAGCGTGTATTTCCGTGACAAAATCGCAATATTAAACAACGTCACTGCTGCTTACACAGTTGTGTTCAGTCATAGAATAAGGAACCACCTAACAATAACCTTACATCTGATGTGATTCGAAACACACCAGGGATATTTGTCAGGTTGCATCACAATCTTGTTCGCTGATGTCATGCTTTCATTGAGGCTGATGTCCGTCAGTTTCTGCACATTTTGTAAAATACAGTACAAGTGGTACGTTCATTGTGTCAGTAATGGTATTTGCGGTTAACTGTAACTAATGTAAATGAAAAAGTACACAATAATGTGATTTTACTCCTATTATCTCCTTAAGCTGGCTCCTTCGACCCCAGGCTCGCAACCTCGAATTATTCAGTGGAACATCCTCTAAGACCTATTAAACTTTTGCATGCTCTTACAGAAACACCCTGTATAGATTGCCAAACGACCATATGACAAAAAGGCAACTCCTTAGTTTAATGAATACGGTTAATCCACCTCAATCGATAATGAAAGATGATAATGCCTGCTACTTGTTCGGGATAACGAACACAAAGACTGTTTGAGGATAATCATACTAGGCATCGTAGGGAAAAAAGCCTGGTCCTGCTACGTAGATCAACATACTTAACCAAAGCTGCTTTGCAGTATATATTATGTGTAGTTTTCATCATCTAACTCTGTCTCGCAATTTACGCTGTAAGTCATAGGAGAACCACTCGTTTCACATCATCTCACTATTTTAATGATAAGTCAGGTGGCTCAGGTGTCAAATATAGTAATTTACTCGGGTTATAAATGGAAAATTAAGAAGGTTTGCTGGGCAACATATGAAGAATTCTGGTGGTACAGTTGCAAAAAACTGGTGAAATTGGCAATTCTGCCGAGGAATACAAAAATGTAGTCTCATACATCGAAAGAGCTCAACAAATACGATCCCTCGGAATAAGCCTTTCACACCACTGATAAAACTTTGCCTGCATGGTGAGACGAGGAATGTACATTGCTGAGAAAAGAGCATAGTGAAGCACTGAAATTCTCTGGAAGGATATCCACGAAAGATAATTACATAAATCTTAAACGTATGCAAGCGAAAGCAAAGAATATATTGAAACAGAAAGGAAATGTGGTTGGAAGAAAATCTGTGAGAGCCTCCAAAAACAAACACCGTAATAAGTGGTGTTACTGACCTTCAATCAGTGAGAACATCATTACACGACACAGAAGACGAACAAGATCACCTTTTGAATGCTGAATTTTCCATTGAATAATTAAATAGAACGCTGTTGTCTGCAAAGACAGGTAATTACTGTGTAAAACATCAAATGGATTTTGTGTCAAAAGCGAACATATACAGAAAAACTGAAGTCAGGAAGGGTTATTTCAGTAGGTAACCTGAGTAATCTCTCTGAGACGTATAACCCTTTTATCATGTACCAAAAAATCACTTGCAAGGATGGTAAAACACAAACTGGAATGGTAGTGTGAATAGGGAATGATATTTCCAAGTTCGCAAACGGAGTCCAGAAGAGGGTGCGCCACGTCTGAAACTTTAACTTAAATTGATAACAAATGTCCTGCTACACTTCAGCAAAAATAAATATCTCTTAGCTGTATATATGGACGCAGAATATGATTACGATGAAGCAGTCCATCTCTACTGTAGGAGAAGATGAGAAATATTAAGGTGTCTAATTCGTTTATAGAAATCTTTCATGCCCTGTTGGCGGATAGACAGCTGTTAGTGAAAGTTAAAAGTAACGCGATTGGTCCCAGACGAACAAGCAGAGGCCTACCTCGTGGGTCAATAATGTTATACGATAGATATACGCCGCCTTATTACCATACATATTAAGACACTACAATACGCCAAAGAGCTAAGCATTTGTACAATCAGTGACGACCTCGTTAAAAGGAATACGAAGACGGGCGGAGCATTAACGGATTTCGGGAACTGTCTAAGAGTAAACGTTGGATATATCACCGAGCAAGTACTATGTCTTTATTTACAAGACACACAAAAAACAGGAGATGCATAGCTAAAACTCGTCTCTTACGAGTTTCCTAAGACAAACGTGGTGAGACATCTGAGCCTGTTAATTGACTTTAGACTAAGTTGGGCTCTAATAGTCACATAGTCAATAGATTCGAGAAAACGATCGATGTAATACTGGCTTGAAATGGGACACAGATAAAAATACGAGTGTGAACATACATCATGAACTGGTACGCCGCCACTTAGGTTAACAACCCTATGTTACTCATACCCAACAGAGTTTTAGAAGAACTAAATAAGTACCAACATAAAGGTATTAGAATTTGCAATGGCATGATTGTATCTGCAAGGGTTGTTCGGAAAGTAAGGAACGATCGGTCGCGAAATAGACCACAGTGAAAATCAAAACTATTTTCTTCGCACATTTAGCTACACCTTCCAGGTACTTCTCTGCATAGTCACCGCTCCGACTTAGAAATTTGTCGGAGCGTTATACGAAATTTCCAACACCATCGTCATAGAAGGCAGCCGCCTGTGCTATCCGATAATTCTCTACGCTGGTCTATAGCGCGTAGCCTGCGCCCCAGTGTTGTCTTTGTATCCAGCGTTTCATGTGAATAGAGATGATACTCAGGACGAGCCAATTAGGGCTGCGTTGTGGATGATCGAACACTTTCCATCGAAAAGGCTGCAGGAGCGTCTTCACTGCCCCTATAGAGTGCGTCTGAGAACTGCCATGAAGAAGGAAGTGCGTGGCAGTTGTGTTAGGTGGGCTGCATTCATTAAGGCGAAGCCTCTCAGCGGACTCTCCTGCTTGGTGGGAGACATTGTTGTTCTAGGCACCTTTACTAGCTCACAGTGCGCTCACAACTGAAAAGAGCGTCTTGATGCGATCGATGGGCATACTAGAGACACTGCCCAAAACGTCTGTGAAAAGCCTCGTCGGATTTTCACAGTGTTTTCCATTTCGCGACCGATTGTTCCTCACTTTCCGGATAGCCTTCATACATCAACTGACACACTTCTCGTCAAAATGAACGAACTTCCATAACACTTGGAGAAGGAAACACTGTACTGAAAAGTTCATTATGGAAAGTCCACAATTTTCACAAGGCAAACTCTTGAAAGGCTCATACGACTTCACACGAAGATCTCTGACGAAAAAATTTTGGACCAACAAGGACATGCTGCTCGGTGTGTCTATATACATTGAGACTATGAAGGATATCAGAAAAGCTATGCCCTCAACAAAACTTCCGTTTCAGAACCAGACGTTTCTTTGGTCCCAGCACCGATAAGCAGAACACAATTACTGTCGAAATACAAAAACTTTCACTGATTTCCATAATGAGACCATTATATGCTGACGGAAAAAATTGCAACACTACAGAATAAAATGTACACTAATGAAATTTCGGGAATACATTTGTCTAGGCAACGTATGCAAGTAATTAATATTGCAGTATCACAGGATAATGTAAGCTCGAGATAAGTCATTGCAAATGTGAAATTCTGGTACATTAATAACTGGTGTAAACGCCAGAATGTTAAACGTAAGCGTACAAACGTGCATGCATTTTGTTCTACGAGGTTTGTCCGGAAAATACGTATAAAAGTTGAATAATAATTTTATTTTACAATTAATCAGGTATTACAATATGGTCTCCTTCAGAGTACTCGCCCTGAGACTCGATACACTTCTGCCAACGCCGTTCCCACTGTTGATGACATTGCTGAAAGTCTTCAGTTGTGATGTTGTTCAGTTGCCATGTCATTTCCGCCTTGATGGCTTCCACATCTCCCAAGTGCCACCCCCGAAGCACCATTTTGCATTTCGGGAACATGAAGAAGTCACACGGGGCTAAATCGGGTGAATAAGGCGGGTGGTCTGTCACGGTGATTGAGCTTCGGGCCAAAAACTCGCGCACAACGAGCGACGTGTGAGGGGGCGCATTGTCCTGATGAAGGATCCACCTGCCCCCTTTTGCCAACTCCGGTCGAACTCGGGCCACACGAGCTCTGAGACGTGTCAGAACTTTAACGTAAGAATTTCCGTTCACTCTCTGGCCGCGAGGGACAAATTCCTTGTGAACAATGCCCCTAGAATCAAAGAAAACAATCAAGATTGTCTTCACATTGGACCTTGATTTTCGCGACTTTTTTGTTCTCGGTTCTCCTTCTAGTTTCCATTCCTTGCTTTGAGATTTGAGCTCCACATCGAATTCGTAAAACCAGGACTCGTCTCCAGTGATGATTCGGTTGAGAAAGTCCCCTCGTTCCTCTGCTTCCAACCAATCCTCACAGCACTCAACCCTCTTTGCTTTCTGTTCTGGCGTCAAGAGCTTCGGTACGATTTTCGCACACAGTTTCTTCATTTCAAGTTTTTGTGACAGGATTTTGTGAACAATTGTTTTGGAGATTGACAGCTCGTCAGCAATCATTCTGACTGTCAATCTACGGTCTTTAAGAACACAAGCCCGAATTCGTTCAACATTTGCATCGGAACTCGATGTCGACAGGCGTCCTGGGCGAGGGTCATCGTTCACTTCTTCTCGGCCATCCCGGAACCTTTTTAACCACTTGTTCACGGTTGGTTCCTTCAGAGACTTGTCTCCGTAAACCTGTTTCATTGTGTCACTGTGGTGCCAAATGCAGATGCCTCACGACGCACCAGAGCCATACGCCGAAAGCGATGGTCTTCCCTCTCGCTAGTGCCATGTGATTTGCCGGACCCTAGTCTTCTTGCGACCGTACATTTTCGTGATCACCCCTACCACCAATCACGCACAATAGCTACATGCTTGCCAAATCTTTCTACAAAGTCAAAGAAGGAACGTCCAGCTTCTCGTAGTCCTATTACATAACTTCGTTCAAACTCAGTGAGGTGTTGACAGTGGCGTCTTTGTTGCCTTAAAGTATCTGTGACTAACATCAACTCACGATGTCCAGTCTCAAAGCTAACTAACGCCCACAACCGTTGCACCATGCATTTAAAGCAAACATGATCAGAATCGTCATACTGACGCTACTAGTGCCACTTATGTGAGCGGTGCGAAGTATGAATAGACATCATCTTTAAGATGTAGAAACACGTCTACTAACTTTCGTTTCTGTCGCACAAACCCTTCCTGGTGTTTCTATTTTTCTTCCGTGAGTATATATACAAATGGATCCAAGAATGAAGCTTGTTACGCCATTCTCATTTTAAGGTGGAATCCTATCATTTTCACGTCGTTTTTAAGGGTCAGAATCTATGTACTCGACGGGCGTCCAGGGTCTTTTTTGTGTTCTTTCTCAAATACTGTTCACGTCTTTTATTAGGTTGACGGCAGGTTATATGGCCATACTAGCGTAGGCGATTCACTTGAGGCTTATCCGCTATGTTTGCTACCTTACAAGAGCCTTGAATGGGGGGTTTCTTAATCTCTCTTTTAGGTTCGCTCCTCCAGACCTGCATAACATCCTTGTCTGTGTAAAATGAAGCTTCCCATTCGCCTAATTTGTGCATGGACGAATATTCTAAGCAGTACGTTAGATTTGGTCTTATTGCTCGTTTATATAAATTCCTTTGACTTAGGAAGCCTTTTCGCGTCACATTGTTTATTTAGCGTATGGATAGTACAGACATATCATAAATTTAAATTACATATACATATGTACTTATTGACACACAAGAAACTTAAGCTTGTCTTTACAACTGAATATCCAGTTCTTCAGTCCAGCGCACTTCATCTGGAGTTGGTAGCAGGAAGTCCTCTTCAGCATCGTGATAGGCTCGAATCCTGCATTCACTCACAATGTGGTGAACAATCTGGTATGCGGCCCCGCAGTCACAGGCTGGATTAGGCAGCTTCTTCCACTTATAGAGAGCATCCTTGCATCGGCCATGGCCGGTACGGATTATGTTGAGAGTAGTCCAGGTCTTGCGTGGCAGGTCGAATCCACTTGGAAGTTTAGCACCTGGGAAGATGTTATGCAGGCGCACATCTGTCACTGCTTCCCACCGACCTTTCCATTCTTCAAGGGGTTTCAAATCCTTAGCAACAATGTCAGCAGCATCGCACAGAGTTGGATGGCGTGATTTCAGTCTCTTACGATTTAAAAGTGGCAGGTCGCTATGCACGGGTAGGTTAGAATTCCTGGAAATCTTGTGGAATTCTCACATAAGGGCAGTTCATCTGCGGAGATCAGGAGGCATTATACCGGTTAACAGTGGAAGCCAATAAACTGGAGCAGATCCGATTCGCGTCACATATAACACCTGTTAGTGACTTCCAAGCATCGAGATTATTTCAAAGAAATATGATAAAAGAAATTGCACTTACAAAGGGTAACACGATTATGATGGCGGAATTAATCGCAAAGCAGGGTGGTCTTAATTCTGTTCAATATGCTGCCGAAAGCAGTAAGATCGTTCTATAGGATTCTATGCCAGCACTTGCCTTGCTGAAGAATAACAATGCCGGAAAAATGAGTCATCCTAGAGCTTACAGAATAGTCGACGTTTGAGAAAAAATAAAGACAGTA
Source organism: Schistocerca serialis cubense (assembly GCF_023864345.2). Classification (NCBI taxonomy): domain Eukaryota; kingdom Metazoa; phylum Arthropoda; class Insecta; order Orthoptera; family Acrididae; genus Schistocerca; species Schistocerca serialis. Next base: position 341,717,164 of record NC_064638.1, read on the forward strand.
AACGGCAAGTCAAAATGTATACAGGGTGTTACAAAAAGGTACGGCCAAACTTTCAGGAAACATTCCTCACACACAAAGAGAGAAAATATGTTATGTGGACATGTGTCCGAAAACGCTTGCTTTCCATATTAGAGCTCATTTTATTACTTCTCTTCAAATCACATTAATCATGGAATGGAAACACACAGCAACAGAACGTACCAGCGTGACATCAAACACTTTGTTACAGGAAATGTTCAAAACGTCCTCCGTTAACGAGGATACATACATCCACCCTCCGTCGCATGGAATCCCTGATGCGCTGATGCAGCCCTGGAGAATGGCGTATTGTATCACAGCCGTCCACAATACGAGCACGAAGAGTCTCTACATTTGGTACCGGGGTTGCGTAGACAAGAGCTTTCAAATGCCCCCATAAATGAAAGTCAAGAGGGTTGAGGTCAGGAGTGAGTGGAGGCCATGGAATTGGTCCGCCTCTACCAATCCATCGGTCACCGAATCTGTTATTGAGAAGCGTACGAACACTTCGACTGAAATGTGCAGGAGCTCCATCGTGCATGAACCACATGTTGTGTCGTACTTGTAAAGGCACATGTTCTAGCAGGACAGGTAGAGTATCCCGTATGAAATCATGATAACGTGCTCCATTGAGCGTAGGTGGAAGAACATGGGGCCCAATCAAGACGTCACCAACAATGCCTGCCCAAACGTTCACAGAAAATCTGTGTTGATGACGTGAATGCAAAACTGCGTGAGGATTCTCGTCAGCCCACACATGTTGATTGTGAAAATTTACATTTTGATCATACTGAAATGAAGCCTCATCCGTAAAGAGAACATTTGCAATTTGCACTGAAATGAGGATTGACACATTGTTGGATGAACCATTCGCAGAAGTGTACCCGTGGAGGCCAATCAGTGATAGTGCCTGCACGCGCTGTACATGGTACGGAAACAACTGGTTCTCCCGAGGCACTCTCCATACAGTGACGTGGTCAACGTTACCTTGTACAGCAACAACTTCTCTGACGCTGACATCAGGGTTATCGTCAACTGCACGAAGAATTGCCTCGTCCATTGCAGGTGTCCTCGACGTTCTAGGTCTTCCCCAGTCGCGAGTCATAGGTTGGAATGTTCCGTGCTCCCTAAGACGCCGATCAATTGCTTCGAACGTCTTCCTGTCGGGACACCTTCGTTCTGGAAATCTGTCTCGATACAAACGTACCGAGCCACGGCAATTGCCCCGTGCTAATCCATACATCACATGGGCATCTGCCAACTCCGCATTTGTAAACATTGCACTGACTGCAAAACCACGTTCGTGATGAACACTAACCTGTTGATGCTACGTACTGATGTGCTTGATGCTAGAACTGTAGAGCAATGAGTCGCATGTCAACACAAACACCGAAGTCAACATTACCTTCCATCAACTGGGCCAACTGGCGGTGAATCGAGGAAGTACAGTACATACTGACGAAACTAAAATGAGCTCTAACATGGAAATTAAGCGTTTCCGGACACATGTCCACATAACATCTTTTCTTTATTTGTGTGTGAGGAATGTTTCCTGAAAGTTCGGCCGTACCTTTTTGTAACACCCTGTATAATCAGAGGTAACTGTAGAACACGAGTGAACAAAATTGCAGATAATCTGATCAAACAGACAATATACGACGGAGAAGAAAAACATCTTAAAGTACCGGGAAAGAATTTTCTACAAAAATTTAGACGATTAACGAGGATTAGCTGGAACTAAGAGTGAGCCGTATCATCGAGAGCAAGAAGACGGATTCATGCCACTAAATCATCGATGATACCAAGCAGACCTTCTTAGGGAAACTGTTACGACAGAAAGTTTGTGTCCACTATATCACAACTGAGTTAAAGAAAAAAGTAATTGTATCAGTTTTCGACAAAACGTATTCACTGGATAGATCTCGAACTTCGAGGATACACCTACTAAGAAAGAAAATATTTTAACGGAAAATTTGCTATATTCGTTCTTATAGAAAATTATATCTACTTGACCTCTCATTCTTTGTTTCTAACATGGGCTAAGGTTATCTGTCACTTACCATCGCATTTCTACTACGGGATTGCAGATACGGAATAACATCACATACCTGCGTAGTTGAGGAGGATACTAAATAACGAAAGCAAACGTACCGCTTCAATTAAGACAGTGCAGACTCGGAATCACGAGATGTGGTGAAAGTAATCCAGAACTGTAACGATAGCGAATTCATCCCATTAAGGACAGAATGAAATTGTAAGTCGGAAATAAAACAATTAGCAGTTGTCTGTGATTTGAAAAAAACAGATACTTTATCAAACCTCACGAAACACTTCGCAAGGCCATTTTTCCAGTCTTCTGTGTCGTTGCCATTGACTCGCTGCTTCTCCTGGCTGCCGCGAGATATTTTTCTTCACAGAGACAACAAGCCCATGGCTTATGCAGAACACTCTCCAAAGAGAGATTGCAAGCTACAAGAAAAACACGTGGGGAATGGAGATACAGTAGGCCTACGTCACGGCACAAATCGAAGAGTTCACTGATGAGGGACACGGCAGTTGCGAGATATTGGTTTTTCAGATACTGTTTTGTTTTGTTTATGAAGAGTTATTACTGACTGCAATACATCGAGCAATGGTTGTAAGGGTATATTTTGATAAAGTTAACAAGTATTTGAGCCCGGCACAGAGTAACAAGTAGCGAAGACTGTGCATCAGCAGTAGGTCAATTTATTTTGGTTTTCATAGTTTATAATTAGCTCAGTGGCATAAGTTCCTGTGTATGTTAACACATTTTGAGATGCTGAAAAGCGAGCACGACAAGAGACCGCAGTGGCAGCAGAGTTGGAACTACAAGCGAAAACTGCGCCACATACGTATATAATAATAGCAAACATGTCCCTTGGACCTTCGATGTGAGATAAGTAAATTATGCTCTTCATATATACACAGACCAAGAACTCCATCGAGATCTCTTGAGAATTACAATTACTAGATAATGATCCACCGTAAAATACATGTTACTTACTGAGCCGTGGCGACATTGAATTAGTAGACTGTTCTGTCTGGCGCCACTGGCTCAGGACTATCCCTCTTGCAGCCCCACTGCCAGTATCTATGAGGAAGAGTTAGCATCTGTGGGTTGTATCCTTAGAAGGTCTTTGCTTCTCGAGGTATATACAGGGCTCGCTGGTTCGAGAGAGGATGCACGAAGTTTGGGGATTGGCGGTAGAGGGCGACAAGAGGTGGTCACGAGGTCTGGAGCGGCCGAAGCCACGATCTGCGCAAGGAAGGACCGCGCAGAGCGAAGATACCGGAGTACTTCACCGTCAGCGTCGACTACAAGCAGCAGGCGGACATCCCGTCGGTTGGTTGGCAACATTCGTGTCGGACGACCGCTCGTGGCCTGGCTGCCCTCTTCTACCTGGCTCTCATCGGCACCACTCAGTAACTGCTGCGACGCACCGTGGATCCATGGAACTGCTTGCTGATAAAGGGGAATAACATTCTGTAATCCTCGTGGTGATTTGTGCCATTGTCTACCTGCCCTCAATATTATTTTCTGGTTTGTACCCGACCCTCAGAGTTTTACTCGGTCGGCTCTTTGGTCGTAAATATAGGCCATAGAATTGTACTAAGACACTAGTTGTCGTTTAAAAATTTGTCCCACTATTATATTGCCTTTACTTATTATTTTCTGGTTTGTATCCGATCATTAATGTTCTAATGAATCAGTTTCTGGTCGTAAACACAGTCTGAACAACTGTACTAAGCCGCAGGTTGCCGTTGAACAAAAGAGGGACCTTGTGGTTAGATTTAGATGTTAACCGGTTCAATTCTTTGATTATAATTAAATTTTTCAATCATTAATTATAATATGAACAACCTGTTGTACTAAGCTGTGCTTTGCAGTGTTTGAAAGACCGGGTCATTACTGGTCTATTTTAGCTGGATCTTCTGGTTCCGTCGAACGAGTTCTCTTGTAATAAGTGTTCGCAAGAAATGTTTTAAGACGTTCCTTCAGAGTGGTCTTAATAACTGACAATCAGTATAACTTTGAAAGTATTAACAGCCAACTGTCACCAGGGCTTTAGTCAAAATAAGATTGTCAAGCTGTTTAATCTTTAAGCACAGGTGCGCATCTTAATCCCGAACCTTTCGACATACAGCTTTCAAATTAAAAGTTACGTCATCTGTTTTGAGTAATTGAATCACTCTTGTTATCAATGGTGCTTATATAGTTTTCATGTGTTGCAGAAAGGCATTTAATAAGAGACTGTGTCCAGCGCGATAGGAAACATCGCTGTTTGACCCGATAACGGGCGGGCTGCAGGTCCGGCCGTCTTGTAGATTTTGCAAAGTTGTTCATTTTGTAAAAAAGAGTTATGGTTGTAAATTGTTAAATAAACAGGTTGTGTGAAAAGGAAGTTATATTGGTGGGTCCTCCCTTCCACGTTTTCCTTAATTACAGTAATTACCACGTCTCACTTACATCGAAATCCTCAGTACATATAGCTCAACATATCTTGAAAATTAGGCTGAGGAACTCACTTTCAATCTTTACGTTACTCGCGTCTGGTGGACGCTAATAGCTTCCTGGTTCTCTTTAGCACAAAGCTTATCGAATGTGACTGGTCGAAAGGAAGCATATCCTCTATGAGAAGAACCACCAGCCGCAACAGGCATGTCAGCTTCACATTCAATTAAAAAAATTACGCTGTGAACATATGGAAGAGAGGCAGACCGATTACAAGTTTTTTACCATACTGGTTACTTTGACGAAGACGAATTATGACCCTGATTACAGATGCAGATCAGTCATAGACAGACGCAACATTCTGCAAGAGAGAACTTTGATGCAGTAGGCCATTTACTTAGCGCTCACCAGCAAAAGAGTGAGTCTTTAGCGGCCGTCGTTGCGAGATGTTACCAGATCTTCTGTACAACTCCGAAAAACATTTTCATTTACTTCAGGGATTGACTAATGGCCACTAAAAAGACGGACGCTACCACACTGCTGCTTTAACTTACCTCTTCTTTGTTACTGAACTTCCAGTTACGTACCATAGCAGTTACTATAAGAAACATCTGCTACACATTTCAGCTGTGTGAACCACTGCGTAGTGGTTTGAAGAAAATCGTGTGCTTTCTCTGAACTGGCTTATCAACTGCACCGACCTGTACCATATCGAACGCCTTCATGTTGAACGGATTAGAGAATTATTATATTGATACAGAAAATATCGAATTTGGTCACCCACTGAATATTTATGGGACATAATCGAGAGGTAAGTTCGTGCACGAAATCCTGCACCGGAAACACTTCCGCAATTATGAACGGCTATAGACGCAGCAGGGCCCAATATTTCTGTAGCGGACTTCCAATGACTTGTTGAGTCCGTGCCACGTCGAGTTGCTGCACTGCGCCGGGCAAAAGGAGATCCGACACGATATTCGGAGGAATGCTGTGACATTTATCACCTCAGTATATAGCTCAGCTGCACGGTAATCCCTGCAGTTGTTGATAAGAATATCTCGCGAGTGGTTCGTGTATTACGCTTTACAGTTCAGTGTTTTTTATCGTTTTTCTCTAGACCTATCAGAGTAATGTCTAGCTTTGGTTTCTCGCAAACCTTTCGTTGCACAATCAAGTCGCTAACAGTTACCTGAGCACATGAAATTCAAGTGAACTCGCTGTGACGGAAAGCCAGAACTTCAGGCCACTACACTCATGTCATACTAGAAATGACTTAAATATCCTAATTTTCTGCCAAGAAGCTTTTCTTGAATGTTGATGTTTTTGCATCTACTTCACACAGAGCGATTTGAGAAGATTACGGTAAGTAAACTTTAGCGATGGGTTCCTCGCATAAGAGTAAGAAAAAAAACGAAAATTTATCGTATTTTATTTACTTATGAAAGTTAGCATTCACTGTGATTCGAAGATACATTTACATGAGAAGTTTGTGACATATACGGTTAGTCTGTCTCGAACGTTCGGCATAAGTAGTAGTAGGTGTTGCATTTAACTCTAGAAGGAAATTAATTTCGTGAGCAAGCAGATCGTGCGAATGGGCAGAAACGGCTGTAGCAAAACTTATTTCCAGCAGAAGGCGGCCGAACAATACAATCTGCTCTACTGCTGAGTGGTGGAGATAAGATATGTAGCACCACAGACCGTGCGTGAATCGAGATTCGATCGTACGTCTGACCAGGAAGAACGCATCCTGGAGTCTGTCGAAGCAAAACACAGACGTCAGAACATGACAGGAAGCCGGAGCATGTGATACATATCATATTATCACATGAAGGATAATTCACGGGCAGCTCAAGTAACATCGTCGCCTTCAAAGTGTGCAGTGTTTCGCCTGCCGATCACTGTCCACTGGAGAACTTTTGCCGATGGTTTATTGTTTGTATTTCAGTCTCGTTTCACTCTAACATAAATCTGTACACTGCTGTTTACTTTTAGTAAAGTTAACTACAAGATAGAGGTGGTACTTAATGACCTTTATGTCGCAGTGCCCTGCGCAATTCAACGATCGACAACACGTGGGTATGTAGGAATGAAAGCTACAATGAAAGCACACAAACACACAACATAGCTAACTGAAACCCCAAAAAAACTAGGAACTTTTTTGCAATGAAAAAACCACATCAAACGCACACAACAGTGAACCATCAACTTCACTTAGAGCTATATATATTTCAACACTGTAAGGCAATGTACACAAAAAACCAACGTCAACATCGTTCAACAAATCAAGTTCATACGCATATAAAGAATGCGACACAATCGACGAGTCAGAAGCGTACAGTGTGACACAAAAGTGAAAATTATAAAAACGAGAAGACAATATAGCACTGAATATTTGCAGCATCAAAGTTATCGCCTGCTTTACTTGAGTTATATGACTAAAGTGTATAATGCAGTTTGCAGTTACATCAGTAACAACGAACTGAAAATAATAAAGAAAGTTTAAATTCTGTCGCGAAAACACTGGGGCTTCTTTTGCGCAATATAGGAAAAAAGGAGAATTGAAAAAAAAAAAACAGAAAACGAAGAATACTTGTTCAATAATTTCATCATTATCTTAAAAGTTTGTCTTTGATAACGTTAAATTTCAATCGCTACCTCTGCAAAGGATTCCAGTTATTACAATCAAAAATAAATAATGATAAAACTGGATACCAATCTGTCACTTGAATACAAGCAATCACTTTCATTCTGAAAGTGAATATTTATGTAAAATAGTAAGTGTATTTATTACTCGCAAATAATTTTTACTTACAATGAACAACGTACGGAGTAATGTGCCTCACTTGTCACTGACTGCTGAGTTTATCTGTATTCCAATTTTACATTTTGAGAGCTTATAAATGGAAATGAGCAGATATCATTGTGAATAGCAGTTTATGTTCGGAAATGAGCCACTTCTGTGCAACAAGGAAAAAACTTAAATAGTTTTCTTCAGATATCCACATAGAATAGCAGTTGACTGACTATGGTTACTATTAAATTTGAACGCAACTAATAAATTTGTTACTAATTCCAGTAATAATGAATAAACTAAACATACAATATTCACATGTCACACTGTCTCAACTTCCAAGGATGGTTCGCACTATATTTCACCACTGGAGAAATGGTCAGCATTGCGCGTTGTAGTCGCTTTACGTAGCCATTGCCTAAAATTATCAGAATTAGAAAGAATTCTATAGTTTTTTTCACCCAGAAGGCGCAGAAGAGTAGAATATATTTTTAATGCATTTTAATTCATTCGGTCAAGCGTTTTCGCTAGAAATAACTTGTGTTCGCTCTATAAATCAACGAACTGCACAATCAGAGTTTACAAGTAGGCTGTACATGAAATCTGAATGCAGCTGTAAACTAGGCTGTGAAGTTACTGACTCGTAAGTAGTTAGGACTGTATTAACTTCTACCACTTACCTCATCAATCATATCCGCAATACGTAGAATTCAGTGACGCAGCAAACGGTTACTCCGTGAACACGTTACAGAGCGACATACAGTTGCGATTTGCCTTTTAGTGTTTCAGTTTTCTGTATCAGATCTTACATCTCGATGCTGACAGTTACATTCTTGATTTTCATTAACGTACGCGTCCATTCCCAGCTGGTTCTATACGCGCTGACAGTTACTACCGCGACTCAGTAACGGCGTCAAAGAAACAAATCACACTGAAATCAAAGATGATAATACGAATAACGTGTTTAAGATACTTACTACAATAGCAATTATCTCGAAAGAAAATAATAAACATCACAAGTTAGATATCATGCTACAGGCATTTAATTTTAAAATTAGAACACTCGGCAAGATTTTTTTATCTTAATTTATTGATTTAAAAGAGAAAACTGAGGGTCAGAAAGATTAACAGACTCCAAATAAAAGTTGCTGAGCTGGGGTTTCCCCCTGAACACTGTTCGTATTATAAGTATTCTATTAATTCTAAGTTACAGCTATGCGCTGTATTTTATTGCACATTCTCTTGTAGCTTAGCAATTTGGTCATAGCAAAGCGTGTTTCGCCAAGAAAATTGCTTCAAACTTTATTCAGAACCATTTAGACCCATAAAAGAAATAATATGCTAAATTACGGCGGTTGTAGCTTTGATGTAATGCAGTTCTTCGTGTTTATTGTCACAATTTGACGAATAACTGGAGTACCATTCCTATTGGATAGTGCACACTGAAACAAAACAGACATGAAACTACAAAATTGTTAAGGCTTTCGTGGCCACTTGTTGACAAACTGCCTATTGGCTTCTGTCTCGGGTTCTTCGGCCGACGTTCATCTAATGATTTTTCTGACGTTTCGCCAGCACGAGTGGCTGGCATTGTCAAAGCTTCACCCTCCATTGCCGGCAATGGAGGGTGAAGCTTTGACGATGACAGCCACTCGTGCTGCCGAAACGTCAGAAAAATCATTAGATGAACGTCGGCCGAAGAACCCGAGACAGAAGCCAATAGACAGTTTGTCAGACATGAAACTGTTTTTAGTTGCACTTTAATTGGTTCTGTATTATTGGCAATGAAGCACTGGCTCAATTGGACAAAAAAAGACTAGTACAAACTGGTTACGAAATCATAGTTGGAGGCATTTTACCTTTCGTCTGATGTGTTTTAAGGGAAGTGCGGTAAGTCTAAATCGGTATGGGGATCAGGGATTCGGATCTCAATCCGTTTCCAATGATACCGTTTCACACAAATCGCGAGTGGAAGGAACCGCTATTATTTGATTTCATCTTCGTTAAAGAAGAATAAAAGGGTTCTCACTTTCCTTATTTATTGCTGAGCTTGGATACCACATCATAATGCAATATGTGGAATGCCTCATGGCTCAATATTGGGCCCACTGCTTTTTCTAATATTTATTAATGATTTACGACTATGTATAGAACATGGAAAAGTCACTATGTCTGATGACGACACCACTACCACCACTCAGTTAATAACCCTTCATGGAGTATATTTAAGTGCAATAATAATAAGGCATTTGAAAATGTGGTGAATTAGTTTCAGTCAATCTAAAACATAAAAATCACGTTCCTCTAGACTAATGTTACAGATAAAGGAAGTCTAAAAATGGGCGAGCACGAGGTTTTAAAGGCCGAATCCTCCAAACTTTTGGGTCTGAATATAAACAGTAAACTGTAATGGCACTACCATACTCATGGTCTGTGCAAAAGATTAAGCCAAGGAACATTTCCATTAAGAGTCACATTTGATCATATCTGACAGTAAGTCAGCATAATTTTGCTATTTTTATCTACTTATGGCCTATGGTATAATATTCTGGGGAAATCAACGACTAGCAAAGCGTGTTCTATTCACAGACGCGAGCTGTAGGAATTATGTACGGAGCACTTCTAGGCATTCATGCAGAAATCTGTATAGACACCTTCAAATCTTTATAACGATTGCTCAGTACAAAAAGTACTCTAATGTGCTTTGTAACTAAAATTAACAACTTACTCAAAACCAATAATTAATATCTTTTTAACACCCAGAGGTAACTTGATATTTACTATGATAAAAAAGAAGGGTATGATGCAGAAAGGGGCTCTGCACAGTGGCACCAAGAGCTTTGTTGCCCGTCCAACAGACAATTTAAAAATCTCGTTCGGGGTATGCCCAAGGTAAAAAAAAAACTAAGGCAGCTACTTCTAGAAAGTTCTTATTATACCGCAGACTAATTTCTTAGACACAATTCATAATATCTCCTTAGAGTGATTGGATCTATTTTTGTGGCCTATATGGTGAATTCATCATTCTTTGTGTATATACAGTGTGACTTCAATTAGGATGTAGATGTTGGCTATAATTAAACTTTCATCAGCCAGCGTAGATGCAAGGCATTAGGACGCTGCCTAGGCGTGCTGAACTTTTATCGGCGGCATCTGCCGCATGCAGCTGAAGTTCAAGAGCCGCTGACGGCCGCGCTGGCGGTCCCGAAGGCCAAAGGCAATTCGGCAAATACCTGGACGGACGACATGATCACGGCATTTGAGAAAACAAAACAAGAGATAGCGGACACGGCATTGTTGGCACATCCAGAGCCGAATGCACTGTTGGCTGTGGTAGTCAGACAGCGATAGGTGGCGTTCTTCAACAACTCGTTGATGAGGCCTGGCAGACGCCAGGTTTCTTCTTTAAAAAGCTGACCACTTCGTAAAAGAAATGGAGTGCGTACGACCGCGAACTGCTGGCGATGTACGAGGCTGTCAAATACTTTCGTCCTCACGTCAGGCTCGTGGTTCAAATGGTTCAAATGGCTCTGAGCACTATGGAACTTAACATCTAAGGTCATCAGTCCCCTAGAACTTAGAACTACTTAAACCTAACTAACCTAAGGACATCACACACATCCATCCCCGAGGCAGGAATCGAACCTGCGACCGTAGCGGTCGCTCGGTTCCAGACTGAAGCGCCTAGAACCGCTCGGCCACTACGGCCAGCCGAGGCTCGTGCCTCCACAATATTCACAGACCACAAGCCGTTGACATTCGCCTACCGGCAAAATAATCTGAATTGCTCACTGAGGCAACACACTCAATCGCTACAATTTGTCCAATTCACCACGGACGTTCAACACATTTCCGGGTTCGACAAAACCGTGGCGGAGTGTCTTTCTCGCGTCGGCAGCGTCAGTACACTGGACTACGCGGCACTAGCAGAAGCACAGAGGTCAGACCTAGAGCTGCAACACCTGTTACAAAATGCACGGACTTCATTGCAACTACAATCCCTAGACATTCCTGGCGTCGGTGTGTAACTGTATTGCGATTGTCCACGGCCAAGCCACGTCCATACCAGCCTCCGAACTTCCCACGTCAAGTATTCGAATCTCTACACACCCTGAGCCATCTAGGTACGAGATCTACGCTCCATCTGATTCTAGATCGCTTCGTGTGGCCGGGAACAAAGAATGATTGTAGAGAGTGGACGAAGTGTTATCTCCAGTGCCAAGGCAGTTAAGTCGAAAGACACGTACAATAATTGCCAATAGGTAATTTCCCCGGCGTCACAGTGCGATTCACACACGTTCACGTTGACGTCTCTGACCGCTGCCACCTTCAAACGGCCAACGCTACCTGCTCACATCGTCGACAGATCCACTCGTTGGCCGGAAGCAGTACCAACAGATAACATAGAACCGTGAATTTAATATCAAAAACTTTTCTTAAGAATTTACTTTATTTACTAGCGATTCATCAAGAACATTAACACATTTAATCACACTATGTGAGCGTGAAAGTAGTAGCCAGTGGGTAACTGATGGAAACAAATTAAATTCCTTTCAACAAATGGAAATTTCATTCCTAAAGGCCTTTTTTCTAAACAGATTTAAAATTATAATCAGAAAGCACCCTCAAAATATCAAGTTACAATTTTATTCAGAGGCAGAAAGAACAAATATTGACAGTATGAGCTTTCGGGCTGAGAACTTTGCCACTGCCTTTTGACACGTCCGTAGTCACGACCGCTCACAACAACATCTGAAAGACTACACTGGTGCAAATCTGCAACACACCAGGTGACTTTAAACTGAAAATTTTAATAACTCACACAAGCACATAAACTAAGCAACCCGTAGGAGGGATGGAAATGGTACAAAACACTAACATTGAAAAAATTACTTGCCACCGAAGATGCAACTTGATTAAAAAAAAAAAGAACTCTAACGGTGGAAGGGTGGCAACTTTATATACTGAAATGACCATTTAAATAAAAACCCATGAAATGCAGTCTTACCTAAAATATACAAACATGCTCTACATTACACATATACCGCCTCTCCAGTTGATAGGCAAGATAAAAACATACTTCAGGAATTCGGCTGTTACACTTCAAGCAATAAATTCGTTAACACCGAATCCAACAAACCTGACAGAGGCAGCTATTAACGTACGGCAGACCGACAGACAGATAGACACTAACTGCCTAACAAATGCGGACGAGAGACAGACGAGCAAGTTGGGGACGAGAGACTGAACAAGAAAACAAGTAGAATTTAACAAGTAAATGAAACAACATATCACGAATCACGTAACTTGTAATAAACTGCGATGTCTGGCGAAGACCTGGCGCAGCACCACCAAAACGCTCTCCCGAACCGTCCGCTGCCAGCCGCTTCAACGGACGCAGGAAGGCGCGCCGATCTCCCGTCTCACGGCATCGCAGCTCCCACCGGCCAGACCGATGTCGTGGGTCGACTCCTGTTGCTCTCGTGTCGGCCACGAAGCCACTACCCCTCGCTATACGGCGCGGCCCACTGGACTCACGTGGTGACCTCACATGCGCCGACGCTCAACACGGACAAGTCATCTTGTGTCTCAGTGCGCGACCGACCAACCGATGGATCCAACCGCCAATGACCATTGCCTGAACAAACTCGAGCAGACCGGCGATCTAACAAATACTAGCACTCCGGACGACAGACAGACACTGACTGCCCCACACTGACCCAGCTGACCAACTGACTAGACTCCCCCCTAGCGAGCTCATAGCGCCCCTTAAACGCACATGAGCAGGCTACCTTTCCCACCAGAGGGAGACACCAAAGCTGCGATTGCTACAGCGGCGCCACCGCCAGAAACGGAGGGCGACTGCTTCACATTACGCGCTGCGGCGCGCTCTTCAAAACAGCAAATTTTACCACGGCTCAAATGTCTCGGCCGAAACCTTGGTGCATGGCTTTATGTCGCATTGGATGTTGCGGTTTGCCTGCTCTACGTCACCACAGATAGAGGCAGACAATTCGAGTTCGAGTTGTTCGCAAAACTATCAGTACTTCGCGGCATGAACCATCTTCAGACAACCAGCTACTACCCAGCAAGCAATGGAATGGTGGAACGATGGCAGCCCTGGTGAGTCATGCGACTGGGCGGACTGAGGCTTCACAAATCGTCCTACTCTGACTCCGAAACACATACAGACCCGATCAGGGTGGTTCCTCGGTCAAGCTAGCATATGGGGAAACGCTGAGACTACCCTGTGATTTCGTAGAAGCAGCTCCAAGACAAGAAATGGATCCTTCTACGCTCGTTGGGCATCTCAGAGACCACATTCAGTAGATTCGCCCCCCACAGTCATCCAGGCACGGCACCGGCCCACTGTTCGTGCACAAGGACATCAGTTCGTGCTCTCACGTGACGGTTCTCTAACCGCCCTACACCGGTCAACACCATATTGTCAGTAGAGGAGACTGCACACTGGACATTCTCCTGAACGGGAAACGTACCACTATCGACCGAGTCCAGTCGGCCTACGTTTCCCACGAGCTGCCCCCTGCAAACAGATAACTACTGCCTCATCCACGCCTGTTCCAGCGCCGACCCGAGCAACAAAAACGACCCGGTCACCCGCACCGACTATGCCAGCAGCTCCAGCAACACAACACACCTCGAGACCTGGTCGTCTTGTGCACTTCCCCGCGGAAGGGTCTGATGTAGCGACCCGCAGCCGCCTACCATGTGTGTTTGTATTAGTACGCGACTGTCAAATTTTCGCGCGTGCGTCAGTAGTTCCGTGCCCGCCGCCGGAGGCGCTGGGTTTATTCGCGAGAAGCGCGGATCATTTATTCCTTATTTTGATACCTTTTGTATGTTAATTATTCTAGTTTTTTATCTCTCTTTCTCTGGTGTGTGTTCCTTTCATATGTGTTTAGTCACGCTAGCAACGAGAAACTCACTGACCTCGACTAGACTATTGTACATTATTACACTCATGCTCGTAAATTAAGGATAATGCTGATACATGGTGAGGCAACGCTCTGGTGGGAGGTTTGCGGGTTTAAATCACGTCGGGGTATAACCATGCGGTGCATTCGATCAGCGGTCGACGCACGGTGGCGCTGGCGGCACTCACATACGCAGAGGCGTGTTGGTGCATGTCAGAGTTCGGTGCAGCGGGTAAGTGTGCAGACGTTTCCAGACGTGCTAATGGTGACTGTGTGTTGAAAATGTCTCAAAGAACACGTATTGATGACGTTATGAGGGGTAGAATAATAGGGTAAGGGGAGGCTGGTCGAACGCAGCAGGTCGTAGCACGGGCCCTCCGTGTGCCACAAGTGTGATCTCACGATTATGGCAACGATTCCAGCAGGCAGGAAACGTGTCCAGGCGCTACAGTACGGGACGTCCACAGTGTACGACACCACAAGAAGACCGATATCTCACCATCAGTACTCGCAGATGGCCACGGAGTACTGCAGGTAGCCTTGCTCGGGACCTTACCACAGCCACAGTAACAATTTTCTCCAGACACACAGTCTACAGACGACTGAACAGACATGGTTTATTCGCCCGGAGACCTGCAAGGTCACAGGAGAGGCCGTAAAGCCTGGTGTCAAGAACACAGTACATGGTCATTGGAACAGTGGTCCCAGGTTATGTTCGCGGACGAGTGCAGGTATAGTCTGAACAGTGATTCTCGCCGGGTTTTCATCTGGCGTGAACCCGGAACCAGATACCAACCCCTTAATGTCCTTGAAAGGGACCTATGTGGAGGTCGTGATTTGATGGTGTGGGGTGGGATTATGATTGGTGCACGTACATCCCTGCAAGTCTTTGACAGAGAAACTGTAACAGGTCAGGTGTATCGGGACGTCATTTTGCACCAGTATGTCCGCCTTTTCAGGTGTGCCGTGGGTCCCACCTTCCACCTGATGGATGATAACGCACGGTCCCACCGAGCTGCCATCGTGGAGGAGTACCTTGACACAGAAGATATCAGGCGAATGGAGTGGCCTGCCTGTTCTCCAGACGTAAACCTCTAGCACGTCTGGGATGATCTCGGCCGACGTATCGCTGCACGTCTTCAAACCCCTACGACACTTCAGGAGCTCCGACAGGCACTGGTGCAAGAATGAGAGGCTATACCCCAGCAGCTGTTCGATCACCTGATCCAGAGTATGCCAACCCGTTGTGCGGCCTGTGTACATGTACATGGTGATCATGCTGATTGATGTCGGGGTACATGCGCCGGAAACAGTGGCGTTTTGTAGCACATGTGTTTCGGGACGGTTTTCTCAACTTATCACCAATACCATGGACTTACAGATCTGTGTCGTGTGTGTTCCCTATGTGCCTATACTGTTAGCGCCAGTTTTGTATAGTGTCACGTTGTGTGGCACCACATTCTGCATTTATCCTCAATTTATGAGCATGAGTGTAGAATCGTGAGCTCTGTATTTTAGCGCCGCACACAAAATAAAGTTCCATCGTTTAGTTTAACGTATTCTGGTGTACGCATCATTTCTTTAGCAGGCATGGCAGTGTTGCAGAACGTAATTCATTTACACTGCGGCTAAGATGTTACTGTTACAATGGCTGAGAAAGTCGGACGCAATGTGCGATCTTCAAGCAGTACTGCGGACAGTTGTGAAATGGTACCCGTACCAACTTCCCGGCTGTCGTAGATGCAGATGGTCGTCACATGGAGGAAAATACTTGGTAAGTAAACATGGCACGAAATTAAGAAATGTTACCCTCTCGTGTGGAAAAAAAATGGTTCAAATGGCTCTGAGCACTATGGGACTTAACATCTATGGTCATCAGTCCCCTAGAACTTAGAACTACTTAAACCTAACTAACCTAAGGACATCACACAACACCCAGCCATCACGAGGCAGAGAAAATCCCTGACCCCGCCGGGAATCGAACCCGGGAACCCGGGCGTGGGAAGCGAGAACGCTACCGCACGACCACGAGGTGCGGGCTCTCGTGTGGAAATTCAAATGTGTTTCTAACTATGATTTATTCGTCATTTCTCTTCCGCATGCCCTTACAAACGGTTCAAATGGGTCTGAGCACTATGGGACTTAACATCTGAGGCCATCAGTCCCCTAGAACTTAGAACTACTTAAACCTAACTAACCTAACGACATCACACACATCCATGCCCGAGGCAGGATTCAAACCTGCGACCGTAGCGGTCGCACGTTTCCTGACTATAGCGCCTAGAACCGCTCGGCCACACAGGCCGGCGGCCTTACAAAGGTTTCCATAAAGTTTCATTTTCCTATGATCACTCGTTTTTCGTGGGGGCCCTCTCAAATAGCGAAAATGTAATTATGACCACCCTGTATGTATTTCTGTATATTCCTAGTCAAGTAGCTTATATACTGAAATGTCAGAAGTTCATGGTAGTACGTACGAAACAATAATTTCTAAAAACTGAGTCGTTATTATCCAGTGATCTGTTCCCCTATGCATCTATGGAATTTGAAAAATCATATATACAGGGTGAGTCACCTAACATTACCGCTGGATATATTTCGTAAACCACATCAAATACTGACGAATCGATTCCACAGACCGAACGTGAGGAGAGGGGCTAGTGTAATTGGTTAATAAAAACCATAAAAAAATGCACGGAAGTATGTTTTTTAACACAAACCTACGTTTTTTTAAATGGAACCCCGTTAGTTTTGTTAGCACATCTGAACATATAAACAAATACGTAATCAGTGCCGTTTGTTGCATTGTAAAATGTTAATTACATCCGGAGATATTGTAAACTAAAGTTGACGCTTGAGTAGCACTCCTCCGCTGTTCGATCGTGTGTATCGGAGAGCACCGAATTACGTAGGGATCCAAAGGGAACGGTGATGGACCTTAGGTACAGAAGAGAATGGAACAGCACATTACGTCCACATGCTAACACCTTTTTATTGGTCTTTTTCACTGACGCACATGTACATTACCATGAGGGGTGAGGCACACGTTCGACGGGCGTTTCATAGGACGTGGAGGACGCATAATTTGGCCAGCCCGTTCTCCTGATCTTACACCTCTGGACTTCTTTCTGTGGGGTACGTTAAAAAAGAATGTGTACCGTGATGGTCCATCACCGTTCCCTTTGGATCCCTACGTAATTCGGTGCTCTCCGACACACACGATCGAACAGAGGAGGAGTGGTACTCAAGCGTCAACTTTAGGTTACAATATCTCCGGATGTAATTAACATTTTACAATGCAACAAACGGCACTGATTACGTATTTGTTTATGTGTTCAGATGTGCTAACAAGACTAACGGGGTTCCATTTAAAAAAACGTAGGTTTGTGATAAAAAACATACTTCCGTGCATTTTTTATGGTTTTTATTAACCAATTACACTAGCCCCTCTCCTCACGTTCGGTCTGTGGAAGCGATTCGTCAATATTTGATATGGTTTACGAAATATATCCAGCGGTAACGTTAGGTGACTCACCCTGTATATGTTTCATCCCCGCCCCCAGGTTTCTACGTGATACATTCCATCTAGGGTTCCGTTTCTGATGTTCTATATTTTATGCAATGGTGATTTTTCAGCTCGATTAGTTAGTTTTATTATTTGTTATCTGTACCGCTTTTCAGCAATAAATTCGTAGGAATGTAAAGTCATTGGAGACAAGTGTAACACTTCTGTAGTGACTGATGATATGAGCGGGTGTAAGTATTCCTGGGAACAATAAATTATAACGTGAAAGACTATGTGATAAAAGAATTGAGTGATCTTTATGTACTCGTACATCAGGTGTCCCTTTTTAATTAAAAAATGCGGGCTTATTGTAACAAATGTTTCAAATGGCTCTGGGACTTAACATCTGTGGTCATCAGTCCCCTAGAATTTAGAACTACTTAAACCTAATCAACCTAAGAACATCACACACATCCATGCCCGAGGCAGGATTCGAACCTGCGACCGAAGCGGTCACGCGGTTCCAGACTGAAGCGCCTAGAACCGCACGGCCACATCGGCCGGCTGTTGTACCACAGCCGAACTTTTGAGTACGTAATACCACACATTCAGTCATGTCGGAAGGAAAGTGTGCTTTTGACGACTTGAGATGCAGAAATAAAACTCGTGAGAAGATAAGATACCGCCTCGTTGTGCCACCCTCCTACGTCCTGCCAGAAGTACTGCAACAGCGAACACTCGTCTGTTGGCGCGAAATGACCTCTCGATTATGTTCCATAAATGTTCGATAGGATTAGTCTCTGGTGAAATGGATGGCCAAATCATTCACTCGAATAGTTCAAAAAATTCTTCAGAGTAATCGCGAACGATTGTGGCCCGTGACATGGAGATTTTTTTCATCTGTAGAAAACTACATCGTTGTTTGGGAACATGAAATTCATCAAACGCTGCAAATGGTCTCCAAGTAGCCGAATATAACCCTTTCTAGTCAATGATGGGTTCACTGGGATTAGAGGACCCAGTCCATTCCATGTAAAAACAACCCACACCATTATGGAGCCACCACCAGCTTGCACAGTGCCTTGCTGACAACCTGGGTCCATGGATTCGTGGGTTCTGAGCCGCACTCGAATCCCTACCATCAACTCTGACCAACTTAAATCGGGACTCATCTGACCAGGTCACAGTCTTCCAATCGTCTTGGGTACAACTGATTGGTCACGAGCCCAGTAGAAATGCTGCAGGTGATGTCGTGCTGTTAGCAGAGGCACTCGCGTCGACTGTCTGCTGCCATAGGTCATTAACCCCAAATTTCGCCGAACTGTCCTAAGTGATGCGTTCGTCATAAGACCCACAGTGATTTTTGGGGCTATTTCATGCAGTGTTGCTTGTCTGTTAGCACTAATAACTCCACGCAAACGCCACTGCTCTCGGTCGTTAAGTGAAGGCCTTTCGCCACTGCGTTGTCCGAGATGATGCCTGTAATCTGGTATTCTCTGCACACTCTTGACACTGTGGATCTCGGAATATTGAATTCCCTAACGATTTCCGAAATGGAATGTTCCATGCGTCTAGCTCCATCTAGCATTCCGCGTTCAAAGTCTGTTAATTCCCGTCTTGTGGCCATAATCACGTAGGAAACGTTTCCACATGAGTCACCTAAGAACAAATGTCAGCTCCACCAATGCACTGCCCTTTTATACCCTGTGTACACGATACTACCGTCGTCTGTATTGTGCATGTCGCTATCCCATGACTTTTGTCACCTCAGTGAATTTCGGCTCATTTGCAGTGTAAAATAAAAATAAAAAAAAAGTTACAGGTTGGGGAATCAACCCCACGACCTTCTGATTACCATTCTGTGCGCTTTCCGCTTCGCCATCCGCTGCCTGGAAACTACACTAACACAAATGGCTCATGTCTCCACCGACCCGCCTCAAAAATGCTATTTTTTCTAAATGCTTGGCCGTCTGAAGACCCCACTACTGACCATAAACAGACCATAATTTTAGACCATAATTGGACGAAATCGGTGATGAGTAGGTGCAGTCCCCTCGTAATCATCCTCCACAACCCCAGGAAGTCAAAACAGTTGTGGAACACCTTGTATATATTTTTTCTCTTATATGAACTACCCGTAAATGATCAGTATGCTACCATATTTAAATACAAAAAATTAAATAATTATTCAAATGAAACCCCCCCCCCCCTCCTTCAGTACGATATATCTTACACATGACCCATGGAACAGTTAGCTTTCCGTGGGAATAGAGCATTTTCCTCGGTACACGCTGCCTCCAGTATTCCGCGACCAAGCGAAACTGCCTGCTCTCTGGTCCTGGCTGGCCATGTGCCAAAGCCTCTTACGCCTGGATTAGCGAGGTGCCCTCCTTTACTGGCTTCTCCAAGAGTTCCAGCACTTGCACCTGTAATACATTCAATGCCCTAAGTGATGTATTCGTTGCGCTCTAAGGCAAACCATTTTTGGCTAAAGTGAACGTCGTTTCGTGCTTGATTCATATCTCTTCGTCTGATGGCGAAAATGCGTGTATGCAATATGTGACTACTAATCAATGCTACTGAGTTACGTCTCAGAGAGGAAACAAAATTTAGCTGCCATCCCAAAATAATTTAATAATAGAAAATCATTACGACCCTGGCATTCTTTCCGTAAGTGTTTTTTACCCCACTTGTGAGTTCCTTCGGTACTCTCTTGAAACTGCTACATCCTACAAGGGACGGGTTCATAGCGACCGGGCTGCCGCTCTTCATCCTTTAGTTGGCAGAAATAAATGTGATTTAGCAATAAATTTAGTAAGACGAAGCAGCAATGAATTCTTGACATGACGGTGGGCAAGTGCGTTCTTATACTCAATGGTGACTATGGTGATCAGGCAAGGTATCTGCATGAGGAAAGAATGGGAGAGGATTATATAAGCAAAAAAGAGTGTAGAATGTATGCTGAGAAAATAACTGATAGTTGAAATGCAGTAAAATGGCTCTGAGCACTATGGGACTCAACATCTGAGGTCATAAGTCCCCTAGAACTTAGAACTACTTAAACCTAACTAACCTAAGGACATCACACACACCCATGCCCGAGGCAGGATTCGAATCTGCGACCGTAGCAGTCCCGCGGTTCCGGACTGCAGCGCCAGAATCGCTAGACCACCGCGGCCGGCGAAATGCAGTAATTAAGAGATGAATAGTATATCAGGTAGAGAACACGAGGGTTTTAGGAACTTTGATTTCGGATGGAACAGGTGTAGTTACAGTAGATAGAATGGTATTTTATGGGAGAGGAGCGTGGCTAAATTTGTGCTATGTGCCGAAATAGAGATGTCGTTAGGGCATGTTTTTTAAAGATGGCGGATACAACGACCTGTTGGGACTCAGGTTAACGCGATAAGACAAGCGAAGAAATTCTAGGCGTTTTAGAAGGTCCTTAGCCTTACGGTCTTGAGCAGGACGTGGTTGGAAGAAAGTAGCCTTATCCCTTTAGTGACCAGTGGGAACAATAGTTCCCACTTATTTGTTTTCGCTGTAAGTTCAGTGGTAATCCGTGTTCCCACTTCTAACTTGTGCTACCATCTCTATTAGAGTGTGCTAACTACGTGCAGATTGTCAACGGTTAGGCGAAAGCTGTTGTATTTCTAGCTTGTTAGTCAATCAGTGCAGAAGCGCGGTTCCCGCGTGAAAACGAGTCGCTGTTTCGACCGCTACAGCATTTTTTGGATAGTGTGCTTTTCTTTTGCGTGTGAAATGACTTGTGTTGTATTTATCTACTTTTATATTTATGAGGGAGATAGTGTTCATGTATATTTGCTGGATTTGACTGAAAATTACATAAATATTACAAGGTAAGTTAGTGGGAACTATTTTTCCCACTGAACTATTTTTCCCACTGAACTTACGTGATGTGCAATGCATATGGCTGCGCAATCGGCATCATAGTTATTGTTTGTTTCTTATTGTTTAGAATGCCTGGACTGACACCAGAAGAGGTTTTCAGAATTTTGTGTGCTTTACCAGAAGATGTAGAAGATTCAGATATCAATGCTGACTCTGATGATGATTCTGAATCACCAAATACTTCTCAGATTCTCAGAAATAGTGATAACATTATTGTTTCAAATGAAGACAACTGTTTCAATCTGACAATAGACACTAGTGAAATTGGGAACATGTCTCCTTGCCAAGCAAATGTATCCGATTCAACCCCAGAAACACCTGCTGCAACATTTTCTTCTAGTGAAAAAATATGGATGAGAATATTTCCTATTTTGAAAATCGTCCACTGAAATTAGAAGAAAGCACAGAAAATATTGCGAATTTCTCAAAGTCTGATAAAGAAATAAAATATTTCGAGTCTATATTTACAGAAGAGCTTTTGCTTCATATTTGGAATCAGATGAACTTATATGCAAGGCAGGAAAGGTGTGTTGTGAAGTCAGGGAAGAAAACAACCAAAGTATCTTCCAACTGGCAGGACATTACTGTTCCTGAGCTAAAAGCTTTTTTGGGAATGCTTATTTTGATGGGTGTTCATCAGTTTCCATAACTCGGAAATTATTGGAGCACTGATCCTATTCTTGGAGTAACTGCTATCTCGTCGGTCATGACAAAGCTTCGATACAAAAGAATTGTTGAGAACCTGCATTGCAATGACAACAGCACGTGTGTCAAAAAAGGGAAGCCAAGTTATGACAAGTTACACAAAATTCGACCTGTCACCAGATCAATATCAAATAAGCTTTGTAAAGTCTACAAACCATCTTCTGTTTTAGCAGTTGACGAATGTATGGTGGCCTTCAAAGGACGGTCAACACTCAAACAATGTATGCCAATGAAACCAGTGAAGCGTGGATATAAAGTGTGGTGCTTAGCTGATGCTAGTACTGGGTTCATCATAAATTTCGACATCTACACTGGAAAAAGAGATACAAATGATACATCCGAATTTACTTTGGGTGAAGAAGTTGTGCTTACTCTAACAAAGGCAATGGATGGCAGCAAAAGGCTCGTAGCTTTTGACAATTATTTTACAACAGTACGAATAATAGAAGAGTTACAGTCTCATGGACTTTATGGCATCGGAACTGTTCATCCAAACAGGAAAGATTTGCATGATATGCTGAAAAAAAATTCCAAGCTTAGCAGGCGAGAATTCGAATTTTCTGTCAGGTCATGTGTTGCAGCAGTGAAGTGGCAGGATAGTAAACCTGTTTGTATATTATCAAATTACCACAATCCCAAGCACGTTACAACTGTTTTGAGAAGAAACAAAGATGGAAGCAGAAGTGAATTATTCTGCCCGTTGGCTGTGGCAGAGTATAATAAAATAATGGGAGGAGTGGATAGATTTGATCAGCTGCGTGAACGGTATGCTGTAGGCCGTCGTTCATGGAAGTGGTGGCACAGACTGTTTTTCTTGCTTGTAGATTTGGCAGTTGTCAATTCCTACGTTACGTGGAAGCTACAGAAGACAGAAGCAGACCAGCTAAAATTTAGATTGCACTTGGCAAGGCAGCTTATCTCTGGCTTCTCAAGTTGTAAGAGAAGAGGAAGGCCCGTTCATTTTCAAACACCAAAAAGAGGTGTGTCTGGAGTACCAGATGAAGTTCGTCTGGAGAAAGTTGGAACTCACTTCCCTACAAAAGGTACAACAAACAGAAGATGCCGCCAATGTAGCACCAAGAACAAAGAAAAGAGAACAAAGATAATGTGTAGCAACTGTCGTGTACCTTTGTGTGTAGCACCATGCTTCTCTAAGTTCCAAAGTACATCACCTTGGTGAACTCAAAGGACAATATGAACTAATACAAATATAAATGTAATGTTTAACATGTTTTTGCACTAAAAAATAAAGGAATTACATTTTTTTAAATTAGCAAGTGAAGTTACTCCAGAGTTCGGTCGGAACAATAGTTCCCACTAATTTTTTTATACTCGTAGTCTAAACTCTCACTTTAAAGATTTAAACTATGATTTTATGAACGGTTTCTTAGCCCAATAAAGTGTTCATAAAAAGTCTACAACTTCCGGAAATAATTTGGTCACTAAAGGGTTATATGGAAAGTATGATGGAATGCATGTCGTTCGAGGATTTGGGAGGATTAACAAATCTTCGGAGCAGCGGAGATCATTGCTTCATTTTTGTACCTGAGACTGGGACGTAAGAGAATATTGTGCGTGTGGATGATTGTCAAGGAATTTAGTATCCGTATTCGGTTGGTTAAACTTTTAGTTTATTGTGGGCATTCTTTCGAATGGTTAGTATATATATACTTCGCAAGCCAGTGTAGTATGCATGGAGGCGGCTGCACAGTAACAATATTATCAATATCTTGTACTGTTTCATTCGCGTACTGATCAAGGGACAAGTGATAATACGCTTCTTTACGCACCCTAATCTCTCTCATCGTCTTTTCACGATCCTCATGTAATGTGGACAATGGTGGAAACGTAATGGTCACACAGTCTTCGTCGAATACGTAATCTCTATATTTACCCGGTAGGGTTTCACGAGAACTAAGTCGTCTTTCATCCGAGAATTTACACTTAAGTCCTCGGAGCATTTCTGTTACTCTATCGACCTGTTACTATCATACCAGCACGCCGCCAAACCCACCCCTTGCCGTTGTCATGCCTATGTGATAAGGCCTCCAAACACTGGAACAATAAAATAAGTCCCGCTAGTTCAACGAGCGAGGTAACGGAGTTGTTAGTACACTGGACTCGTATTCGGGAGGGCTGCGGTTCAGACCCGCGTCCGGTCATCCTGCTTTATGTTTTCTGTGATTTCCCTAAATCGCTTTAGGTAAATGTCGGGATGGTTCATTTGAAAGAGCACTACCGACTTCCTTCCCCATCCTTCCCTAATCCGATGGGACCGATGACTTCTCTCTTTGATCATCTGCGTCCATCCTCCCCCCTCCCCCAAAATCAACCAACCAACCCGCTAGTTCTTGTATACGCTTCTTGTATAGGTACATAGCACTTCCCCAGAACCCTTTAAACAAATCTGTCTTCCATTCGCCTTCGTTAATACTGATTTTACGTGATACTTTCGTTTCATATCGCTTCTTAGTGCAAACAATAAACACTTATACGAAGTGATGTGCTCAAGATGTTCACTACTACTAGATTGGGATTCCAAAACACGCAGACTAGCCTTAATACCTCAGGGAAACACAGTGACCGTCTCATAACTTTTTTTTTTCAGCTTCTAGTCACACAAGAGATGTCATTGCGGGTTTCGACTTCTTCTTGTCTTTTACTATTTGCCTTTATTGGTGTGCCGACTGGCGCTTGTCTACTACTAGCTTGACGTATCATTTGATTCGCACTGCATTGTGAGTGTACACTTGCGAGCGGCAGCTACCAGTTTGTCA
Source organism: Schistocerca serialis cubense (assembly GCF_023864345.2). NCBI lineage: Eukaryota > Metazoa > Arthropoda > Insecta > Orthoptera > Acrididae > Schistocerca > Schistocerca serialis. The sequence continues at coordinate 341,742,284 of NC_064638.1, forward strand.
CTCGCGGATCGTGTCTGCTGGCGGCTGTCATCTATTTTGTTTTCTAGTATGTGTCTAGCTTATCCACACCAGTAGTTCAGAAATTTTTTTACTAGTTTTCTATTTGACAAGGCTTTCTCTCACTAAAAGTGTTACAGCGTAAATTTTCTTAATCTCATATTACCAATTTAAGAGTAACCAACTTTGAACATTTGTTCAAAGCGACATTCAAAGCGCACAGTTTCTTTAGAATACCGAAGGAGCTCACAATTGGAAAAAAGAAACACTTATGGATAGAACGCCAGGGTCGTTACGGTTTTGCGCTATTAAATTATCTTGGAATGACAGCTAAATTTTGTTTCCTCTCTAGACGTCATTCAGTTGCATAGTTGCATTGATTACTAGTCACATATTGCAGGCACGCTATTTTAGCGCCTCTACAGGTAACGGTTACTGTGGGACGCATTCAGGTGACAATGGTCATTTAAAAAACTTTGTTTGGTTTGTAATTTGGAGTCCTACTATTTTACTATATTTAGTTTAGTTCCAGCATTTATAGCTGAGTTTCCTGGTGTTTTACAATTCACGTTACTTAACAGGCCATGTGATGATGATGTAATAAATCGATATCGGTAATGATACCACTTGCATAACCTGCGGCTAAGTACAGATAGTATTTCAGCGTTTCAGGCAGGTGGATTAATTCCCGGACAAGGGCGAGTAGCACTCGCGCTTTGAGGGTTCCTGTACAAAATTAATTATACACAAGTGTTTCACAATTCATGTTACACACATCTAGAGGTTGTAGAGGGGACTTAGTAGATCAAGTTTTATACAGGAATTCATGTTCGGAAACGTCATCCAACGTCGCTACAGAGTGTCAAAGTAAAAGGCGCTGGTGCCTGTAAATGTGCGTCCATACAAGGTGATTCTGTTACGATGTTACATACTTAAGTACGATGGAGACGGATAAATGTATCAATTTGAGTAAGAGTCGCTGGTGCGGAAACTATTGAGTGGAAAGTTACAAGCAAAAATCATTCCGAATCTCTGACAACGGAATACATGTCCCAACACTGTTGCCACTAAGAATGTAAGGTATGCAACCGAGATTAAAATTGCATACGTGAGGAGCTATGAGCGCTTGTTCATCTTCACTAGTGTGAAGTACATCTCAATCTTGAGCATGTGCTCATAGTCCATGTGTGCTAGACTTTTTTGCTCTTGTTAGTCCATACCATCACCTCTGAAAGTTGCCTGCCCTACAATCTTAGCAACAACATTAGTGGTTCATGTAATCTACGGTCAGAGGTGTCAGAACTGCTTTCGCTTATAACTTTCGACTCGTTCGTTTTCGGTACAGGTGCCTTACCTCAAATTGATGTATTTATCATTCTCTACCGTCCTTGAAAGTTTATAACATCATTACGGAATTACCCTGTATATACATACATACACATAACTTCGACACTGTAGCATCATTGGACGGCGTTTCCGGACATTCGTTCCTCTAAAAAACTTGATCTATTAAGCACCCTCTACGATCTCTAGAAGAATGTAACGTGAATTCTGATGCAACCTATATATAGTGAACTACTTAAACCTAACTAACCTAAGGACATCACATACATCCATGCCTGAGTCAGGATTCGAACCTACGACCGTAGCAGCCGCGCGGTTCCGGACTGAGCGCCTAGACCCGCTCGGCCACCTCGGCCGGCAGGACTCGGGCTCTGAGAGTTCAGTACAAACCTATTTATATACATAGATAGTTCATCAATAGATTCGGATGAGTGAGTTTGTGACTGTCAAAATATGTGACATAAATGGCTGCATCTTTTGACTGCGTTGACTTAGAACCTCATATCTTTTACGCCGACAAGGGGCCATATACCGTAATATTTGATATAAATTTCAACCTCCAACCGTTCCTGAGAAAAAGGGGTCTTGACAGACGGCTAACAAAATGATCCTATTAGGGTTCCGTTTTTAGCGATTGACGTACGGGAAAAAAAATAATAAAAAAATTAAAAATTAAAAAAAAAGACACCAAGTGTGCAAGCGATCCTGATCGTGGAAAATTCTTAAAGAGCTGTTCTGTTTCAGTGTATTTTAAAACGTAATGGAGCATTGCCAGTGTGGAGACTCGCCTGCACGTGCGAATGCAGCGAGCACGCAGATTAAAAGCGGGCAGCTGTTGATCAGGCGGTGACGCGCTCGGCGGCAGACCTCTGCAACGGCGGCCGCTATTTCTATCGCCCATGAGCTGCTGAGCCGGTGACCCACATAGCGGCCACTGGCGCTGCCGCTGCATCCTTACAGCCATCGGCGTCGCGACGCCCCGCCCGCCGCTGCCGCTGCTGCAGGTCGCCGGTTCGGTGCCCGGCCACTGCACCGTCGCACTGCGGTGTTCCCTATACCCGCTCTTTTGAATCTCTGACCTCTGGTTCAGCGACCTGCTGACGGAGAGCTATGACACTTGCATCACAAATAAGCGAAGTTATTTCTTTGACTCAGGATGTACGATTATAAATTCTGCTACAGTACTCAAAGCCATTTGCTGCCCATCCATTGAATTATACACGCTGACAATTCTCAAGCTGTGAGAAAGAGGGAAGCAGTTCAGCAGAGATGTATGTGTGACATGGAATTCCACGATAAATCATGTCTTTCGAAGCCGAAATTTTTGGCTCACTTCTTCACTTACATCTACATACATACTCCGCAAGCCACCGTGTGATGCATGGTGGAGAGTACCTTGTACGACTACTTGTGATTTCCTTCCCTGTCCCACTCGCAAAGAGGGCGAGGGAAAAACGATTGTCAGTATGCCTTTCAAGACGCGACTTTCTTCCTGTGTCAAGTGTATGCAGAGGTGTTTGTGCAACGTATTACCGTCTAATATACCATTACTATCTTCCTGTCCCGTTGCCTTTGCGGTCTAGTAATGTAGTCCATTGGCCATCGTTCGATTTCTGGTGACCGTATCGGATTTTTATGCGACTAGAAAGTCTGGAAGGGGCTCACTCAGCTTCGCGAGACCACATTAGAAGCTACTTAGTTTAGTTACCGGCTAAATGAAAGCGTTTGCTCCAAAACTGGAAACTAGAAATATACTCTTTAGGAGTCAGCATGGGTTTCGAAAAAGACGATCGTGTGTAACCCAGCTCGCGCTATTCGTCTACGAGACTCAGAGGGCCACAGACACGGTTCCCAGGTAGATGCAGTGTTTCTTGACTTCCACAAGGCGTTTGATACAGTTCCCCACAGTCATTTAACGAACAGAGTAAGAGCATATGGACTATCAGACCAATTGTGTGATTGGATTGAAGAGTTCCTAGATAACAGAACGCAGCACGTCATTCCCAATGGAGAGAAGTCTTCCGAAGTAAGAGTGATTTCAGGTGTGGCGCAGGGGAGTGTCGTAAGACCGTTGCAATTCACAATATACATAAATGACCTTGTGAATAACATCGGAAGTTCACTGAGGCTTTTTGTGGATGATGCTGTAGTATATCGAGAGGTTGTAACAATGGAAAATTGTACTGAAATGCAGGAGGATCTGCAACGAATTGACGCATGGTGCAGGGAATGGCAATTGAATCTCAATGTAGACAAGTGTAATGTGCTGCGAATACATAGAAAGAAAGATCCTTTATCATTTAGCTACAATATAGCAGGTCAGCAACTGGAAGTAGTTAATTCCATAAATTATCTGGGAGCAGGCATTAGGAGTGATTTAAAATGGAATGACCATAGAAAATTAATCGTCGGTAAAGCAAATACCAGACTGAGTTTCCTTGGAAGAATTCTAAGGAAATACAATCCTTAAGCAAAGGAAGTAGGTTACAGTACACTTGTTCGCCCATTGCTTGAATACTGCTCACCGGCGTGGGATCTGTACCAGATAGGGTTGATAGAAGAGATAGAGAAGATACAACGGAGAGCAGAGCGCTTCGTTACATGATCATTTAGTAATCGCGAAAGCGTTACGGAGATGATAGATAAACTCCAGTGGAAGACTCTGCAAGAAAGACGCTCAGTAGCTCGGTACGGGCTTTTGTTGAAGTTTCGAGAACATACCTTCACCGAGGAGTCAAGTAGTATATTGCTCCCTCCTACGTATATCTCGCGAAGAGACCATGAGGATAAAATCAGAGAGATTAGAGCCCACACAGAGGCATACCGACAATCTTTCTTTAAACGAACAATACGAGACTGGAATAGAAGGGAGAACCGATAGAGGTACTCAAAGTACCCTCCGCCACACACCGTCAGGTGGCTTGCGGAGTATGGATGTAGCCTGACCAGAACAAGAACAGCTGAAGAATTTGTATTCTTACGATGCCTGAAAACAGGAAATAGATGAACGATCGAGGAAATAAACAGGCGGACAGAAAAATTTTGAAAACTAAACGCTATATTCAGGAGTAAATTCCGAATGTATCTTAAACGGAAGTAATGCAGCCTACCAATACTAATTTACGAAAGAGAATAATCTTCATTAAATGCGTAAACTGTTCAAAAATAGGAGATATCTCAACGGGCAATGGAAATAAGCATATTGAGGATAAAAAGGGCACAAAAACAAACTAACTGATAATAGAACACACATGAATTCAGGACGTGGTAATCACTGTTTTCAAGCTGAAATGAAGATGGGTGAATATATAGCGAGGCGAAATGACGGGAAATGGACTAAGACGACCCTATGTCGCATTCCTCGTTATTAAAAAAGAGCTAGATGGCGATCTAATGGGAAATGTATTGAAGACGTAAAGAAACAAGCACGACAAGCCTGAATGTAAAAGGCTAAAAAGTCTGGAAGAAACCTATATCCCATAGACAGACATAAATGGATGGTGCCAATGTCTGTAATTAAGTAACATGTTTATATGTTCAATTTATTTTTGTAATGAATCATGTTTTAAATCTGTAGTTTAGTCATAGAGTTGCAGCATATTTTCACTACTCTCTAAAACGCTTGTTTTCAATGTAGTACAACCATGGGCAGGCCCAGTAGATCCATTAAGGTGTTGACCTAACCTTATTGTTCATACGATCTTCCCACAGAGGTTTTCCCAAACATTACAATAATTAATCAGAGCAACTGATAAACGAAGGTGCAGTAGGACGATGACGGATATGCTAATGGCGACGGCAAACTTGAGGTTGATTTATGCTTAGGAAGAGAGGAGTTGCCTCCACAGACGTTATTTGACATGGATATATAGCTGTGTACTTACTAGCGCCAGTGTCCTAAACCGAGATCGTCATCTGGACAGTCAGTGCCAGTGTCTTACTGATTAAGAAATTGTGACACAGGAAGGAAAAAAAAGGGAAGATTACGGTTTAGTGTATCGTCGGCGGTGAGATCACTAAAGCTGATCCACAGGCTCGGATGTTGGAAGGATGCGGGAAGAAAACGACCGTGTACATTTCAAAGGGGCCATCTGGGTATTCACCTAAAGCGCAAACGGCAAAAATGTAAAATTGTATGGCCGGTAGGGGATTTTGCCCCCCACCCCCAAATGGTGATGCTTAACTGTGAAACAAAAAAAAAAAAAAAAAAAAAAAAAAAAAAAAAAACTCGTTACACTGATGTATACTGTGCGCTTCGGATGCAGAAGTATTACACTGAAGCGCCAAATAAACTGGTCCAGGCATGCGTATTCAAATACAGAGATATGTAAACAGGCAGAATACGGCGCTGCGGTAGGCAAAGCCTGTGTAGGACAAGTGTTTGGCGCAGCCGTTAGATCGGTTATTGTTGCTACAATGACAGGTTATCAAAAGTTAAGCGAGTTTGAGCGTGGTGTTTCAGTCTGCGCACGAGCGATGGGACACAGTATCTCCGTGGTAGCTATGAACAGGGGATTTTTCCCGTACGACCATTTCACGAGTGTACCGTGAATATCAGGAATCCGATAAAAAATAAATCTCCGACATCGCTGCCGCCGGAAAATGATCTGCAAGAACGGGACCAACGACGACTGAAGAGAATCGTTCAACGTAACAGAAGTGCAATCCTTCCGCAAATTGCTGCAGATTTCAGTGCTGGGTCATCGCAGGTGTCAGCGTGCGAACCATTCAACGAAACATTATCGATATGGACTTTCGTAGCCGAAGACCCACAAGTGTACCCTCGATGACTGCACGACACAAAGCTTTACGCCTCGCCTGTACCCGTCAACACCTACACTGGACAGTTGATGACTGGAAACATGTTGTCTGGTCGGACGAGTGGATGGACGTGTACGGGTATGGAGACAACCTCATGACCCACGAACCCTGCATGTCAGCACGGGACTGTTCAAGCTGGTGGGGGCTCTATAATGGTGTGGAGAGTGAGCAGTTGGAGTGATATGGGACCCCTGATACGTCTAGACACGACTCTGACGGTTCACACGTACATAAGCACCCTGTTTGCTCACCTGCATCCATTCATGTCCATTGTGCATTCCGATGGACCTGGGCAATTCCAGCAGGACAAAGCGATATCCCACAGGTCCATAATAGCTACAGAATGGCTCCAGGAACACTCTTCTGAGCTTAAACACTTCGGATGGCCACCAGACTCCCCAGACATACACATTATTGAACATATCTGGGATTCCTTGCAACGTGCTGTTCAGAAGAGCTCTCCACCCCCTCGTGCTCTTACGGATTTATGGACAACCCTGCAGGATTCATGGTGTCAGTTCTCTCGAGAACTAAACCAGACATTAGTCGAGCCCATGCCACGTCGTGTTGTAGCACTTTTGCGTGCTCGCGGGGGCCCTACATGATCTTATGCATGTGTACCGGTTTATTTGGCTCTTCAGTCTAGTTGCCGTGTAGTCACGATCATTTTCCAAATATTGCTTTTATACAAAAATATAAGTTCTATATGACAAAAACATAAATGTCAGCCAATCGTGAACATGATTTACGTTCAGCAACCGTATTAAAATATTAATGAAGTATAAAACTGCCAACTAATTACACAAATTTTATTGCATTGCTCTGATTTCGAAACTGCCTAAGGTTATCTTCATCAGAATAAGTTACATAACTATAACTTATTCTGATGAAGATACCCTTAGTCTGCATCGAGACCAGGCCAAAGCAGTGGAACCTACAGGGTGTTTCAAAAATGACCGGTATATTTGAAACGGCAATAAAAACTAAACGAGCAGCGATAGAAATACACCGTTTGTTGCAATATGCTTGGGACAACAGTACATTTTCAGGCGGACAAACTTTCGAAATTACAGTAGTTACAATTTTCAACAATAGATGGCGCTGCGGTCTGGGAAACTCTATAGTACGATATTTTCCACATATCCACCATGCGTAGCAATAATATGGCGTAGTCTCTGAATGCAAATTACCCGAAACCTTTGACAACGTGTCTGGCGGAATGGCTTCACATGCAGATGAGATGTACTGCTTCAGCTGTTCAATTGTTTCTGGATTCTGGCGGTACACCTGGTCTTTCAAGTGTCCCCACAGAAAGAAGTCACAGGGGTTCATGTCTGGCGAATAGGGAGGCCAATCCACGCCGCCTCCTGTATGTTTCGGATAGCCCAAAGCAATCACACGATCATCGAAATATTCATTCAGGAAAGTAAAGACGTCGGCCGTGCGATGTGGCCGGGCACCATCTTGCATAAACCACGAGGTGTTCGCAGTGTCGTCTAAGGCAGTTTGTACCGCCACAAATTCACGAAGAATGTCCAGATAGCGTGATGCAGTAATCGTTTCGGATCTGAAAAATGGGCCAATGATTCCTTTGGAAGAAATGGCGGCCCAGACCAGTACTTTTTGAGGATGCAGGGACGATGGGACTGCAACATGGGGCTTTTCGGTTCCCCATATGCGCCAGTTCTGTTTATTGACGAAGCCGTCCAGGTAAAAATAAGCTTCGTCAGTAAACCAAATGCTGCCCACATGCATATTGCCGTCATCAATCCTGTGCACTATATCGTTAGCGAATGTCTCTCGTGCAGCAATGGTAGTGGCGCTGAGGGGTTGCCGCGTTTGAATTTTGTATGGATAGAGGTGTAAACTCTGGCGCATGAGACGATACGTGGACGTTGGCGTCATTTGGACCGCAGCTGCAACACGGCGAACGGAAACCCGAGGCCGCTGTTGGATCACCTGCTGCACTAGCTGCGCGTTGCCCTCTGTGGTTGCCGTACGCAGTCGCCCTACCTTTCCAGCACGTTCATCCGTCACGTTCCCAGTCCGTTGAAATTTTTCAAACAGATCCTTTATTGTATCGCTTTTCGGTCCTTTGGTTACATTAAACCTCCGTTGAAAACTTCGTCTTGCTGCAACAACACTGTGTTCTAGGCGGTGGAATTCCAACACCAGAAAAATCCTCTGTTCTAAGGAATAAACCATGTTGTCCACAGCACACTTGCACGTTGTGAACAGCACACGCTTACAGCAGAAAGACGACGTACAGAATGGCGCACCCACAGACTGCGTTGTCTTCTATATCTTTCACATCACTTGCAGCGCCATCTGTTGTTGAAAATTGTAACTACTGTAATTTCGAAAGTTTGTCCGCCTGAAAATGTACTGTTGTCCCAAGCATATAGCAACAAACGGTGTATTTCTATCGCTGCTCGTTTAGTTTTTATTGCCGTTTCAAATATACCGGTCATTTTTGAAACACCCTGTATGTGACCTGTTGGCTGTTTTTAACCTTCATTAAAAAATTTAAAAAATACACCGAGGTGCCACAAGTCATGGGATACCTCCTAACATCGTGTCGGGCCTCCTTTTGTCTTGAGTAGTGCAGCAACTGGACCTGGGATGGAGTCAGCAAGTAACTGGAAGTCCCCTGCAGAACTATAGAACCATGATACCTCTATAGCCGCCCAGCGAAAGTGTTGCCGTTGCAGGATGTTGTGTACGAACTGATCTCTCGAATATGTCCCATACATGTTCGATGGGATTCATGTCAGGCTGTCTGGTTGGCCAAATTATTCGCTCTAATTGTCCAGAACGTTCTGACATTCCATCTTTTTTTTGAGAATATGAGGTGCAAGAATGACTGCCAATGGTCTCCAAGTTACCGAATATAATCATTTCCAGTCAATGATCGATTCAGTTGCACCAGAGGACCCTGTCCGTTCCAGCCTACATTATTATGGAGCCACCAGCAGCTTGCACAGTGCCTTATTGACAACTTGGGTCCATAGCTTCACGAGGTCTGCATCACACCCGAACCCTACCATCAGCTCTTACCAGCTGAAACTGGGACTCATCTAACCAGGCCACGGTTTTTCAGTCGTCTGTGGTCCAACCGATATGGACACGAGCCCGGGAAAGGTAATACAGGGTGTTGGCAAAGGCAAACGCGTCGGTCGTCTGCCGTCATAGCCCATTAACTCCAGATTCCCCGAACTGTCCTAACGAATACGTTTCTGCGGTTATTTCACACAATGCTGCTTGTCTGTTAGCACTAACAACTCTACGCAAACGCCACTGCTCTCTGTCGTTAAGTGGAGGCCGTCGGCCCCTCCGTTGTTCACGGCGAGAGATACTGCTTGAAATTTGGTAGTCACGCACACTCTTGACACTGTCGATCTCGGATTACTGAATTACCTAATTACCTAATCCCGAAATGGAATGTCCCATACGTCTACCTTCAACTACCATTCCACGTTCAGAATATATTAATCCAGGGTGTGCAGAGTTAATCACGTCGGAAACATTTTCACATGAATCAGATGAGTACCAATGACAGCTCGCGTGTCGTTGCCGTAAATGACGGACCTTTCCTTTCTCCGGTCTGTGTAAGAGTTTGTGCAGATAACTGCAGATCATCCTGTCTCTCCGGAGTTGGTGTTGATGGTACCTGATTTGAAGAATTATCGTGGCATCAACTGAAACAAAGAAAAGTAAGTTAGCTAGCAAGCTAGCAGTGACTGGATCTCTTCCTCTCTTCTATGCAGTCTTCTGCGATACTGAGTATGTTGCACCAATCATCAAGGGTGAAAACAGGATGTGAATTAATAAGCATCTGTTTCTTCTTGGTGATGAAACCCGTAAAGAATTCCTTGGGAGCCACCGAAGTTGAATGGCTTGTGAGGCAGAGAAGGTTTACAAAATTCAGGAGGGACGGAGGGATAGGTAGGGATAGGTACCGTGGAGAAGCGATTCAACGATCTTCTTGAGGATCTCTTGCACGCTGCGCTCGTCTGGGAGTAGCAAGCAAGCGCCCTCCGTCGACGCAGCCGATCTTTGGGACTGTCTCTGCGTCTTCTTCTTACGTCTGCTGCTGATCGACATCCCCCTCGGGAAGATGAGCAGGCTTTTCTAATTCCATGGGCACCACCTCGGCCTCCTGCATTTCTGAAGGGGCCGGGTATGACAGTTCCGTCAATGCAATGCCCTTTTATACCATGTGTACTTGATAATACCGCCATTTGTACATGTGCATATCACTATCCCATTACTTTCGTCACCTCAGTGTATGTCAGTGTAGGCTATGTCGTTTGTGGAACCAGCGAACGAGACGAAGTGAGCTAATAATGCCGAATTGTTCTTTCCTAAGTATGCTGTGTCAAATCTCTCCCTGTGTTGTGTGGATGACAAACCACAAAGAGGGAGTACGTAGCTTACCATATATCTCTTAGCGACGGACCAGCATCGACAACGTCTAATGTCATCACTAAATGAGACTCTGTCTTGAGTTTTTTGGTTGGACACTGATACATAGAATGGCGATCAGATTGCCACCACCTTTATTAAGGAGCACATGATGGAAATTTTGCCTTTGCGGTACGTCACTTCTGTGGTAGTTAGACTTTATTAGTATTCAGAGTAAAAATTTTGTTAGTCCACACACGCTGTTGAAAGCATGTCAAGAACAAATCTGGACGTAAGTCCGAATCGTATGTTCTGGCTAAGTTGCTTCGTGTACCGAAGTATGAACCGACAGTGTCAGTGTCTGTTTCAGTATATCTACTGTCCTAACTTTCATCTGCACAGACTTTTCGATTTTATTCCAAAATAAAAGAACTGCACACTATTTTTTTGTTTTTTTTTAGATTCAGCATCAAACCAATAGAGTGTTTTTGATTTAGAATGTTAATCACTTCCCCTGGTCGAAGAGTCCTTTAAAGTGTGCACAATGAATGAATCGTTTAACGTATATTGTCACAGTGCCAGGGTCTGACGGTAATGGATAACCATCCATCGATAATTTATCAATTAATTTTCCATTCTCGACACCATATCGTGTCTTAGGTGCGCTTGTTCAATTTAGATGACTGTGACTTTTTTATACTTTTCATTTTCTGATAGATTCAACTGTTCGAGTTACGACTCATGCAGAGTCAGGGATTTGAGAGCCAACTGTAAGACGTAGCAGAGGAAGTCCCACTTGGGAATATTTGGGAGGGGACTTCTAGTTCCTGCATTTACCTTACAGCCAACGCAAAACGCCAGAAAACCACGTTCAGTAAGCTAAAGTGGCGTTAGTCGTGCCACAGCCTAAGTCGTATTCCATTAATATCTGATGCCATATTTATAAAATATGTCATCAAGTGGTGTAAAACTGACCTAAAGCAAAAACAAGTAAGCGGACCGCTGGCTGTTGTGACAGAAAAGATTTTTGTATTTCAGTGGAAGCTCGTTAATGGCTTAAAAAATAAAGATTCGCAGTACGGAAAAAAATTTGTTATTTAAATTACCCTAGCAAATACATTCATTCTCCCTAAGCGATACGCATTGAGCAACGTACTGATGATATGTACCAGAAAAAAAAGGAATAATGGTGGATGTAAAGTTTATAATCTTATGAGTATACGGAGTAAAATCGAGGACTTGTCCGACATGTGTACCTATGGCGATCCCGACAGTGGTTGTAATGCTCAGTATCGCGCTTATGTTGTAGTTTAAATACAAGAGAGAAGGGAGAAAGTGAAACGTTATGCTAATACATAGTCCACTCCTCTCGTATGGCATCAAGAGGTCCACTGAGATTGCTTCCGAAAGACAAAAGGGAATCAACAGCGTTACCCGCTCTCGCTCCATGGGACATTGGGATTTAACCCAGGACATTTGCGCAAAGTATAATGATCAAAAACTTCATTCAACAACCTCCCTTCCCAGTGTCGATCAAATGCTGGGATCAAAGCAATACAATTTGCCGTCAGCACTACCACATCTAAAATAATGGCATCTGCTTAGTTATTTCTAACAGGAAGAAAGAGAGGAGTTTAACGTCCCGTGGAGATAAGGTTGTCAGAGAGCAGTGATTCCCAATCTTTCTCAGCAGTGAGCTATTAGCCAATACCACTCCCGCCCACCCCTACTGCGCTACGCGCCACCTCCCATCTGGTCAACTTTAGCGCCTAATTAAACTTTAGGACGAAAAATAATTTTCTTCGAACTCTTTAATTTTTAAAACGATTAAAAGAAAATGATATTAGTTTTTGTGTTTTGTTAAGGCACGAATTAATGAGACAGTGAGACAATTGGTGCTAATAATCTGGATCATGTTGAGTCCACAGCTGACCTTAACGTTAATGATTAATGAAAACCATCTCACCTGTATTTTTATACATTGCTACGTTACGACCGGTTTCGTTTCTGTAAGATCTTCAGGTTCCCGAGTTGTGCTGAAGCCGAGACATAAATGGTCTGGCTGTCGTATGTAATGTTAAAGATAAGAGCCAAGAGCGCTGACCGTAAATATTTTGCCGATCGCTTGGCGGAAGTATGGCGGGCCGATACGGCATGCTGCGTACAATAAACTACCTAGACAGCGCCGCTCCTTGACATAGGTAAACATGTAAACGTAGTATTTGGCCAACTCAGTGTTCTTAAGTGTTTTCTTTAACATTACACCCGCGCGCGTGCGTGCGAGCTCGTGTGTGTGTTGAAACGCATGATGAAGCAATTCCCATTGCATCGCTTGCGCTATCTGCAACTCATCCACAGATAACAAAGCTGCTAACTATTCACGGTAGGGGGAGACACTTGTTTCTAAGCATTCTTCCCCTGCATTAATACTCTTCCTAGCCTCACTCTCTTCGCCTGCATCCTGCACCCCAATTTAAATCAACCAAATTAAAATGTGTCCACTGTACTCTCTGTTTATAAATCATTTCATTGCTTGAATCGTTACGTCTGAACTGGCTGAAATAATAATAAAAATAATAATAATACTGTGTGCTATAGTAACTGTTGTGTCGTACCGCCAATTAGATCATTTATCAGTTTTAAAGTGAGTAATGAAGCTACAGATATGTTCAAATTATTAGACTAAAGACATTTTTTCCAAAACTTTACATTTATTTCGCATTTACATCCATTCACAGATTATATCTGTACGTTCAATATTTTGTATGCATGCCTTTGTTTTTAATCAACATTTTTATCCAGTTTGGCATAGTTTTTATTAAGTTTTCACATGACATTTTAATATCATTGTCATGGTACCAGATTTCTCTAGATTCTGCATGAGATCTTGTATTGTGGTTATTGTAAATTTCCTTATCCTCTGTTTCACAATAGCCCATACATTTTCAATTGGGTTCATATCAGGGCCATTCCCTGGTCAGGGCAACACTTTCAGTTGCTTTTTTTCCAAGTACTTGGAAACACTTTTGTCTTTGTCGCAAGGTGCCTCATCATGCATAAAAATCGCATCTTCATTAGGAAATCACTCATTTATTTAAGGGACAAGTTCCTTTTCAAAGATTTATTTACATTGTTCTTGCTTCATTGTCCCTTTAACAATGTGTAATTGCCAGGACCTTTCACAAACATTACACTCCAGACCATAACGGAAGTTGGATGTTTCACACATTGCTGCACACACTCAGCTTTGAACTGTCCTCCAGGTCTGCGACGAACATCGTATTGTATTGTATGTTAACTTGGGGCCTAGAAACGATGGAGAGGAGGTTCTGTCCCCCCCCCCCCCCACCCTCACAGCCGCACTGGTCCACAACCCCACGACGACTATCGCAGACCACCCCTCTGCCGCCCCACACTGAACCACTCTTTCAAGGTTATTGTGCGGTTCGCTCCCCACCGGTGGAGCCCCCCGCCCCTCCCCGCCCTCCCCGCAGGGAACAAATCATACCTGACGAGTATAACCCCTATGTTTGCGTGGTCGAGTAATGGTGATGTACGCGTACGTGGAGGACTTGTTTGTGCAACAGTCGCCAACATAGTGTAGCTGAGGCGGAATAAGGGGAACCAGCCCTCATTTGCCGAGGCAGATGGAAAACCGCCTAAAAACCATCCACATACTGGCCGGCTCACCGGACCTCGACACAAATCCGCCGGGCGGATTCGTGCTGGGGACCAGGCGCTCCTTCCTCCCCCGAATGTCGTGCGTTAGACCGCACGGCTAACTGGGCGAGCTGCAACGAACATACTGGCTACTTTCTTCCATCACAGTGAATACAGATTCATCACTAAAGCATACCTGAAGCATGTGTACAAAATTTCAAGTTATAAAAGTTGGGAATAGTAGCATAGGAGACCTCAACAGTCCCAAAATTCAATTGTGCATTTCTACAGTATCAATAAAACATCACAATTTCAAACCAAAACTCCTAACTTTAGAAATCAGAGCCACTTAATTTAATCATTGCACATACCTTAGCCCAGTCCAACAGCCTCCTCCTTACTGTCAAAGGTGAGACTTCAACACTCAAACCTTTCAGCTGATGGCTCATGTCTGTAGAAGTAAGTTTACGGTTCATTGTTGCCATATTTGTAAGCCCTCTCATTGTTCTAGGACTGATTTTTCTTTTACATCCACATTTTCCTTTCCTGTTTGGCTTGTATTCACCACATTTTTGCACTGGAAGTTTGATTCTGATTACAGTTTTCTGTGATATTCTCATTCTGTCAGCAATTTCTTGCTGTGTATAACGATTTTCAACAAGAAGTGCTACCAGAGCCGAAACTTATCGAGGTGAAACATCTTTTGTCTTCCCCATAACCTCACTTTATTTGGAAACTCCACGATTTTTTGCTATAGCTAAAAACATACAAGTTCATAAGCTATGTAATGTCTTGTTAATGTAGCAAGAAGCTGATAGAATAAATAACAAGGTGAAATACACCACATAAACATAAAACATTACTGTACATACAGTTTCAAAGCATGTACACAGACAACTAACACCAACGCGATATGGAGGGCAAATGACAAATGTTACCAGCTGTGAAAAATTCAGTGATCTGTGAGTTGCTTCGAAGGGAAATTTCGTGGCATCAATAAAACCATTGAAACAAATCGGTTATTACATTTTTCTCTCCTATTTTTACACCAAAAAATCTTAAGAGTATCAAAAGTACTCGTTTAGTCTAATAATTTGAACACGTCTGTATTTCTTGTCTATTGCAGGAACTATCAGCGAGTTGTAGAAGACATTTACATACGATATTTAGCATTTGTTACTTATATGCCTCGCTTTTGCCGTCGTCAGTGCATGGTATAAAGCACAAGGTATGTGTGTAGTGAGTGGACTATGTCAGGAATTTGTAGTACCACCGCACACAGTGCCACGCAGTAATACTATTAATTGAGAAAAAAGTAATTATTGATAAAGAGCAGTGCTCCTGGTCTTTGAAATGTTTTGCGACAGGTTCTCTAATTTAGAGTCTCCAAGTTAATCCTCTATCAAGAGTAACTGCTAAGAATTTAGCTGATGTGGCCGCCGATATATCCGTACCGCAGAGCTTGACACTGGCGATGTTAGACGTAAACCGCTTGGACGGCGTTAACACCTGGCTTTTGTTGCCCGTTGCCACAGCTCGGTATAGGTTTCTTGTAAGCTTATCTGCAGTACGTAAATGCCTTCTCGAGACGAGCGCTGTGTATCTGCGTATATAGCAAGACGTGTCTGCAGTGTTTTGGGCAAATCCGCAGTGTAAATTCAGAGGAGAGTCCCAGCACTGATCCTCTTGGAACTTCTGCTTCCACTAGTGTGTTCACCAACTAAACCACAAAGGTGCGCTCTGTTAGATAGCTGGCCATGAGTCTCACGCCGGCTTCTGGGAGACGGTATGCATGTAACCTGTGAAACACCATTGATACCATTCATTATCAAAGGCTACAGTGTCATCAATAAGGATGATGTCGCAGTATTCATTTTGGCTGAGTGACAGAACAGAAGCCTCTGTGATGAGAAGCGAAGCGATCGGTTCTAAATAAAACTGCTGTAGATGCATCGTGGTATATTTAAGTCTTCACTCTTCCCATTAGCCGTGCAAAAAGTAATCGTTCAAATGCTTTGCTTCACTGGGAAAGCAGACTGATTGATCATTAATTTTCAGGGTCCTATCAGTCTTTCCCAGGTTTTGGTATTGCCTCTACGATAGCTCGCTTCCATGTTGCTGAGTAAGTCTCCTGAGGTAGTACGCCGAATGGCTTGCTGATGTAGGTGACGTCTTGACAGGGAAGTTCTTTCAGCATTCTGGCATCAACTGACTCACGCCCAGCAGATTTATTATCGGGTAAATATTTACAATGAGGTGACAGAAGTCACGGGATAGCGACATGCACGTATACAGACGGCGTTAGTATCGCGTACACAAGGTAAAAGGGCAGTGCACTGGAGGAGCTATCATTTGTAGTCAGGTCATTCATTTGAAAATGTGTCCGACGTGATTATGGCAGCACGACGATAATTAACACACTTTGAACGCGAAATGGTAGTTGGAGCTAGATGCGTGGGACGTTCCTATTCGGAAATCGATAGGAAATTCAATATTCCGAGTTCCACAGTGTCAAGAGTTCCGAGAATACCTCTCGCCATGCACAACGCATTGGCCGACGGCTTTCTCTTAACGACCGAGATGAGCGGCGTTTGCATAGAGTAGTCAGTGCTAAGAGACAAGCAAAACTGCGTGAAATAACGGCAGAACTCAATCTGGGAGAACGACGAGCGCTTCCGTTTGGACAGTGCGGCGAAACTGAGTGTTACTGGGCTATGACAGCAGACGATTGGCGCGAGCCTCTTTGCTAACGGCACGACATCGCTTGCGCACCTCTCCTGGTATCGTGACCATATCGGTTAGATCCTAGACGACTGGAAACCGTGGCGCTGTCAGATGAGTCCCGATTGTAGTTGGTAAGAGCTGTTGGTATGGTTCGAGTGTGGCGGAGACCCCACGAAGCCATGGACCCAAGTTGTCAACATGGCACAGCGCAAGCCGCTGGTAGCTCCTTAATTATGTGGGCTATTTTTACCTGGAACGGACTGGGTCCTCTGGTGCAACTGAACCGACCATTGACCGAAAATGATTATTTGCGGCTACTTGGTGACCATTTGCAGTCATTCATGCACCTCACATTCCCAAACAACGATGGAACTTTTATGGATGACATTGAGCCATGTCAGAACATTCTGGACAATTTGGGCCAAGCAGATCGCCCGATATGAATCCCATCAAACATTTATGGGACATATTCGAGAGGTCAGTTCGTACACGAAACCATCACCGGCAACGCTTTCACAGTTGTAGACGGCAATAGAGCTAGTATGGCTGAGAACTTCTGCAGGGTTTTTCCAACGATTTTTTGAGTCCATGCCACTTCGAGTTGCTGCACTACGCCGGGAAAAAGGAGTTACGACACGATATTAGGAGCTACCCCGCAACTTTTGTCACCTCAATGAATAAATGACCCACACGTAGCTTCACTGATGGGCGTCACTATAGATTTGTATTCTGCCGAAATATAACTGTTTAGCCACAGTTCTACAGGTGTTATTTGTGGCTGGTCCTTAGTCAGCTCTATGGGCTGCACCACAATATGTATCTGAAAAATTTATCACTGTATGAGTCATGGCTCAGGGGATATGACGTCATAAACTTGGACATACCTGAAAATCTAGCATTTTCTTAGAAACGGAGCACAAATTATCCAGACTGTACTCATCCAATGTTTGATAATGAGAGCACTTAGTGACTTCTAAGAAACTTTAAACATGAAGCTACCTTTCAAATTAAAACTGTGTGCCGGACCAAGACTCGAACTCGGGACCTTTGCCTTTCGCGGGCAACTGCTCTACCATCTGAGCTACCCAAGCACAACTCGCGCCCCGTCCTCACAGCTTTACTTCCTCCAGTACCTCGTCTCCTACTTTCCAAACTTCACAGAAGTTCTCCTTTCTTCCAGGAGCGCTAGTTCTGCATGGTTCGCAGGAGAGCTTCTGTGAAGTTTGGAAAGTAGGTGACGAGGTACTGGCGGAAGTAAAGCTGTGAGGATGGGGCGTGAGTCGTGCTTGGGTAGCTCAGATGGTAGAGCACTTGCCCGCGAAAGGCGAAGGTCCTGAGTTCGAGTCTCGGTCCTGTATACAGTTTTAATCTGCCAGTATGTTTCATATCAGCACACACTCCGCTGCAGAGTGAAAATCTCATTTTGGAACTTTAAACATAATTTCAGAACTTTTGTAACATTCTCTCGCTTACGTGCTTAAAGTAAAATATTTAACACTTTAACTTATTTGTAAAGTAATCAGAAGTTTGATACTGTTTTATTAATGAGGGCTCGATTCTCTATAATATCAAGGATTTACTGGAATCTGTGCTATGTGCTGTCTTCAAATGTGTTTCATTTTTGTACACCTCCACAACCGGCGGCGCTGTTCGGATCCTTTGCACTGTGAGCAGGACTCAGGGCTTGCACCGATTATTCAGAGCTGGCCACAGAATGGGCGCCGGCGCCAGCGTAGCATTAGTTCGACAATGACGAGTCCCACGAGAAGGACAGGTAGCGTCGCGTACGTCACAGCACGTGACACTACAGGCCATACGAGCTGCAGCGACCGTCTCCAGCAGGAAGCGAGTTACTATTTGAGCCCAGTTTGATACTTTGTAGCTGCGAATTTCAATAGGCTCACGCACCCGATAGCATATGACGAAGTTAAGTACTTTATTGGGTGCCATTTCATTGACATACTATTTCCTGCGTGGCTCACGACGTAGTCGAAGTTCGCGATGTATGTCGAACAAGGGGAGTGGTGTGACGTCACAAATTCGTTGCAGTGCACGATTACACTGGTCCTAGACGAGACTCAGCAACAAAAGTGGCCCACCAGAAGAAGACAGCCAGTTTGACAGTCGAAATGTTGTTTCAGCTTGACTTGACGATCCTGCTGCAAACCCGAGAAAAGTATTACTGGTTATTTCTTCAGGAAAGCTCAAGAAATCACGTAAATATACGTGGCTAGAGGAAAATTTGAATCCTACTCTTTCCAAATGCAATGACC
Organism: Schistocerca serialis cubense; assembly: GCF_023864345.2. Taxonomy (NCBI): domain Eukaryota; kingdom Metazoa; phylum Arthropoda; class Insecta; order Orthoptera; family Acrididae; genus Schistocerca; species Schistocerca serialis. The sequence continues at coordinate 341,761,507 of NC_064638.1, forward strand.
TTTGAGTAAAGAAGCTTTACAGTGCATTCCTAAATATGATTTTCGGGTAATGTTGCACTCGGTCTCTGACTCTGAAACACACACGGAAGCAAGGTTATTTAAAGAACAGGGAAAGAGAAAGTAAAACAGATATATTGTCCAGTGTCTATGATTGCAGATAATATGTTCATTTATGAAAGTTTCCTCCCAGGATTAAATCAGTAGAAAACAGAAGTACTCAAGGACTGTAGTTTACAGCTCTCCTACTATTTTCGCAACACTACAAAACAAATAAAGGAATATTCGTTTAAATATATGCAGAGTTACTAACGCAACAGATGTCTAAGAAAAAGTCTCAAACAGTTTTCAACTTCAGTGTGAAATCTAAAGTAATGACTGGGAATGCTTTTAGTGGCAATTAAGACTGTAGGATTGTTTATTTATTCAAGTTAGTTATATTTCATGTTATATGGAACAGAGTCCCTTAGCTATGGAATATTTCATGTTATATGGAACAGGCAAAGTCCTTTAGCTACGGAATCACTTAATACAGGACGTGGTATGCTGATAGAATAGTCTCACCGTAAGAGCGTTACACTGTTGATGGAAATTTATATTTCATGGTTTTCCCCTTTTACTTCATAGAAATTTAATCAGAGGGGCTTTTAGCAATACGACCTTGCTGAGTAAACGAAATGTAAAAGCCACCACGATGAATGAAAAAATGTCAATCAGCATCACGAGAGGGAAACCGCAAGGAGGGGTTCTGTACCCTCGACTGTGGAACCTAGTGGTGAACGAACTCACCGAAGAGTTAAATCCTAGAGGTTACTTTTGCCAAGGATACGCAGGCAATCGTAGTAATACTTGGCAAATTTGTTAGTACCTTATGAAAAGCGCATTGAACATTATGCAAAACTAGTGTAGGACACAGAATCTAAGGGACAGTCCCAAGAGAAGTATTGCACGATCGTTCACGAGAAGGCTTATCTCGAGCTCTCCGACAAAACTCTGCCAGTAGAGGGGAAGTGAAGTGTGTAGGGATAATCATGGATGCGAAATTATCTTGGATTCCACACATAAAGAATATATGATCAAATTCATGAAAATTTTAGTAGTTGCGTATATGGATAATTATCAGCTTTACAATGGAATGACAACAATGAAAATTTGTGCCGGACCAGGACTCGAACCCGGATTTTCCGCTTACCCCAGGATATCCGAGTACGCTCCATAGCCAGACGAAAACTTCCACATGTTGTCAACCACTTGCATTCGTACATTCATTATGTATAGTCTCGTACAGGGGAGACATTTCAATTAAAAGTCGCCTGCCTGGAGACGGTGAATAAGTACTATATTGCAGTGCCTGTGTTATTCAGAATTACGATGCAGTATGCCGCCGAACCTGCATACGTGACGACATGAGCCCTGTCAACCAACGTATATAGTACCCCTTCACGCTGAGCCGGGTGAAGACTACTATCAGCAGGTGTGGATTGTCATGTATTGATCAAACTATCAGGACTGTGGGAGACCGGTGTACTGAGCATAAGCGTCACACATGCTTAGGAAAACCGAGCAAGCCTGCTGTTGCAGAACAATGTCTCAGCAAGCGGTCATCCCACAGAATACAACAACATGGTGATTTTGGCATGCACTTCCAGCTATTGGGATAGTGTTATTAAAGAACCAGTTGAAATTAAAGTAGCAAGTAACCTTATAAACAGCAATGAGGTTTTTTGTTTAATTTCTGCGTGGACTCCTGCTCTCAACCATGTCAAGAAACAGAGGGACAGAGTTAACGCTACCTCATCTGTTGATTATTAATTTTCACTACCAGTAACTTCTGACGTCGGTAATCTTTGGGTCTGTGATGGCGCTAGTGTTTGCAGTGTGTGTGTGTGTGTGTGTGTGTGTGTGTGTGTGTCACCTTTACAAAATTACTCTGCAAACAGACGTCATTCATCTTTCCAGAATTACTCTACAAACATATTTTAAATTTCCTTGCACAGCGCTTCCTCGCTGACCTTTTGTTTGTTTGAAAACGGGGGGGGGGGGGGGGGGGGGGGGGGGGGGGGAGTGCAGCACTTACGTAAACTAGTTGAACATAGTATACGCTGGGAGAAAATCAGATATCACATAACATCATTATATCAACAAAGATTATCAAATCTACGCATTCCAAATTGCTTTCCGTATCTTCTCTTTCATGAGTGTTTATCCTAAGTCCTTCAGTTGTTGCGAGCATTCAACTATGGAAAAAACTGTTCCATAATAATAGAGTAGTAACAATTTCCTCAGTTTTAAAAATAAACCGTTGGCTATCTTTGAAACAATGGTACTGCCACATTTTCTTCTCACTGAGTCCATACATTCCATGTTATTAGTAAAATTAGAAATCGTTTAAGTCCGGTAGCCTCCTTTTGGATAATTTCTGTATTTTTATAGAACGTTGTATCTATTCCACATCATTACCGACTAGGAAATCATGTATAAAAATAGTGACATATTTACCTGGAAGCTTTGCCATAGATAAGGTCGTCGAATGAATTTCAAACTTCCGCTATAACAACTTTCCCGACAGTTTCCTGTTTACCGTTTGGTGCAAATGTTGAAATAAATTTCCGTCGCATTTAACAGTTACGAAAGCTGTTAGTTTGGTGACTGTTGTTTTCACCTTGAGGGCAAAGATATTCTTAACAGCCAATAACATGGCCGCGGTTTCTGGCAGGAAGTCGCAGGGCTGCACTTCCGGACAGAAACAAAGCACTGCGATAACCCGTGGTAAACAGGAGTTTCCAACGGAAAGGCAGCCAGCCCCTAGAGACTTGCAGCAGCCGTCGTCGCTGGTGTGGTGTTTTTGAGTTGGGGGCGTGTCTCCTGAACCCTGACGGCAGACAAGATGCAAACCTCACAAACACAGGGGAGGGCTGATACTTGCTGCCAGCGGCTGCCGGAAGTTGCCTTGTCGCGTTGCGGTGATAGTGATATATTTTCCCCTTCAGTTATTGTCATAACCCTGAAAAAAGGGTATGACTTTTGAGAGACCAGTGGCAAAGCCGTTGTATTCGAGATTTGTTTAGAAGCATTGGATGATTCACTGTGTCAGTGTAAAACAGCTTTTGTGATCATTCAGATCATTTATATATAACGAAGAATCGAGTATACGTTTGAAACCTTATAGTTCATGTGTAAACTGCCCTTTCCCCTCAGTTGCTTATAACTTCATCTCATATATTTGAACAAAATCTTAACAAACACTGAATTTTATCTCAATCGGTCATACTTCGTCGTGCATTCCATTGGTTGCACTATTTGTTCCTTGCTTGAGCTCTATGTAGTCCTGCGAACCTTGATCAATAGAATCACTCGAAAAATATACTACTGCAATTTAGCGTATCCGCTTCCCTCACCAGTGTCATATGAGCCGCGAAAATCTCTCCTATTATTGTATGTCTTCCTCTTCTGTTTTGTGTGTTTCATTATTTGGTGAACGTGGAATTAGCTTCCAAGTCAAAAGAAAATTAAAATAGATGTAATCTAATACAGGCAAGTAACCAGTTGCTTAAGTGACTGTTTACGTGTTAGTTGCTGAAACATGTGATTCAACACTGAAGATGTTTCTTTTTAGAAAAATTCTTAATGAAACAGACTGAAAAGTTCTCTGTTCGACAGGGACGTATGGTATTTCTTCGATAAAAAATTCTCTAAATTTTCGACTTATTCCCTTATTAAATCAATGAACGTTTCAAAAAAAAAAAATTCAGTTGAGTATCCTGCATCCGAGTTGCTGTTCTCTGTGGTCTGCAAAATAGCCATGCACAACTTTCATAAGTTCTTCCATTGAATTTAGTTTCCTGCTACAATTTTTAACGTGTGGAACAAGTGGATTACAGATGGTGCCAAATTTGTTGAACAAAAAGAATGTTCCAATATATGTTACTTCTGATTCGTCAGTTTTTACCAAGATAGGCAGAAATTTGACAAGTAGGCACTTCCACCTACACGGGACGTTCAGTAAGTAATGCAACACATTTTTTTAAATGAGAGCCGGTTGGTTCTCTTCAGGATTCCAATACACCATATTATTCCCCATTCTTTTGGCTACAAAACCTAATCTTTCAACATAATTTCCGTTCACTGCGACGGCCTTACGCCACCTTACTGGGAAAGTCCGTATGCCCATATGGTACCACTATGCTGGGTCGATGCCGGAGCCAACGTCTTGCTGCATCAATAACTGATTCCGCGGAGTTCATCCTTCATTGGGCCAAACAGATGGAATTCGGAAGGTATGAGATCCGGACTGTAGGGCGGATGAGGAAGAACAGGCCAAGGAAGTTTTTTGAGCTCCTCTCGGGTCACAGACTCGTGTGAGACCCTGCATTGTCATGGAGAAGGATAAGTTCGTTTTCATTTTTTATTCGAATGAGAGAGTCTTCATGTTCCACATCTGTGTGCAGCTGGCCTGAACACGGGAACATCGGACAGGTCTGCGAGACATTGATGCGATGATGACAGAGGCCTTGCCTAACGACTCGTTATGCTTTTGTTCTTTGCCAAGTCTCCATAGACATTCTGCAAGCACTTATGAGTATCTGCGATGCTCTTATTTTCCACCAAAGCAGAGTCCATGACATCTCTCTGCTTGGGACGCACTTCCGGTACAGACGCCATTTTGAAGGCTATGTATAGCCCCGCAGTCTATTGGGACTTCATGAAACTATAGGGCTGAAGGGGGAATGTTCCACGATGTCCCACAGCAAATCCAGAATTTTTTCAACAAAACTGGCTGAGAAATAAATGTGTTGCATTAGTTATTGAACGCCCAACACAATACGATCCCACTGGCCAGCTCTGCCTGACGTTAATGGGAAGGTATCAGTGCCGCAGACTTCACTTCTCTGTTGTGCTACGCGTTGACCGTCATGACATTCCTCGGTATGTTTCTGTACTGATCATCAACAACGTTTTTATCTGATCTATTTTTAAAAAACTACCGCTCTAATTAGTCAAGTTGGAAGCGCTGTATAATTACAAGATTAAAGACAGACTGAGACTGCTCAGAGTAGCAATTGGTAGTTGGCTTTACTGTCTCTCGAGGCAGAGTAAGTTTCTTAGTAATAGTTATCAGATCAACGTGAGAGAAAGGAAGATGTACAACAAAATTCAGAAAAAGAACTGTGGTACTGGGTACATGTCGGAAATGTTACTTTAAACGATATTTGCTAAAATATACCTCTACAGAACCAATGTACCCTACTATTCAAGTGATGGAGTTGTGAGACCTCCTTCGGAAATCGCAATAATTCGGTCATGATCCTCGAATTATTTTGTAGCAAGCTGATAATTTCTTCTTTGACTTCTCAGCGAATTGTCGATGTTCTTGAATTTGAAGACAATGTATCCATCCGCATACTTCAATGTACTTAGTGCCACAACTTCATTAGGAGATACTTAACAACTGAATGAAAATTTAGGAGCAAGAAGTCTTTGCTTCTACCCTTGACATCATCATAACATAAATTACCGGTTAAATTACCATCTAGTTCGACACAAAGTTAACCGGAAAGACAATATTCATAAAATATGTTGTTTTCTTCCAAAACGCACAATTATATGAGGAGACAGGTGAAGAATCATTTACCCCGGCGTTGTATGCTCGAGATATGTACGTGATAGCTTCCATAAAGCTGGAGAAAAACTGTTTAAAATCTTCGAATATGTGTCATCTGCTTCCATAAAATGGATATTGGAAGTCTAATAAGTTACATCTGCTGTGTGATACTTCAGTTGATTGTAACATCCAGCTTATCTGCGACGTGGAAACAGTCAGTATATTACCACATCGACGTCACAGTGACTAGTGACATCTAAGAAACAGTAATAAAACAACTGTTGCTTGCGACATGTGAGCCAAAAATTTGCAGATATGAAAGCAGCTTGGGCTCTCCACAAATAAATCTAATTCTCAAGGCATGCGGATCGTGACAGGTTAGTAAGAGTAATCTGGACTGTATCCATTGTTGAAATCGCCAACGAACCACTTACTAGACGAACGATGCGTTTTTGCTAGATGTTATGACCGTGCAAAGAAGGTAATAACAACATCTGTTGGATCATCGGAAGGGCGCTCTTTCAATTGTGCTCCTTGACATTACTGGACGTGCCCCCCAAAGTGTGAGAATGGCTGCTGAAGAAAATGTGAAGCTAATTTTACAGAACTAGTAAGCGTTGTTGTTGCTGTGGTGGTGGCTGTGGTCTTCTTCTGTCCGAAGAGTGGTTTGATGCAGCTCTCCACGACTGTCTACCCTGCGTAAGCCTCTTCATCTCCAAGAACTACTGCAACCTACATCCATTTCAATCTACTTACTCTGTTCCACCCATGGTCTCCCTCTGCAATTTTTACCGCCCCCCCCCCCCCCACCCTTTGTCTTCCCCATACACTTCCCTGCCTCACCAAATCGACTTTTTTTATTTCGACATAACTGTCATCAAGAAGTGTGATTGAATGGAATTTAAAATGTTTATTTGACACCACAAACGGTCGCCAAGCCCAAATTATTAAAACTATACAATTTTTAAAAGGCTACATTACTAGTTTCGACGCCCTGATTCGTCACTTTCAAACTTTCAAATGTAATCACGAACTTGGAAAATTGCATTAATAATTGCAACCAAACTTCTTTCACATATGACTAAAAATACAGTTTATTGGTTTCAGTGCATTTTTCGAAATAGATGAAAGAAGTAGCAAGTTTGTGATTACATTTGAAAATGACGGCTTAGTGCGTCGACGGCCGGTGTGGCCGAGCGGTTTTAGGCGCTACAGTCCGGAACCGCGCGACCGCTACGGTCGCAGGTTCGAATCCTGCCTCAGGCATGGATGTGTGTGCTGTCCTTAGGTTAGTTAGGTTTAATTAGTTCTAAGTTCTAGGGGACTCATGACCTCAGCAGTTAAGTCCCATAGTGCTCAGAGTCATTCGAACTATTTTTAGTGCGTCGAAATTAGTAACGCAACCTTTTAAAAATTTTATTGTTTTTGTCACTGTGGCTTCACGACCGTTTGTAGTCTCAAATAAACATTTTAAATTGACTATTCCTTGATGCCTCAGGACGTGCCCCATCAACCGACCTCTTCCTTTACTCCATTTGGGCCAAAAATGTCCTTTTTCCCCAGTTATATTTTGTATGTCCTCATTAGTTATTCGATCTATTGTCCGCACCCGGTAGCTGAGTGGTCAGCGAGGCCGAATGTCAATCCTAAGGGCCCGGGTTCGATTCCCGGATGGGTCGGAGATTTCCTCCGTTCAGGGACTGGGTGTTGTGTTGTCCTAATCATCAACATTTCAATCCCATCGACGCACAAGTCGCCGAAGTGGCGTCAAATCGAAAGACTTGCACCCGGCGAACGGTCCACCAGACGGGAGGCCCTAGTCACACGACATTCAAATTCATTCGATATATTCACCCGTCACACCACATTTCTGGAGTTTCTATTCTCTTCTTGTCTGAACCACTTATCATACACGTTTCGCTGTCGTACAAGGTAACGTTTCAGGCAAATACTTTCAGAAAAGAGTTCTTAACACTTAACTTTTCATTAGCTGTCAGCAAATTACTGGAAAATAATGTTTCGCTACCGTTTTTGCCAGTCTTTTGACCCAAAAATAGTTCAGCTCAGCAGTAATCTTATCACCACACTTGATCTCTATTTCATGGACGCTCTCTTAGCACAAATAATCAAGTAATCAGTGCAGTCGTACGTTTTAAATTTGGAGGGCTGAAGATCGATAGAAAACAATAGTGCATGTATCACATTCAGTCCCTGGTGCACAGACTGCGTGTTGACGTTTACGTCTCATTGCTAATAAAAAGCGAAAGCTTTTCACTTCGTTACTTTCATTTTCTCGTCCCGCTGGATGTTACATAATGTGGAAACTACGTGGATCCAAAACGATGTTCTTAGCTCATGATGGAGCTAATAGAACGATTTGTGGCGCCTGTTCGTGAACTTCGCGTCAGCACTATTCAAGTACGAAAGGTAATCACACCGCCAGTGTGCATATTTCCTAATGCTATTTCTAGGAACTCAAGTAAAAAACACTGTAACGTACATTCACCATATCAAAAAACGACTTGACGTGAATAACATTTTGTTAACCACTTTACACGAAGGCCTGCAGAATTCTGTAGAGTCTGTGTGGAATAGATTCGAAGCAGGAATGAAATATAACGCGTGATGAGCCTCAGATTTAAACCAGAGTGGAGAGGTTTTCTTGAGAGACTACTGCTTTTATTACGTACCATTGGTCCTCAAAACAGTGGAGAGGCTTTCGCTGCGTTGCAGTTTTAGAGTACACCGTTTACCTGCCTCACCTACAAATTTGTCATATACATTTTCTCTGGAGTTTCGGAAGATATTCGCAGTTTCGTTTTTTTGTTTTTGTATAAGTGGCGTAAGTCCCAACAAATATTACTCATTGTGTTCTTTCTTCGACGCCCAGTATCAATGTAAAACATCGTTTTTCTTCCCATTACCATCAAATTACTATATACAGTATAATTTTATGTAGCTCCGTTATACAGAGAGATTGACTCCAGTCCCTATCCTCCTACCCACATTAAGGATTTTCAACAGTTTCCGTGTATCGACTGGGGCGACGGTTCCTTTGTGAAGCGCGTGCGTCATTTCGCTCACTATTCTTGTCCAATCCGAGCCTTAGCTCTGATTGCTGTGTGCTCGTTATCTTCCTTCCTTAACATTAAACTAGTGCAACTGTTAGTCCAAGGACATCCATTGACGGTGACGGTAGAACATGAAGAATGTTCGTTATTTCTAATACTACAGAGCAAGGCATGTGGCCGGCTGTTTTGCCTACAGATTATCGCCGTACATTATCTTCTTCTGTTGATACTGAAAATAGCGATTCATCTTCTGCTTTACAATCACCGACAATAATTAATATACTTGAACTGAAGTCGTTCCATTGACTGGACGCGTAAAAATTGCAGTTGGGCAACACTGTGTTTCTAATGAGATTCTAAACGACGTTACCCGTTGATACTGAGCATCGCAGGAAAACACTCCAATGTCTTTTTATGGGTTGAATTTATTTGAGATGCTGGTGTGTTTGTGAATTTATAAGAGGGTTTAGAACGCCGTGCGGAATAAATTATTTGTTGCCGTTCCGCAATAAACTATTTGTTGCAGTTCCTTAATATGGCGTTGGCACTCCAAAGTAGCTCATACAGCGGTTGTTATCTAAACAATAATATGAAAGTCGAGTACAAGTTCGCTTCCGGAATAAATAAATTGGCCCACGTGTTCTTACAAGTCTCCCACAAGAAACATGTAATCCTTCGACCCCGCTCTTTGCACTTATACTACAGAGCTGGAGAGAATTATTATTTAAAGCCAACAAAATTCTTCTGGTTTAAGGCCACATTGCCAACTATAAAATTCCGACGTTTCGGCGACTATCGCATGACACCTTCCTCAAGTTGTAGTGCTGACTGCAATTGGCTGTGACAGCCGGCCGGTGTGACCGAGCGGTTCTAGGCGCTACAGTCTGGAACCGCGCGACCGCTATGGTCGCAGGTTCGAATTCTGCCTCGGGCATGGATGTGTGTGATGTCCTTATGTTAGTTAGGTTTAAGTAGTTCTAAGTTCTAGGGGACTGATGACCTCCGATGTTAAGTCCCGTAGTGCTGAGAGCCATTTGAACCATTTGGCTGTGACAGCGGCCGCGGAAGCCTACGTTTAGATTATTTTTAAACTTTCATTTACTTGTTTATTTACCCTGCACTGATTGGGGCTGTCAGGTCCTCTCTTACATCGGAGCTGAGGTTCACACGTACGCCTGTGTGGCGGCGCTCGAATCGGAGGTAAGCAGATTCGAATCCGTGTGGTGGATGAAATTTTCACTGCCAATATTTGGCCGGCTAGGGGTGGAAGAGTGGTAACGTAAAGTTCCTGGTCAGTTTTTGCGCTATGTTGCTGGACTGAATTGCAATCCTCTCCGCGGTGTCTCAAGAAGTGGAAGCATGTGACACTGTTGGTGGTGACCCGTCCGTCGGATGAGGTCGTTAAGTTCGGCGGCTCACTACTTGGTGCTATTCGTGAGAAAAATGTTCGCGAACGAAGAACATCCTTTCCGACAGGCAACAGAACCCACGTAGTGAGATATCCTAGCTAACAACGGCCGTGTGACATATACATATTTTAGCACAGGCAAAGAGGACGTTCTTGGGAAAAAAATGTCTACTAGTATCACACAATGCCCTAAGCAGAAATTTCTGAGAATGTGCGTTTGGAGCACAGCATCGTAGGGACATAAATCATGGACTCTGGAAAAAAAGAAGCATTTGAGATGCGGTGCTACAGATGCCTGTTGAAAATTTGGTGGACTGGTAAAATTAAAATCTAGAAGTTCCTCCACAGAATCGGCGAGGAGAGGAATACGTTGAATGCAGTGATAAGAAGATAGGAGGACAGAATTATACAATATGTGTTAATAAATTAGGGAATTATTTCCCTGGTGCTAGAAGGAGCCGTAGAGAGTGAAAACTGAAAACTGTAGGAGGTGAGCCGCATCAAACTAGTCTGAAAAAATAAAAATAAAAAAAGGAACAAGAGTAAGAGAGACAGACAGGCAGAATTAGGTTTCAGTTAAGGATTTTGCTCAAGTCACACCATAAATGGTACGTTTATTGTCGTGAAAACATTCACCATTTGAACAAGTTCTCATTCGTGACGTTAGGAGTGTTGCGCGGTCCCAAAAGCTTTCACGAAGCGAACTCTCTGTCTTGAAATTGCTACGTGGCGCCAGAGTAGCTACAACGTCTCTTCGCGATTAACCGTACAATGCTGTAACATCATCCTTGCTAACTGCAGTCACCAGGTCTTCTTATAACCTGCGCATTTCCAATGAAAAATCACTGACTGTAGCATAACTGTAAGTAGGCTGTTTAGGTTTTTATGTTGGTAACGTCACGTAGCGCTCTGTATGAAAATCACTGGCTGTGCTGTGTGCAGTCTATGGCTTGTTGGCATTATTGGAATATTCGCTATTGTGGTGTTGGGCAGTTGGATGTGAACAGCGCGTAGCGTTGCGCAGTTGGAGGTGAGCCGCCAGCAGTGGTAGGTGTGGGGAGAGAGATGGCAGAGTTTTGAGAGCGGACGATCTGGACGTGTGTTTTTGAAAACTTTTAAGGCTAATACATTGTTTGTTCTTCATCAAAAAAAAGTTCAAATGTGTGTGAAATCTTATGGGACTTATGTGCTAAGGTCATCAGTCCCTAAACTACCACACTACTTAACCTAAATTATCCTAAGGACAAACACACACACCCATGCCCCAGGGAGGACTCGAACCTCTACAGGGACCAGCCGCACAGTCCATGACTGCAGCGCCTTAGACTGCTCGGCTTGTTCTCCATCAAAATCTTTCATTTGCTAACTATGCCTATCAGTAGTTAGTGCCTTCAGTAGTTAGAATCTTTTATTTAGCTGGCAGTATTGGCGCTCGCTGGATTGCAGTAGTTTGAGTAACGAAGATTTTTGTGAGGTAAGTGATTCATGTAAGGTATAGGTTATTGTTAGTCAGGGCCATTCTTTTGTAGGGATTGTTGAAAGTCAGGTTGCGCTGAACTAAAAAAAAAGTGTGTCAGTTTATTGTTGATCAGAATAAGTAAAGAGAGAAATGTCTGAGTACGTTCAGTTTTGCTCAGCTGTTTGAAAATCAAATTACGTAGAGGTTTTCCAACACTGTCATTTATAAATTTTTCTAAGGGGATGTTTCATAACTCGTCGCTCAGTTGCATTTAATTAACCCTACATTTCTCAGACTTGCGCGCTTTCATCGAAAGGGACTCGGTATAACACCATTCATCACTCATTCACTTTTCCGTAGACGCAACCCATTCACTACCTGATATCTCCATTACTGTCAACGCAGTGCTGACTTGTCAGTTGCTATTGTTCACCGTCTCTCACCTCGTCAGTGCAGCTGGATCAAGTGCTTGGCAGTAGACTACGTAACATGCTTTTTCTTGCGCTCAGTCTTCTGACTGGTTTGATCAGCCGGGTAGTGGAGCGCGTTTAAGGCACCGCTTCCGGGATTCGAGAGGACGAGGCTGCCGCAGAACGATCCGCCTCGGAGATTAATGACGAGGGCTAGTGGGCCGGCCTGACTGGATGTGGTTTTTAGGCGATTTTCCACATCCAACTAGGCAAATACCGACCTGTTATCCACGACCCGCCGCAGTTACACGCTACGCAAATATTTAGGATACGTTCTCACACCTGCACATGAGATTTACGGTACATGGAGACAGAAAGGGTACACAGATTTCATCATGAGGGGGAATGATGGCATTAGCAAGGGCATTCGGCCACTGCGTGTCACTAACATTGTCAGAACCCATATAACAAGACCGACGCCGTAGAGAAATTGGAAAATGCAAGTAAGAAGAAGAATAAAAAGAGTGATTTGATGCGGCTTACCTCAGTTTATCTCCTTTGCCAACCTCTTCATTTCAGAGTAGTACTTACACTCAAAGTTCTCTGTTGTTTGTTGTATTATTCCAGTCTCTGTCTTTCCCTACAGTTTCTACCCTCTACAGCTCCCTCTGATGCTCTGGAAGTTATTCCTGATGTTTTAACACATGTCCTATTTTTCTGTCCCTTCTTCTTGTCAGTATTTTCCACGTATTCCTTTATTCTCCAGTTCCGCGGAGAACCTCCTCATGTCTTAAATCGGTCTACTTCATTTTCAACAACTTTCTATAGCACCACATGTCAAACGCCTCCATTCTCCTTTGCCACAGTCCATGGCTAATAACTTCCATACAATGCTCGTGCTCGAAACGCACATTCTCAGAAACTTCTTTTTCAAATTAAGGGCGATGTATGATACCAGTATATATCTTTTGTACAGAAATTCCCTCTTTACTGTGATAGTCTGCTTCTTGTAACCTCTATCCTCCTTGGGTAGTGCGTCCGTAAATTTGCTTCCAAGGCGGCGGAATTGGTTCACTTCGCGTACTTCAGGGAGCCAATTTCAATGTTCACTTTATCACTAAATTAATTTCTTCTAGTTCTTGCTACTTTCGTCTCTCTATTGTTTTGTAAAAAGCTAAAGTTTCATTGTGCAGATCCTGCGCCGGCCGCGGTGGCCGTGCGGTTCTGGCGCTGCAGTTCGGAACCGCGGGACTGCTACGGTCGCAGGTTCGGATCCTGGCTCGGGCATGGGTGTGTGTGATGTCCTTAGTTAGTTAGGTTTAAGTAGTTCTAAGTTCTAGGGGACTTATGACCTAAGATGTTGAGTCCCATAGCGCTCCGAGCCATTTGAACCATTTTGCAGATCCTGCAAATAAATTATTAACGCCCTTTTGAAATGTAACTTAAGCAGAAACAACTGGTGATAGGAATCTGAGTGTGTAGTTCTTATAGTTAACCACGGCATTAGTCAGGAAACGGGAACAATTTTTCCTTTCTGTAGTTTATGAACCTTTCTTTTTCTTTATTGTTATTTCAGTTCCTCACCAAGGGGAGGATTGGCGATGGATAAAACGCTCTTCAGCCAGAGATTACACAAGTAGAAAAGATAGTTGAAAATGCATAAAACAGATGGCAATAAATTATGACTTGTTAGAAAAATACGGTGATGGACGATATTGATGTTTTTTTAAACACTTTATATGTGATTTTATGTTAACATTAAAATAAAATCACTGATGACAGTGTGAATGACCCTATGGTGTAATGGTGATGCTGATAGTGCATGAAAATGATCATGCTTGTTAGTTCAAGCAAATTAGGAAAGTCACGCGGGGTAGCCGCTCGGTCTAGGGCAACTTCCCACGGTTTGCGCGGCTACCCCCGTTGGGGGTTCGAAAATTGGAAATTTGTGGTAAGATCTTATGAGAGCAAACTGCTGAGGTCATCGGTCCTTAAGCTTACAAACAACTTAAACTAACTTACGCTTAGGATAACACGCACACCCATGCCCGAGGGAGGACTCGAACCTCCGACGGGAGGAGCCGCGCGAACCTTGACCGTGTGCCCCAGACCGCGGGGCTACACAGCGTGTCAGAGGTTCGAGTCCTCCCTCGGACATGGGTGTGTGTGTTGCCCTTAGCGTGTAAGTTAGTTCAAGTTAGATTAAGTAATGTGTAAGCTTAGGGACCGATGACCTCAGCAGTTTGGTCCCTCAGGAACTTACACAAATAAAATCCACCAAATCAAATTAGGAAAAATGGGGGAAACATTCGTAATGTTTTAAAACTTTGGGATAACGCTCTTAGGGGATGTACAAGTAAAAAACAGAAAAGTTCCCTCCCCTATCGGGGGAGCTTTCCCCTCACCACCACTTAACGTAATTTATTTTCCTTTTTTCAACCTTGACGAAAAACGGCTCTTTTAACCAAGTTATCCATACGACAGAAAATAATTCTGGTGAAATTCCACCCAGAGAAGCTTATGAGTGCTAAAATTTGAAGGTAAAAAAAAGCTAAATTTCTTTTAAAACAAACTTTTATTTATATGGAACAATTTCGCTTTATAGTCTGTTACTTTAGATTCATGCAACTTAAGTTATTGGAATGAAAATAGTTTTCCATAAAAATTAAGAATTGCTGTAAAACTAATCAACAATTACTTTTGTTGTAATATATTTACAATCATATGCACAGGACGTAGACTATGAAAATACTACAATATCTAGAGTATAAACTTCTCTCCTGCTTTTGCAATGGTATCAGGAGAGGAAGCAGCATAGTTGAATACCCGTGGAATATTATGAAGTTGGGCATAGATGTTGAAGAGTTGGAAAGCTTGCTGGTTTCCTTTCCCAAACAAGGCTGAAGTGCTGTCAATGTTCCTTTCAAGATCTCTATTGAAAAGATAGTACAGCGACGACTTTTTTTGTTTTCATCATCATTCCATTGCTGTCAAACAGAGACATTGGTATATTCGATAATTCGTATGTGAAACAATACTTTAAATCATCAAGTGAATGAAACGTGCGCACTATTCTATGAAATAACTGCATTGTATCTACTTCAGTTATGTTTTTTTCAAGCCTAACAGTTGACATGCACATTGTCCTAAACATGCTGGATCGCTTAAGCTTCGGAGAACCAAATTTTGCCGAGACAGCAACTATTGTTCGAAGAACTTCTTCACCAACAGACACAGCTTTGTAGCAGTTTACTTCCTGAGAAGCTACTAATCCAGATCCTAGTCAATACACTTGCTCCTTATAAACAAATGGAGTGTGTTGATGCAACCATAGCTGAAATGTTCTGTGAATTTTCTCGTCGATTTCTATCCTCCCACTCATCAGTTCAACATTTTGATCACTCGAAACCGAATGTAAGTCGCAGAAATGTTCCATAGCTCCACATATGTGATGGGTTATTGGTATACCTCAAATCCATCGGTTCATCACACTATCGGTGAAACCTCTTCCGTGTGAAACACCTCCAATACTCTTTAGGTTCTTCATAAGTGTTTGTTCTATCGTCATGTCGTTGCATACTCCACACTAATACTTACCAGAGCGTCGAACCGTGAAGAAGCTGTCCTTGGTGAATTTATCGAACTGCGCGCGTTTCATGGTTTCTTTCAGATTTTCCATGTCCTGGGGGTACAAATGACACGCCCTAGCATAAGGAAAGTGCCCAGTTGCATGGAATATTGGGAGCATAGCTCTCACACTTTCTATATGGTGTTTCCAATTATCCATACGCTCTGCCTGAATGAAATGCATTGCCAAGATGACAAGCTGAATGTATTGTATCCACAACTGGGAAGTTTTCACTATTTCCTTAATATCATCCAACGTGTCGACAAATTTATTTTTCAGCTTTTCAATCACTTGATCTTTTTCAAAATAGCGGAAAGATACACCGTTTCCACTCAAATCACAAATATAGTCTTTAATATGTTGCTTCTCCTCCTCCACGACCGCCATTTCCTCTATTATTCCATGATGGAAAGAGGAAACATGACTACAGAGTGAGCCTGGATTGTCCTTGTGTATGTACGACCAGAAAGTATAGGGGTAACAGAAGCTGCAGCATATACAGTCTCCAAAAGTTGGGAGAGTCCACTGTCTTTCATTAAGAATCTTATTGCTCCTAGAAAAGACATTATCAACTGAAAGCCTCCTAATCGAATAACTACATTTGTGAATAGCTCATTCCCTCCATCGCCCTCCACTGCAACTATATCTTTAGCTTTCATATAGAGTGATTGATCAAACGTCACGATACATGTTTCTTGCGTGGTCTTCTTACTCTGATGGCATAAATTAAAGCAGTTAAATAGTACTATGATCTGTAGACGCGTTGTTGATGAATGGAAGCGCTAATACATTTGATTGCGTATAAGGTTCTCCAGTTATGATTTTCTCCATAAAACCTTGCCATGCAGGAATAGAAAGCTGTAAAAACTTTCCCATCATCCACGTAAACTCGTGATTGGTAGGCATTGTTGCTTTAGTGAATGATTATTCTGAGTAGACATTTTGCAGAACAATTTCTTCAGTTCGAACTCTTTTCTTTCGGAATGTTAGCAGACTAATTTCTTGGACACTTGCTATTTCAGTAGAGCTCGACATGACAGTTACGTTACTCTCTGATATTCTATCACTCTCCCGGCAGTCACACACTTGATTTCACCCATACATAGCATGGAATGTACTTTGTACTTTTGCCTGTTATTGTTGCAATATTGAAGTCAGCGTTATCGAAAACGAACTGTGAGAACGAATCATTTGAAATATTTGGTTTCCAGGACTGAACGGCAGAAGCCTCAAATAAAGCCACAGTGCTATACGAAGAGCAGAAACCCATATTCGAGATAATTTCAACAATGTTCTTTGATCCCACTTTACGAAACAAGCACACTGCAAGAACAAGCTGCAGTGGGGAGATAAATGAACGAGGCCTGGCAGCTGACACAATCGCAGGGGATACTGCTGTACATTTTTTTAAAGAGGACTTTCACTACCTTTCTTCTTTTTTGACAAAACCACACCCTTCAAAAATTGGCGTAAAGTGTAAGGAACCATAACTTCAGCATTCTCTGTCAAGTCATTGATATCTGCATAATCGGTAATACTGTAAGGAGTCATTCTTATATCTTCACGGATGATAGCTGCTGCTGCTTCTACTATTCTCTTTCTCTCATCTTTTTCATTAACAGCTCGTTCATTGTACCATTGATTCAAGTCCGGAACCGCGCGACTGCTACGATCGCAGGTTCGAATCCCGCCTCGGGCATGGATGTGTGTGATGTCCTTAGGTTAGTTAGGTTTAAGTAGTTCTAAGTTCTAGGGGACTGATGACCACAGAAGTTAAAACCCATAGTGCTCAGAGCCATTTGAACCATTTGAACCATTGATTCAAACATTTGTGGCCACTGTCACGAAAACATACAACTGGGGAATTTCTTGGCATTGTGGCAAACAAGACCCCATCACTGAAAGGGTTCAGTCAGTTTTTATAGTCATTCTCTCCTTCTGGGAGACATTCATTAACTTTCTGCAACAAATAGAGCAGTGGAAATTGACATCCCTCTGAACTATCTATAAATTTGCATAATTCTTAAAAAGCAGCATCAAAGGTGTTGTCTTGTGTGCGGCCTCTTTTTCGAACAGAGGAGGTGTTCGACACTAATTTAGCATAGCGATCTTGGTGATAACGGTCTTCTGTAGCTACTAAACACAAAACACTGTTGATGCGTTCGGCAACCTTTCTATCGAAATCATCATCGCAAAAATTGTGGAATGGAAACTAACTCAAAGAACACAAAAGTATTGGCACTAGGAGGAAACAAAGAAATAAAAATTATGCTGAATGGAGAAATATTAGAACAGTTGCAAAATTCTAAGTATCTTGGAAGCAGGATAGACACCGACTGGAAGCGCAGCAAAGAAATTAAAACAAGGATAGCAATGGCAAAATAGGCTTTTTATAAGGAAAGGAGAATTTTCTGCAGCAGTTTGGACAGAGAACTGAGGAAAAGACTAATAAAATGTTTTGTATGGGGTGTTCTTCTGTATGCTGCTGAACCATGGACTTTGAGGAAGAAAGACAGAGGCTTTTGAGATGTGGACATGGCGGAGGATGGAAAGAATAAGTTGGATGGACAGAGTAAAAAATGAGGAGGTACTGAGGAGAGTGGGAGAGAAAAGACAGTTACTAGATGTAATAAAAAGAAGAAAAAGAAATTGGATCGGGCATATATTAAGAAAGAATGATGGACTGATAAAAACAGTTTTAGAAGATTATGTAGAAGGTAAAACGATGCGAGCAAGGAAGAGATTTCAGATACTGGATGACATGATGGACGGTACAACATACAGCAGCCTTAAGAAGGAAGCAATGGATCGCAGAAAATGGAGAGGCAAAGGATCCGCTAATATAGCAGAAAACTGATAATGATGGAGTTCAGAGCGTCCAGTATTCGCCGCCGAGACATATTTAAAAAATAACAAGCCTCTCGTCACAGTTCAGCGACTCTTTCGTCAACATTTCGAGTTGCAACGAGATGATAAAGATCATCAGACGATATGGTGGGTGCAGCCCTTCAGGACTGGTGTATCTTGTGCAAAGAAGAAAAGTCCAGGACGATGGAATGAACCCACCGATTCAATATTCTGCTAACAGTCATTGGATCTCGACCAATGCGAGCAGCAATGTCGCGATACGATAAACCGCAATCGCGATAGGCTACAATCCGACCTTTATCAAAGTCGGAAACGTGATGGTAGTCATTTCTTATCCTTACACGAAGCATCACAACAACGTTTCACCAGGCAACGCCGGTCAACTGCTGTTTGTGTGTGAGAAATCGGTTGGAAACTGTCCTCATGTCAGCACGTTGTAGGTGTCGCCACCGGTGCTAACCTTGTTGAATGCTCTGAAAAGCTAATCATTTGCATATCACAGCATCTTCTTCCTGCCGGTTAAATTTCGCGTCTGTAGCACGTTATCTTCGTGGTGTAGCAATTTTAATGGCCAGTAGTGTAGGTTCCTTTTAGAGTACGCTGATGCATTAGCTACATACTTAACAATCATACACAACCGTTCGTTCGACGAAAGATCCGCACCCAAAGACTGGAAAGTAGCATAGGTCACACCAATATTCTAGAAAGGTGGTAGGAGTAATCCACTTAATTATAGGCCCATATCGTTATGCAGCAGGATTTTGGAACATATATCGTGTTCGAACATTATGGATTACCTCGAAGAAAACGGTCTATTGACACACAATCAACATGGGTTTAGAAAACATCTTTCTTCTGGAACACAACTAGTTCTGTATTTGCATGAAGTGTTGAGTGCTATTGACAAGGGATTCCAGATCGATTCCATATTTCTGGATTTCCGGAAGGCTTTTGACACTGTACCACACAAGCGGCTTGTAGTGAAATTGTGTGCTTATGGAATATCGCCTCAGCTATGTGACTGGATTTGTGGTTTCCTGTCAGAGAGGTCACAGTTCGTAGTAATTGACGGAAAGTCATCTAGTAAAACATAAGTGATTTCTGGCATTCCCCAAGGCAGTGTTTTAGGCCTTTTTCTCTTCCTTATCTACATAAACGATTTGGGGGACGATCTGAGCAGCTGTCTTCGGTTATTTGCAGATGACGCTGTCGTTTATCGACTAATAAACTCATCAGAAGACCAAAACAAATTGCAAAACGATTTAGAAAAGATATCTGAATGGTGCGAAAATTGGCAGTTGACCCTAAATAACGGAAAGTGTGAGGTCATCCACATGAGAGCTAAAAGGAATTCGTTAAACTACGGTTACACGTTAAATCAGTCTAATCTAAAGGCCGTAAATTTAACTAAATACGTTGGAATTACAATTACGAACAACTTAAACTGGAAGGAACACATAGGAAACGCTGTGGATAAGGCTAACCAAAGACTGCCTTTTATTGGGAGGACACTTAGAAAATTTAACAGATCTACTACGGAGACTGCCTACACTACGCTTGACCGTCCTCTTTTAGAATACTGCTGCGCAGAATGGGATCTTCACCATATAGGATTGACGGAGGACATCGAAAAAGTTCAAAGAAGGGCAGCACGTTTTGTATTATCGCAAAACGTGGGAGAGAGTGTCATTAAATGATACAGGATTTGCGCTGGACATCATTAAAACAAAGGCATTTTTCGTTGCGACTGAATCTTCTCACGAAATTCCGATCACCAGCTTTCTCCTCCGAGTGCGAAAATATTTTGTTCACACCGACCTACATAGGGAGAAACGATCACCACGATAAAATAAGGGAAATCAGCGATCGTACGGAAAGATATAGGTGTTCGTTCTTTCCGCGCGCTATACGAGATTGGAATAGAAGAGGACTGTGAAGATGGTTCGATGAACCCTCTGCCAGGCACTTAAATGTGATTTGCAGAATATCCGTGTAGGTGCAGATGTAGAAGAAGTTGGTCGACGAAACTACTCCTCGCACTTGCTGATAGTTTTGGCTCCCGGACCGCAGATGCGAAACAACATAGGTGTTTTGATATCAGATGAGGACTATTTTCACCTGTACGGCGATGCAAATAAGCAGAGCTACAATTACAGGCGCCACGTAATCAATTCAAACATCATCGGGCCAAATGGGAAACCTCTGCGCGGTGAATGTGTGACGCTGTGGTGCGGCGTGGCTTCGTTTGGTCCATATTTCTTTTGAGGATCTTCATGGCCTCTCACTAACTATTGCTAGCGAACGATATGTCCAAATGTAAAATGACGTCCTCCTTCGGAGTTTGAACAACAACATTTGTTTCCAACAGGACAAAGCAACAACTCGGACGACACGCCAGTCCATGAATATGTTGCTACGGCATTTTTCTGGTCGACTGGTTTCCAGATTCAGAGACGTTCATTTGGTGCCAAGGCCACTAAATTTTATTGCCTCTGACTTCTTGAAGACTCAAGTGTCCGCTACACGTCTTCAAACCGTGGCTGTACTGAAGAAAAAGATACGTAAAATTGTGGAGAAGATTCCATTAAATATGCTGAATCGGGCGATGGAAGCTCTTGTTCGTTGCTATGGTGTTATAGTCAAAACCAAGTAAATGGCGTATATGATATGGAATGCCATTATATTATTCTTTGTTTTCAATGTATGTTTCAATAAACTGGTCTTTTTTTCGAAGTTCTGTCCTTTTTATATCCTACTACTCATTATATTGGCCTCTGTTGGTGAGGTTAATGGCAGAAGAATGTAGACCCCAGGAGCGATCTGTTAGTAGGTTTAGTCTACTTCGGTCTTTGTGCTGGGTGGTAAGGAGATGTGCATTCCATGTCAGTTTTCTCTCAAGGATTGGTTCTAATATTTTACCGTGTTGTGTTGAGAAATAGTGCCGCTCCTGCTGTGAAATCCTTTTATTCCTAGGCTGAAACGGTTTTATTTCTCAACATTAGGTACCGTGGTTATGGTTGCCCAGACTATAAAGTACTTTACCGTGTTAGCCAGAAAGATGGGTTGGTGCAGATGGAGAGACGGAAATCTGAACGTCGTAAATACCGTGTGGTGTGTCCAAAGATGCTAGCTTGGCTTTCTTCTGGATTTATTTTAAGTTTCCACGTACTACACCACTCGACCAAGAGTATAAGTGGCGTTGGATGTAGACAAGGGAGAGTTGAAGGGTGCGATGAGTGCTGGTAAATGATTAACGTGTAACTACACTCTTTTAAATATTTATTGAATACTAAACATTCAGACCGTGGAATATCATTTGACCGTCTTCTGAAAACAAACCTTTAAATGGTCTGAAATCTTTAAAAAAAATTCGTATACTGATTTAAATAGAATAAAGTACTCAAGATTTCTGATAATCTTTCAAAACGCAAATGTTATAATACAATTATATGCAAACGTCAGCCGGCCGATGTGACCGAGCGGTTCTAGGCGCTTCAGTCTGGAACCGCGCGACCGCTACGTCGCATGTTCGAATCCTGCCTCGGGCATGGATGTGTGTGCTGTCCTTAGGTTAGTTAGGTTTAAGTAGTTCTAAGTTCTAGGGGACTGATGACCTCAGATGTTAAGTCCCATAGTGCTCAGAGCCATTTGAACCATTTTTGCAAACGTCAATTAAGTTCTAAAAACTTCGTGTACGAAAATCTCTAACAAGCTTCCAAAATGCCTATACTATAATGCACTGATATACAAACGCCTCCCACAAATCGACATCTTTTAACCATTCAGTTGAAGACAATCAGTGCCCTGCTCCCAACTAGAGCGCCAATTAGCGACAGCCCTGCGCAGCAACAGCTCCATATTCCATCAATTCAATAGCAAACCATAAAAATACAGTACGGCCTTTCGCAAAACATAAAATACCTTAAGCACTACAATATTAAAATTTTAATCCAAAACACACGATAAATTTTCCTATTAGCAAACACAGATTGACCCCCACATTAATTACTATAGCTTAGGATGACCGTAACGGCACAAATATTTAACATACAGTTGGACTGTGATCGCCAATTTCGGCAACACAACTGTCAACAGCAAAACAACCAGAATTTGAGTAATTTATCAGTGTCAAAACTTGCCAAAGTTAGCCACTTCCGGCTGTACAATTATTAGAAAATATGCTGTGGGCTAGTTCACTTATTGGTCCCCACTGATAACAATTACCAAAACAATTATATTTTAAACAAGCGCTTCCACAGTTTGTACACCGTCTCATGTGACATGTCAGCCTCGATAGTTGAGTGGTCAGCACGGTGCTCTGTCACGCCAAGGGGCTCGGGTTCGATTCCCGGCTTGGTCGGAGATTTTCTCCTCTCAGGAAATGGATGTTGTGTTGTCCTCATTATAATTTCATCATCATCAGTGGAAGGCAACGGGGAACCGCCACTGGAATCACTTCCCTAGACACTCATGCGGTTGACTCCCTGACACCGGCCGGAGTGGCCGAGCGGTTCTAGGCGCTACAGTCTGGAACCGCGCCACCGCTACGGTCGCAGGTTCGAATCCTGCCTCGGGCATGGATGTGTGTGATGTCCTTAGGTTAGTTAGGTTTAAGTAATTCTAAGTTCTAGGGGACTGATGACCTCAGCAGTTAAGTCCTATAGTGCTCAGAGCCATTTGAACCATTTTTGACTTCCTGACGAGACTTCCCCCGTGACAAGACCTGCCGTAAGGCAGAACACAAAGTAAGTCATGTGACATGAGCGTGGCCTTTGAATTACGCCAGACCAAACACAGTCCCAACACAAGTCATACAATTATCATGTAAGTTCTCATCAGATCAAATAAATCCGCACTGTGTCCACCACATCTCCAAGCTTTCTCAACATTCAGCGAAATCT
Source organism: Schistocerca serialis cubense (assembly GCF_023864345.2). NCBI lineage: Eukaryota > Metazoa > Arthropoda > Insecta > Orthoptera > Acrididae > Schistocerca > Schistocerca serialis. The sequence goes on from NC_064638.1 coordinate 341,784,851, forward strand.
GAGTGGGATTCAATATATGGCCACATTCCCGTCCAGCGACCAGCAATCCTTCCTGCCAAGGTGTCACATCCGAGTCAGTACAATCGCTTACTTCCCGAAGCGAACTCCCTCCTTCTTCAGCAATCCGGAATCATCTGCCTTCAACCAGCCGACGAAGCCAGCAGTCCTGAGCCATAAACAACTTCTCTCTCTCTCTCTCTCTCTCTCTCCCCCTTTGTGTGTGTGTGTGTGTGTGTGTGTGTGTGTGTGTGTGCAGACGCCGCAAACTTCCCTCGATCGGGCCAACTGCAACTGCCACGTACACACGTGGCCCTGCGTGTACTGCCTACCGCAGCTCGTTTCCTTATCTACAGCTCCTGACAGCATGCGCGCACTATTTGACCACGCGAGACTCATTGTCTGTCTCGACGGCGGCGCCACCACCGTGTCACTCATCGATCAAAGATTATTTTAGCAGCGGCCGAATCGATATGGACCACGCTGCTACGGCTCAGGCACAAATTTTGGGAGAAACGCCGTCATAAACCTTGAGATGCGTGAAGAACCGGCGCAACGTGCATTACATTTAAATTTATTACTACTTTACTACAACTCTATCCGCAACACATTTCGCAGGCATTACCCACATATACCACTGGATGTACAAGGAAAATTATATCATATTACGACACATATTTCTGGAGATTACATTCATTGTATGATGGGTGCTTACAAATCGTTGATTAGTTTTTCAATAAAATGTATCTTAAAGCGTGATATGTAGGGCGTATTTATTTTATACTAAAATTTTTAGTTACTGATCATGAACTTACCTGACAGATCAACCTCCTTGGCTACTTCGTGCCTACTTCCTTGAATACGCTTTCAGTTTGTAATTTTGTAGTTCCGTATATATCTCCTCTTTTCCCACGAATCTGAAATTAAACATTTGTTCGCACATTGCGCAACCCAATGGTACGATTGCGGCTGGCAGACTGGACGACTAGCACGTCGGGTCGCGTAGTATCCAAGCCACGGCGACCCTGGAACGTCTAGTATGACAAAAGAAAAAACAAAATAAGTTAAATATATTTCAATTCTTTCAATTTAAATCTGTGTTACATGCTAGAGTGTCGTGTTACCACTTTAGCACAGCTTTGCCAAGGAAAACACGAAAGCGATCGAAAACGTCCGTCTTCTGGTCGTCTCTTGATCGTTGTCAGAAGGAGGCTAGCCTTTTGATTACGCAAAGGCTTCTATTATTTGGAAAAGAACAACCCGGATTTCTTTACGTAATCAGTCTGAAATTTATAATCACCTAAGGGACATTTAACAATGAACAATAAAAAAATTGCACTTGCAAATGAAATCATTAATAAATGGGGCAGCTATGAGTTATATAGAAGACAAGGAGCGGCTTTCTGTCTACGACCACGATGCCGCAGTATTCTCTGCTGTAGTAAAGGCTGTTTGATATTTACAAAAATAATACGACATGGAGGTAAAAAAATATAAAGGAAAAGAATAGAATAAGAAATCTGGTAAACACTAAATACACTCCTGGAAATTGAAATAAGAACACCGTGAATTCATTGTCCCAGGAAGGGGAAACTTTATTGACACATTCCTGGGGTCAGATACATCACATGATCACACTGACAGAACCACAGGCACATAGACACAGGCAACAGAGCATGCACAATGTCGGCACTAGTACAGTGTATATCCACCTTTCGCAGCAATGCAGGCTGCTATTCTCCCATGGAGACGATCGTAGAGATGCTGGATGTAGTCCTGTGGAACGGCTTGCCATGCCATTTCCACCTGGCGCCTCAGTTGGACCAGCGTTCGTGCTGGACGTGCAGACCATGTGAGACGACGCTTCATCCAGTCCCAAACATGCTCAATGGGGGACAGATCCGGAGATGTTGCTGGCCAGGGTAGTTGACTTACACCTTCTAGAGCACGTTGGGTGGCACGGGATACATGCGGACGTGCATTGTCCTGTTGGAACAGCAAGTTCCCTTGCCGGTCTAGGAATGGTAGAACGATGGGTTCGATGACGGTTTGGATGTACCGTGCACTATTCAGTGTCCCTCGACGATCACCAGTGGTGTACGGCCAGTGTAGGAGATCGCTCCCCACACCATGATGCCGGGTGTTGGCCCTGTGTGCCTCGGTCGTATGCAGTCCTGATTCTGGCGCTCACCTGCACGGCGCCAAACACGCATACGACCATCATTGGCACCAAGGCAGAAGCGACTCTCATCGCTGAAGACGACACGTCTCCATTCGTCCCTCCATTCACGCCTGTTGCGACACCACTGGAGGCGGGCTGCACGATGTTGGGGCGTGAGCGGAAGACGGTCTAACGGTGTGCGGGACCGTAGCCCAGCTTCATGGAGACGGTTGCGAATGGTCCTCGCCGATACCCCAGGAGCAACAGTGTCCCTAATTTGCTGGGAAGTGGCGGTGCGGTCCCCTACGGCACTGCGTAGGATCCTACGGTCTTGGCGTGCATCCGTGCGTCGCTGCGGTCCGGTCCCAGGTCAACGGGCACGTGCACCTTCCGCCGACCACTGGCGACAACATCGATGTACTGTGGAGACCTCACGCCCCACGTGTTGAGCAATTCGGCGGTACGTCCACCCGGCCTCCCGCATGCCCACTATACGCCCTCGCTCAAAGTCCGTCAACTGCACATACGGTTCACGTCCACGCTGTCGCGGCATGCTACCAGTGTTAAAGACTGCGATGGAGCTCCGTATGCCACGGCAAACTGGCTGACACTGACGGCGGCGGTACACAAATGCTGCGCAGCTAGCGCCATTCGACGGCCAACACCGCGGTTCCTGGTGTCCCCGGTGTGCCGTGCGTGTGATCATTGCTTGTACAGCCCTCTCGCAGTGTCCGGAGCAAGTATGGTGGGTCTGACACACCGGTGTCAATGTGTTCTTTTTTCCATTTCCAGGAGTGTATATTCAAAAATTCTCACAAGCAATTAGGGATTATTTATAAACAGTATAACTTACATAAGTACTTTTCTAACTGAATGGTGCGATCAGATTTCAGCCTGTCCTGTGCTAGCTCCTTGGTTCACGTTTTTGTCACAAATTACAGTCATTACTTTTCTCCTTCCTTCAAGACGATTCTTGCACCGTTCAACACCTTCATAACAATAACTCGCCGGTTTACAGTATCGAACATAAATTACTCGAATTTTATTAATTAATAATGTTGTCTGCACGCTGGCAAGACCGCTCACTTTTATGGCTTAAAGTCGACCTTCTTTATGCTTTCACATTACAAGCAGAAGTACGATAAAATCTGAAGATCTACAAAAGTTTTTACTGTCATCTTTTATTTAGATGGAAGCGGAACGTTCAGTTCAGCTTCTGTTAAAATGTTTCTTTGACTGCACAATCGATGTATTAGCGTCCGCGCTAGATGCACATCTTTACAGTTACGTAAATTATATAAAACAAATGTCTTTCAAAGAATAGGTCTCATCTCATAAGTTGATCATTTAAGATACAGATAGGTGAATGCCTTTCAAAGGCCCACCTAATTATACATGCCGGGTCTCTTGGTTGCACATTAGAGATGGGCAAAGTCGTTCATCCTTGGGAACTAGTTCACTATTGATCGCTCTTTTTTGGGAACAGTTCAATTTTACTCGTTCATCGTTCATTGTGCTTGGTATATGGTTCTTACGAAAAATTGAAAATTAGTAGCATAGGTGACTGAAGACGGAAGGCGCAAAGAGGGGGCATTTGCCTACCTCCTGGAGTACAGAGTTTTTATTCATAACAGAATTCTCACAAACTTGTAATTTTCGTGATTCTGCAAAACATCTCGTTTAGCCAACTGTAGCGTTATGTGGTTGATCGGAGTGACAGAATAAAAGGTGGCGCACGAAAAACCCGGTCCCGAGTACAGACTGTTCGCCAATTACGCACGATTTGTTGACCGATACGAGCAGAATAGATAAACATGTAATAATTAGGCGGTGAAGAAATAACAAATAAGCTATTGCAAGCAACTTCAAAACAAAAGATGACGATTGGTAAGCGATAAGGAGCAGTCTTGTACTCGGGGCCGATTTTTCGTGTGCCACCCTGTACCACTGAAATAATATTATAGGAGTTATCATATTCTCTTTACAAAATGTGACACCACACACTCGATTACGAAGCGCGGACTTCATTCGGTTGTGAGTTGGTCTGTCTTCCACAACAATGAACATATTCTTGTACTTTGGATCAAAAAAAGACGGAAAATGGCCACTCATGTGTGCCGTGCCGACGTCCTTTGCATGTGTAATAACACAAAATCTTGCCTTTTTACAAGTATTTCTTCTGCTGGCTTAAAGTCGACCTTCTTTACGCTTTCACATTACAAGCAGAAGTAAGATAAAATCTGAAGATCTACAAAAAATCTGAAGTAAGCTGATACGCCGTTTTGTTACCTGAAAAGATGTACGTATTACATACCGCGTAATTTTTATGTAATTTACATAATCATAAAATACATTTTAATTACCGGTCGTGGACGCTGGATAGAATACGAAAAGAACCAGAAGTTCAGAGTTCAGAAAAGATTTGAAACGGATCTAGAATGGGTGTGCGAAGCGAACGGAACGAACAACAACTCGATACTGAACTATGAGCAGTCGATAGTGGAACTGCAGCTATTGGCCACGCGAAGGACGAGTCCGGCCGAGCGAGACCGAGAGAGACGGGAACGGGACTGAGGCTGGAACGAGACCGGCCGACGTGTCGTTGCGGGAACGAGACCGACCGTTTCCTGTTCCCGGGAACTATAAGTAGAAAGCCGCGATCGAAGTGAACTATGAAAGATCGTCCCTTAGAATTCGTTCCTCGCTCGTTCCGTTCATCTTGGTGAAACGTTTCTTTGGACGCATTAGTTCGTGAACGACCCATCTCTATTGCATAGTATCTCAGTCGCTCGGAGACTTGTGTATCTCCGTGTGAATAGGGCCTACATGTCAGTGGCGACTGGCTAGAATCTAACCGTTCTTACATTGATTTCAATTACCTCGGACCTGGCCTTTGTCTCGCGCCATACTGTGTTTCCACGTGTTTAATTGTTCAGTCGCTCGCGCTGGTCGTGTTTGGTATTTGTCTCCGTGATCGTGTCTATGCGGTTATCAGATTATCTTCTCCCCATAGATAGATTCGCATGTCATGGTTTCTTTCCCTCTTATGGTCTTCAGCTGCCGGGCTAGGTAATCGAGCCACCATCGGCTAGTGTAGTTTCATGCTAGCGAACAGTGATGGTGTGACGTCGGTGCCATTTGTTACGTTATATATAAAAAAAATTATATATTTTATATATTTTTATTTTTTAATTTATCAGCATGAGTATTTTTCTTTTGTTAGTGCATGATTCTTTCTCTCAGGGAAATTGTCTTTTCTTATCACTTTTACTTACGTGCATAAGTTAATATGAGACGGGTTCTTGAAGGGCCGCTGTTATTCATGTACCAACTTTAGATTTTGAACGTGGTGACTAAAATATAGTTGCCGTTAACTGAAGTGAATGTAATTTTGTTAATTTCTATTTATTGATTGCAAAGCAAGGCTCGAGAGAATTTCGATTGTTGCCGTGGAGCGGCCAAGATAAAACTTACTGAACTCATGGAATCTATATAATTTAAAAAATAAGCTTTAACGTAAATTAATTACCTGTTGCAATTTACAAAGGTTCTTACAACGAAATATCTCGCATTTACATTTACTGTTAACACTTTGAAAAATAAATTAATACTTCGGCGCGTAATGGCCGACCAGAGGCGGCATCGAAAGATGAGCTTCTCGCAGCACAATTGAAAAAATGCTTATTAAAAATAATTAGCCACTGCGAGGATTTGAGGTGACAACCATTACAAAAAAATTCATTTTGTGATAATAATAACAAGTTTATTTTAGCAGAAATACGAATAACTTACATAAAATATGTGTAGCCGCTCAATGGCTCCCTTCCGTATCGCGAAACAAAACAGTATGTGTACCATTAAGTACGTCCTTCCTCTTCGGCCGTACAATCGCGTCTCTTTCGATCCTTTTTCATCTTCATAGACATTAAATAATGATGCTACTCTTAAATTATCGCTGCGTATCAGTTGTTTCAAGAACATTAACTGTATCTTTTATACTAATTATATTTATAAAATACTTAACTACGGTTTCTCTCTCTCTATTCGTTTAGTCGGTTCCAACTCTTCGTGACCCCATGAACCAAATCACGCCACTTTTTCCTGTCTTGCACTTTCTCCCGTAGACCTTCCAGGTTGGAACACATTGCTTCTGTGATGCCATCGATCCATCTCATCCTCTGACGTCCTCTTCTTCTAGTTCCTTCAATCTTCCCCAGCATTAATGTTTTTTCCAGCGAGGCATGCCTTCGCATTGTGTGTCCAAAGTAGGTCAGCTTTTGTTTTAACATTAGACCTTCCAGGGAGAACTCTGGTTTTATTTGCTCCAATATTGATCTGTTGGTTCTCTTTGCAGTCCATGGAACTCTAAGAAGTTTCCTCCAACACCACAATTCGAAGGAGTCAATTCTTCGCCGTTCAGCCTTTATAATGGTCCAGGTCTCACATCCATACATCACAACTGGAAAGACCATAGCCCTCACAATACGGATCTTTGTTGCTAGTGTTATATCTCAGACCTTATAACCTTGTCAAGGTTTGACATCGCCTGTCTACCGAGCAACAGGCGTCTCCGGATTTCATGGCTGCAGTCGCCATCAGCAGAGATCTGGGAACCGAGATAACTGAATGTGGTCACTACCTCCATGGTTTCTCCTGCTATATCCCACGAATTGGTAGGTGTAGTTGCCATAATTTTCGTTTTCTTCACATTTAGCATAAGACCGGTCTTTTCACTTTCGTCTTTCACCTTCAGTAAGAGTGTTCTCAATTCTTCTTCACTTTCTGCCAACAGGATCGTATCATCCGCGTAACTGAGGTTGTTTACATTTATTCCAGCTATTTTAATTCCTGTTTCTCCTTCATCTAGCCTCGCATTCCTCATAACATGTTCTGCATACAAATTAAGTAAGTACCGTCACAATGGTTCTCGGCATTGTCATGTGCTGTACAGGTACAAAAATAGCGATTAGATTGTTCTTTACGTTTGCGAAGCTATCTTTCTTTTTATAGTGTTAATACGTGGTCCTAGGATTTTTGCAATGCTAGTAGGAGCAGTTACCGCTCCAGGAGCAGCAACAAAATATGCAGGAACTGCTAAAAAAGAATGCAAAACTGCACTATTCTCTCGCCGCGCTGGTGGCAGCCCAGGTGACTGCAGCGAAGACTTCTTCCCGACGACCCCGACGCCGTTCGCTAACTTCGACGAGTCTGCAGAAAGGTGGGAGAATTCCCTGCGCCTGTTCTTGCTGCCAGGTACGGCATTTCGTCGATCCAGCTCTATTTCCTTGTTATTTTCGTCCAGCTCTACAAGGTTGAACGAAACGATGCAAAATTTGAAGCCCTCCACCAAGGCAGTGAAACGTAACTTTCAATACTCCGACAGTTGGTCATGCAGAATTTTGGACATAAAACCCAATGGTCATAATGTTACTGTTTAACCAGAACCACAAGCGCCCAGGGCAATCATATGTTGTCTGGATCGCCGACCTTAGCGGTATTTCACGCTAGTGTTGGTTTAAGCGTCCCCAATGTGCTACCTTATATGCGGAATCGGTAATTAGGGATGTAATTGTGCAGTTAGCATATGACACCAATGTCAAAATCAGGATATCGGCGTTTGTCCGATCCCCTCTTAGCTTACCAGGGGCAGGGAACGTTCTTGTCAGTAATTGACTGATGGTAAGTTATATATGCGTGGCAAACGGCGTCTTTTCTCTCCTCCGACCAGTCAGTGGGCGTCCCCTTTGGTGGTGATTCAAAATCTAGACTGCGCGATACATCTTTGCAGCGATTTTAGACAGACGGTCAACGAACAGTGTGTTGCAGACCTGCGTTTAACTTCACTGCCAGAAGAGTTGACAAAGTTGTTAGGGGGCCAGTATTTTTCACGCATCGACTTTCGCGACGCATATTCGCAGTTACCATCGACACCACTGCTTCGAGTTTCTTGGTGCTCCACACCCAGTTTGGCCTTTACCATTTTAATAACTTGCCCTTTAAAATTTCATCTGCGCCAGGAATATAGCAGTGATATTTGGAGCAAGTGATTTATGATGTATTCTCTTTTGCGTCGGTTACGCAGATGATATCTGGGTCATGGGTTCCACGCGATTGGAGCAATTACGAAATCTGCACAGGTTTTCCGACGCCTCCTTGGAGAACGGATTTCGATGCAAATTGGAAAAATGTAGTTTTTTCCAGAACGGAGCATTTTTTGTGTCATATGCCTCGCAAATGCGGCCTTGCCTCTATCGTGGAGCACGTTAAAACCGCATCAACCTGCCGCTACCCAAGATGCTTCATTTACTCTCATATCAGAATCATACATTTTATGTACACATTTATGACTACATTACTTTTGCCCAAAACTTGGCCACTTCCAATTCATTTTCTGCTCCTTGGTGAAGTTCATCTTCTGCGCAGGGGGCTGGACACAGTCGTCATTGAAGCACATCATGAATAGTTTGGTCTTCTCAACAGTGGGACTGAATATCATCTTGATTTTGCCAAATGCACCTCTGATATGCTATCTCCAGATCTCAGTCTGTTCAGGGACTTCCAAGTTGTCCATTTCTAATGATAACCTGGGTGTAAAGTTTCTGAAACTGTATTCCAGCCAGAGGGAAGGTAAATCGTAGCCCTCCATGCATGCAACATAGCTCTTCAGCTTGGTCCTAAGTGCTGTCGATGTTCTTCGAAAACTCCTCCTTGACTCCACTCGTTGCGGGTGCGATTGGTGCGCATACAGAGGAAGCGTTCTCTCCCGCTCCACGTTCTTTCCTTCTTTTGTCGTGGCTATTTCTGTTCGAGCAGGAGGTAGTGCTATTCCTGTTAGGTGGTAAAGCCATTCGACTGCAGTGTGTTTCAAGCAACCTGTATGATTCTGCAAGTCTCACGCAGATCTATGTCCATCTGTCTGGCATATGTTGAACTATACCAAACAGGACATGCACACCCTGCCACAGAATATCGTAGTGCCGTTGCAGAGGTTCGTATAGCTTCAAGTTGTCTACCGCACTATGTTCCGACCAGCTTCCACAGAAGATTGTTCCCGGTGAAACTTTTGATTTGCACTTCATGAAGCGATTTCTTGAAAGTAAGAGACCTATCAAGTGTCGCTCCTAGATATTTTGGGGTCTATCAGTATTCCAGTTCAATAGCTGACAATACTGTCTTTAATTTGTTACTAGCTTCCCCGTTTCTCGGGCGAAAAGCACATATTTGTGTCTTCGGAGATTTGGTTTAAACTGGTGTTGTTGTATCTGGAAAGTTGTTTAAGGACGCTCGTGAGGGCGTTCTCCACTGATTCAAAATCTGTGCTCTGGGTGCCTAAAGCAAGGACATCGGCATATAAGAAGCTCCCTGCTATTGGCTGTTATGAGCTGTTAATTTGTTTGTACACTGAACAGAATTGGAGCCAGCAGACGTCATTGCAAAAGGCCGTTTTCTGTAGTCTCCATCGGCTGCGTTGATCTTGGAAGTCGACGAAGATCCTACGATTCTGCAGATGAGTGGCGATAAGCCTAGTTACCCTAAATTCCTTGGTCAGGTTGTAGGCCTCGCTAGTACCTAGTGACTGACAGTACCATACGCTGCTGACAAGTCCGCAAATACCACTGCTGTCACCTTACGAGCTTCAATCCCATATTCTACAAGTTTTGTGAGATTACTAGCTGCCTGGTAGTACAACATTTTCCAGGTCAAAATCGAGATTGCTGAGGTACAAGTAAGTGTTCAACTACAGGTGGCAGGCTATTTACAATCAATCTTTTCGGCAATTTGTAAAGGTTACTTAGTCGTGCGACTGGTCTAAAATTCTTTCTTGGTTTCGGTAAAGCAATTACTCGACTCTTTCGCCATGTCTTTGTGATATGGCTTCTGCTCACACAGTTGTTGAAAAGTTGGAGAATTAACTTCTTTGTTGTTAAGCCAAAAGGGTTTAACTTGCTCTGTTCGTATATTGTACAAGCCAGCTGAGTTTCCATTTTTGCTCTGTTCGATAACCGTCTCTAATTCTTCCATGCTGAATGAAGTTGTAAGGTCGCTACCCTCCTCTTGCTCTTCTCTTTGCAATTTCGGCTTTTGCGGTTTGTGGATTGCCTTTCCGTTCAGCATTAATTGGTGTGCTATTTTATTGGTAGTGGTACTGTGATTTTCAGTGGTCTTAGTCGGATCAATGCGTAGGTTGGTCAGAAATCTCCAGCTTTATGGCTGTCTCTTTCCAGATTCAAGTTTTCTATAGTTTTTATCCGCTTATCCCCTTACAGAGGAAATAAGATTGTCTCCTGCTTCAAGGATCGCTTCTCTGAAAAGATTTTCTTCAAATTAGTTGCTGTGTTTTACGAGTATGGTGGCTTGGCCTGATGTAAGCCCAGGGATATACGATGTTCGACAGCCGCGAGGTACAGACATTCTGGAGCATACCGTGGTAATGGTGTAATAGCATCCGGGTGCTGGTTATATAGGAGAATACTTATACGTCCAACAATTCTGCAAATCTTGACCAGTTTACCTTCTTAAAATTAGATGTCCTCCAAAAAGATACTTTCTAAGGTCTCATGTCAGCAAATAATTGGCAAATTATTGATTTACGCTGTGGGGTATTGCGGAACATACAGAGTTCACATATTGTTGGCTGATACTCCTGCTGGCAAATACGAGTTTAGGATTGTAGACTTGCATCCATCGTCCGCTGTTAAAAGATGTGGGTAGTTTTGTGTCATGGGTTAAGGTTAGGTGGCTCATTTCTGCCCATTCTTGTAGTGCAGTCCCATTCTCATCTTCATGATAACAGCCCCAAACAGTGCTATTGCTGTTGAAATCGCCATGTTTATTTTGAAAACAGGGTGCTTTGTTAAAAGTGAATTTAGCACTATGTGTAATGAAATAGTGTAAGTAGCTGTTTTTAGAGGGAGGATTGCGATCTTGTTTTCCTCCCTAACTTCTTTGGATAAATCTAGATATCTGGGTATACAAATACGGAACTTCCATATTTATCATATGGTCTTTCAGTGTCGAGACGCATTCCATTTATTTTTGCCCTGCGCATGGTACAACGTCTGTGTATCTCCTGTATGTACAGTGTTGTTGACTGCATACTCCTTTCAGTAGTTTTTCTTTGTCTGGCTTTATGCCTCGTATGTTAATAGAGATAATCATTAACTGCGGCCCTGAAAAGAGAAGGGAAGTTCACTGTCTCACCCCTGCGCCACCACACTTGGTAGTTTGTGTGTGAGTTTAAGACTAACACGCCTGGCTTTTGATCACGCATACACCAGAGGTGCAGCGCAAGAATACATTCAAGTAATTCAAATCCAGCTTTGCACGGTTAGAAGCGGTTAGCATATAAGTAATGGCCGATAGTTCGATAGCTATGAACAGCAAACACTGAAGATAGAAAGAGTTTCCTGTGCCTCCAGGCCTTTTCCATCTCGTCCTTTCACGGTGTAATTGCTATCACTAGCCGAAATTTATAGCAGATCCCAAGTAGTCTCTCTCATCATTCACGCACTCTCCCGCAATTTCTTCTCCTAATACCACGTCCAATCCCCCATGATTATTACATTTTTATCTTCCCTTACATACTGAATAAACCGTGTGGTGTCTTCACGCACTTTGTCTATCTCTTCGTCTTTCGCCTGCGACGTACCCATGTATACCAAACTACTGTACTACTGTGGTTGGTGTTGGAGTGCTGCAGATTCTGACGAGTACAATACTATGAAACTTTTCAAAATGACTCACTCTCTGTCCTACCTTCTTGTTCATAACGAATCCTAATATTGTTATAAAATTTCCCATAGGTGTTGACATTGCCTTATCTGAACAGAAATCCTTATCTTCTTTCCATTTCACTTCATTGACTACCAGAATATCGAGATTGAGCCTTTTAAATATTCTAGCACACCTAACACATTCAAATTTTTGACATTCCACGCTACAGCTTTAGAATGGCACCCTATGTTTGGTTATTCAATCTTTTTCACGTCATACGAATGAAGAACTAATCTGGAATCTTTTACAATGGAGAGATCATCATATCACGTTTTCTTCAATTTCGGGCCACATGCCCTGTGGAGACACGTTACATGTCAGTGATGTATCCTGATGCCGTTGACCACAGCTGATTCTCCTGCCTTGAGGAGCAGCTGCTCACCCCAAGGACTGGACATGAAACAGATTTTCTGTGGAATATATTTCTTTCATGCTACTGCACAATATCTGAGTTTCTGTATATTGCATTCCCCTGGAAACTGTACAGATAAACGCATGCGCAGAACGTTGACTAATTTGGCATCTGATCCGAGACGACTGCCAAATTATCATACACATAGCACGAACTTGATCATTGTTATTATCGTCAGTTAACTGGCAGCACGTAATATAAATGAACCTCTCCAGGGGACACCATCTTGACGAAGCACTGTCCATGCGGATGGAGAGGCTTGCGTATCCTCCAGAAGCTGAGGACTATGCCAAAGATAGAGGACCTACTGCTGGAAATGCCTTAGCTGATGGATCGGACTCAGAGTGTCCCACAACGTCCTGTCCTCCTTATCCACCCAACGTGTGATGCAATCCATGCCGAGGGGTACATGGCACATAGGAAGATGTGTAGCGAACGGAGCCTCAGGGATACCAGGCGACCTTCCTGAGGAAGTAACCTTACACTGCATGGGGTTTGCGTGGTGTAGACTGTGTAGATCCCCAAATCTCGTGGGATCAAGATGGACCCAAAAAAAAAAAAAATTAAAACAAACTGATGGAGCAAACTGAGACCTCAGACACCCAAACATCGGGGTCAGGACTGATCGAATGCACTCACACTACTGAATCAGGGTCTAGACTGAGCCATAAGTTGGAACTGTAACTGAGAAGTTGGACCAGATCAAGATTAAAGCCTTCTCTGGGGCCCAGAGGAGGAAGCTACTCAGGGAAAAGAGACAAAAGGAAGGGAATGAATGGCTTCCCAAACACAAGTAGAGGGAATTAAAAGGGTTTGAACCCATGACCCCCAAGAAAAAACCGTCTGGTTGAATGGGATATGCAGACCCCCAAAATGTCTAAGACAGGTATCAAGAAGATAATGGAGGAATCTAAGACTCTCTCCTCCCTGGATAAGCAAGCCCTGAAACAGCCGAAGCAAGAAATAGGGAAACAGACCTATAGTACTGCAGTCTCAGTTTTTAAGATGGCAGTTATCTAGGAAGGCTATCCAATGGTAGCCATCACCTCACAGCAGGAGGAACTTGTACAGATGGCCCTCTTTGGAAAGATTGGAGGGTCGCTGGTCCAGGACCCAACTTCAGGAGGGTCTATCTAGATCGTGGTGCCCTCATTTTTGTCTGTGAGGAGGTGCACGCAGTAGAATGGCTTAAGGACAAGGTGCCCATGATATCCCCATGGGAGGATGCGAAGCTACTGGTCAAGATGTCAATGGAGCTTCTTAAGACTGCTAAGGTATCAATATGAATACCAATGATTCTTAAGGAATCGGCCAAGGAGTGTGTGGACTTCAATAAAATAGGGGTCCAGAACCCAAAAGCCTCGACAGAGGACTGAAGAGTAATTAACCAGAGGGTTGTACCAGAAGGACACACACTGGTTGTGGACGTCGGAGAGAAGTCCCTTACGGCGACGCGAGAGCAAGACCTGAAATTGTTTTTAGTGTTCTTGCAGGTCACTGTCTGGGTAATCAAAGACCTCAGAGGCAATGATGGCAGCAAGACGGAGACTGGAGGTTCTGCAGATTAATCTGCAGTACAGTAAAGGGGCCACTGCTGCCCTGAGCCGCTGCCTGGTGAGACAGCAAATGGACATGGCCCTAATACAAAAACCCTACTTATATAAAGGAGGCGTATCGGGCCTTGGCACTGGAGGTAAGCTGATTTATGCTAGAAATCTAAGAAACTCCAGAACATGCATCTATGTAAGAAATGGAATTTCTTTCATGCCAATGATGGATTTCTGCTCCAGGAACTTAGAGACCATTAGGATGCAGTAGTGTGAGGAAAACAATGCCATGTGGCACTAGAACCATCCTCATCGGACTGCATGTACATTAAATACAAGGTTGAAATGGGAATCAGACAGACCATGGCCTATAGGAATCCCAGGAAAACAGACTAGGAAACATATAGGAGGGACCTTGACTTAAGCCTATCGGAAATTAAAACCTCGATAAGGAATCCTGTAGAGTTTGAGGAAGTAGCAGAGGCTGTTACCTCTGCCATAGTGACCTCATACCAGGACAACTGCACAATCACCAAGAAGCGCACAAATAGGAGTGTGCCTTGGTGGAACAACAACTTGGAAACGCAAAGAAAACAGATCCGAAGATTTTTTAACCTTGCGAGATGCAAAGGAAAATGGGCAAAATATCGTGAGGCCCTTGTCAATACAACCTTGCAATTAGACAAGCAAAGGAGGCATCCTGGAGGGCATTCTGTGAGGAAGTGGAGAGCACGGTTGCTCAAGCCAGACTTCACAGAATCCTCACTAGAGTACCAACGAATCCAGGAGGTAGGTTGTGGAAGGAGGATGGGGAATAAACAAAGACAGCACGTGTGACGCTGGAACTGCTCCTCAAAATTCACTTTCCTTGATATGCTCTGGCGGGTAAAATAGACCAGAATGTGATCCTGGAGAGACAATGGTTCTCAGGCACTCGAAGATAAGGCTAGGAATCGGCCAAGGAGTGTGTGGACTTCAATAAAATCCAATGGGCGGTGGGAGCATTCCAACCATTCACGTCACCTGGCCCACATGGAATCTTTCCAGCTTTCCTGCAAGAGGCAGGAGATAATCTCATAAGAGTCCTAAGAGGTCATTCATGGTTAGCCTAGCAGCAGGAATCATTTGCAATACTTCGAGAGCAGTGAAAGGTTTCTTCATTCCAAAGCCAGGGAGAACTGATCATACCAAGGCCACGGGTATGAGACCAATCAGTCTGTCCTCCTTCATTCTTAAAAAATTGGAAAAGCTGCTTAATGTAAATGTTGGGGAGAGGAGGCTACTATTGCCCCTCTACATTCAAACGAACATGCATATCAACCAGGTAAATCATGTGAGACAGCTCTCCACCAACTCGTTGGTAGGTTTGGGAAAGTACTTCACCTTCAAGAAATAGCCCTCTGCATCTTCCTGGACATCGAGGGGGCCTTTAGTAACACGAGCTTCGATTCCATGGTAAGGGCAGCAGAGGTGCATGACCTAGGGACCACTACATGTGGGCTAGAGCCATGCTTAGCGGAAGGAAGGTAGAGGCTCCCATGATGAATGAAAATATGGTAATTAACACCGCTAGAGGTTGTTCACAATGAGGAGTTCTGTCCCCTCTATTGTGGAATCGAGTGGTGAACATTGAGGAACTAAATTTCAGACAATGCTTTTGCCACTAAAGCTCTTCGATGAAACTCTACCTGTGAAGGGGATAGTGAAATATCTAGGGGCAACCTTAGATGAGAAACTAACATGGACCCCTCACATTAAGAGCATCTGCTCCAAGATGAAAGGTACTCTAGTGAGTACCAGAAGGGCTTGTGGCAAAAACTGGTGCCTAAGTTCCAGAGGTATGCACTGGATATACACCACTGTGGTTAGACCTAGGATTTCCTATGGGGCGGTAGTGTGGTGTAAATAGGTAGAACAGTGAGTTGCAGCTAAAGAGCTTGCTAAGGTGCAGAGACTGGCCTGTTTAGCCATAACGGGCGGAATTAGCAGCACACCGACTGCTGGGATGGAAGCCATGCTGGGCATTCCTCCACTACACCTTTGGGTCAAGATGGAGGCAGCAGCTGGTGCATACAGACTTAAAACTGGTAAGAACTGGATCTCATTGGAATATCCAGAATCACACACTAAGATAATGAGTGAGGTAAATATAGGAATGGCAGGGGAATTGCCGGACGACTATAATAACTCCCAACTGCTTCGACAGGCCTTACAATGTAATCATTGGAAGCAGAGAACAGTGGGAAAAAACAGTTTGACACCGTATGGGGGACATTGTTTGGTTCACCGAAGGGTCGAAATCAGACCAAGTTTCAAGGACTGTCTGTTTGATCCAAAAAAGATGTACTTTTGGTCGTGTTGCTGCAGACGAAAAAAAAATGCATCTGAGCACTATGGGACTTATCCTCTGAGGCCATCAGTCCCCTAGAACTTAGAACTACTTAAACCTTACCAACCTAAGGACATCACACACATCCATGCCCGAGGCAAGATTCGAACCTGCGATCATAGCGGTCGCGCGGTTCCAGACTGTAGCGCCTAGGACCGCTCGGCCACCCCGGCCGGCTGCTGCAGACGCCTTTTCATGTGTCATCCATTACAACCCCAAAAGAAGAACGATATCTGGCCATCACTGTCTTAGAGCGTGATACGAATACCGCCGTAGCTCTGCAAGACGTTCTCAAAGGGGCCACTGCAACTGTTGTGTCCGATCAGATTGTAATGAAAAGGTTACGAAAGAGGACCTTACGACCCAGACGTCCTATTCGACTACCATACTTGACAACATCATCGCCGTCAGTTCTGCCGATCCCATGCCAACTGGCACTTCGTCACCGGTGAAACGTGATATTCATCGACGAGTTCAGACGTCTACCGACGCAAGGCGATTTCCGCGTTCGTGTGTGGATTCGCTGTGGTGAGTACAAACTGCCAAATGTTGTCCAGGTAATCGACAGAGCCAGCAAAGGCTCGGTGCACGTGTGGGGAGGCATCAGTGTTGACAGCGTTGTGGGTCTTGTCATTGCAAGTGGTCGCCTTACCGCGAGGCAGTATCTCGAACAGATCCTGTTGGACCATGTGGTAGCTGTTGCATACGGTGGTGGATCTGAATTCCTTCTAACCTCAAGTTCAATGTGGTAGGCGTCAGCAGGGACGTCTAGCGAAGCCTGTACATTGAAGTAATGGAATTAAGCTGTATGGGACATACCTGACAGGCATGTTTGTGATCGACCTGTTCAACCACAGACCCTCCAAGAACTCTCATGGGCTCTCATTGAAGAATAGGAGTAGATACCACCGGATGACCTCCGTAAACGTATACGAAGCATGCCACGTAGGTGGTAGGAAGTGATAACCGCTCACGAAGGACTTCAGCATTGTTGAAGCTCTCAAAGTCCACTGAGAAAACCCAGGATGACAGGATGAATGAGTCCAGAATGAGATTTTCACTCTGCGGCAGTGTTTGCGCTGATATGAAACTTCCTGGCAGAATAAAACTGTGTGCCGGACCTAGACTCGAACTCGGGACCTTTGCCTTTCGCGGGCAAGTGCTCTACCATCTGAGATACCCAAGCGCGACTCACGACTGGTCCTCGGTTCGGCACACAGTTTTAATCTGCCAGGTAGTTTCATATCAGCGCACACTCCGCTTCAGAGTGAAAATCTCAGTCTGGTAACATCCCCCAGGCTGTGGCTAAGCCATGTCTCCGCAATTTCCTTTCTTCCAGGAGTGCTAGTTCTGCAAGGTTCGCAGAAGAGCTTCTATGAAGTTTGCAAGGTAAGAGACGAGATACTGACAGAATTGAGGCTGTGAGGACGGGTACTGAGCCGTACTTGGGTAGCGCAGATGGTGGAGCACTTGCCCACGAAAAGTAAAGGTCCCGAGTTCGAGTCTCGGTTCGACTCACAGTTTTAATCTTCCAGGAAGTTGCAGGATGAATGATTGTTTCCATTTTGTTTTCGATATCCATCGGAAATTTCAGCTCTTATTATTTAAATGACCGAGAATGTAATGATGTTTTGCTGAACATTTAATTTGTGAAAGATAGAAATATAATTTGGTAACATACCCATCCCTCAATACCTATCCCTCAATGATGGCTCAGTGGAGTATGCCAGACGCCCAAAGTCATGTCCCCGTTAATTGTTTTGAGCAGTGTACCTTGCTTCTTTTCGATTCCGTGTCACGACGTATAGAAACTTCGAATGCAGCTTGTTGGGATACACACCATTTAGAATCTTAGAATCAGAGATCATATGCGTTTCCGCAATCAAAATTATTTATGAATCTACTTGTACCTGTCCCACGCTATTAAGTTCATTTCAGTCACGTGTATTTTTGGCGCTGCAATTTTCGCAAAAGCTAGTGAAGTACTTTTCACAAATGTTGCTATAGTTAGAAGGGGGCATTTGTGTTTCAGGTGTTGAAATCACTCCTGAATCTTGAATATGTGTGTTGTAAAATCACCATCATGCTATGATTACATAGTGTTCTTGGTTATAACCCACATTTATATATCCTCCGGTGTTCAAGACATCTCTTCAGAATGGAATGGAACAGAATTATAACTAGGACACTGCAAACGTATTCATCATCAAGTCATTGTTGCGACAGAAATGAGCAACACTTCTAACATTATTAAGTGAGACAACCTGAAATTATTGAATTCCAGAGTCACATTGTTAGCTATGAACGAGAAACCAACTCCGCACAAGTATTATGCCCTTCGCTAATCACTATATGGATACCCTCCACAACAACTTACCTCTTAATGGGTTATATGGTTACCTCTAGTTGCAACATGTACTTGGCAGCTATGTGGCGTGCTTCCTATAATGTGGCGCAAGAACTTTATTGGCAACCGATCCCATTACTCGGAAGGAACCGTTCGTAGGACTGTTAGTGTCTTTATGACACTCAATGTATTGCACACACGCTCTATTGGATACACATAAATTTATGTTAAGAAGAAGTGGTCCAGTTACGGAATTTTGAGAAACGTTCCAAGTAGCAATATCTCAGAAAGATGTAGGTTAATTTGCTGTCACGCTTTAGTGAAAAGCTGAGTTCTGCATGCTACTACGTAAATAAGAGTGAAAGGAACTTCGGTAGTTTTTCAAGATTTCATACTGCTGTAAGTTTATATCAACGTATGAAGTAAATCAAATGTGGTGTTAGAGAAGAACGCTGAAGGTAAGATGATTTAAAGAATGGATAGCTTGACTGGACACGTCTTTAGGCATCAAGAAATAGTTGATTTGGCAATGGAGGGAAGTGATGGAGCAGGAGGAGGATTAAATTCTATAGGCAGATCAACTCATGGACAATAGAAGCAGGTTCAAATGATGAAGTTTGTTGCAATTATTATGCAGATATGAAGAGACTTGCGTAGGAGGTAGACTGGAGTGAAGAGCTGTTTCAAACGAGCCTTCAGACTGAAGACTAAAACAATAACGTAAAACAAAAAGAAAGGATTATAGTTTAACGCCCCCTCGACAGCAAGGTTCTTAGAGACGGATCCTAAGTTCCGGCTGGGCTTTGTGCATTTCAACGAGCCATTACGGTTTCGCCTTCAGCAACTTAGGCGAATCACAGAAAACTTCAATCTGGATGACGAAACGGGGATTTGAATCTCTGCCTTCTCTAACTAGAGCCAGTGTCTCAACCTTTCCACCATTTATCTCGGTAATAGTACGTCTAGACGAAAGATTAAAGAGTGCTGCTAAATTCAAAAACAGTGGCGCCTCGTTTATGCTGTCCTCGTCAGTCTGAATTCTGGTTCATCCGGATGGTGTCTTCGACTTCGAGACCTGTGGCGACAACGTGCTGTTTCCGACCACAAATATTCTAGTTGTCGATTTTTCGACCGATTATGTAATAACATCCCTTCACATTTCGTCCAGCCTTAGGACTGGCTATCTACATAGCATATAGACAGGTTAAAATGTTTATTCATTAAATTTTTTTTACTTTTTTCTCTGTACAACATTACTGCAGCAAATGACAAAACGTTTGTCTTGTTTTATGAATTTTAATTTCTCTTTCGTTTTTATAAGTATTTTCAACACCTTCTCAAATCCACCGAGTCGTTATACAGGGTGTATCATAACTAACGACGTAAACGCATACAGTTGAATGTACACGATATTAGAAGCAAAAAAGTCATTAGAAGAATTTGTGTTTCCAAGTAGCGAAGATAAGCACATGTTCGTAGCTTTTAAGGCATGCATTTTAGAGCACATGTCTACTAGACATTTTTCTTGTTTTGGTCCACATTACCATTTCTCAAAATATGGCAAGCAAAGAGCTATCACTAGAAGAGATTTGCTTCACAGTATCGAAGATAAAAAATTGCTCGTAGCTCTTAAGGTATGCATTTTCAACTCAATGTTTACTGAGACTTTTTTCTTCTAGTATCCTGTACTTTCAACTGTATGCGTTTAAACCATTAATTGCCATATACCCTGTATACACACGTCAAAGAAAGTTTTGCATCACCTCGGTTCCGAGAGTTCCGGAACCTGTACAGAAAATTGGAATAGAGATAAATATAAACATCATTTCCGCCCTTTTTATTACTCACGAAAACCACACATTGCTTGTTGTACCACCGTACAGCGAGACCTTCAGAGGTGGTGCTCCAGATTGCTGTGCACACCGGTACCTCTAATACCCTGTATCACGTCTTCTTGCATTCATGCATGCCTGTACTCTTTATGGCATACTGTTCACAAGTTCATCAAGGCACTGTTCCAGATCGTCCAACTCCTCAACGGTGATTCGGCGTAGATCCCTCAGAGTGGTAGGTGGGTCACGTGGTCCATAAACAGCCCTTTTCAATCTATCGCAGGCATGTTCGATAGGGTTCATATCTGGAGAACATGCTGGCCATTCTAGTCGAGCGATATCGTCCTCCTGAAGGAAGCCATTCACAAGATGTGCACGATGGGGGCGCGAATTGTCGCCCATGGCCGGCCGGAGTGGCCGAACGGTTAAAGGCGCTACAGTCTGGAACGGCACGACCGCTACGGTCGCAGGTTCGAATCCTGCCTCGGGCATGGATGTGTGTGATGTCCTTAGGTTAGTTAGGTTTAAGTAGTTCTAAGTTCTAGGGGACTTATGACCACAGCAGTTGAGTCCCATAGTGCTCAGAGCCATTTGAACCATTTTGTCGCCCATGAAGACGAATGCCTCCCCAATATGCTGCCGACATGGTTGCACTATCGGTCGGAGGATGGCATTCACGTATCGTACAGCACCTTGCATGACCACCAGCGGCGTACGTCGGCCCCACATAATTCCACCCCAAAACACCAGGGAACCTCCAACTCGCTGCACCCGCTGGACAATCTGGCTAAGGCGTTCAGCCTGACCGGGTTGCCTCCAAACACATCTCCGACGATTGTTTGGTTGCAGGCATATGCGACACTCATCTGTGAAGAGAAAGTGATGCTAATCCTGAGCGGTCCACTCGGCTTGTTGTTGGACCCATCTGTACCGCTCTGCATGGTTGCAAAAGTGGACCTCACCATAGACGTCGGGAGTGAAGTTGCACTTCATGCAGCCTATTGCGCACAGTTTGAGTCGTAACACGACGTCCTGTGGCTACACGAAAAGCAATATTCAACATTGTGGTGCTGCTATCAGGGTTCTATGCCCGAACATCACTTTGGTTCACTCCGAGACGCCTGGACACTTCCCTTGCTGAGAGGCCTTCCTGGCACAAAGTAACAATGCGAACGCGATCGAACCGTGGTATTGACCGTCTATGCATGAGTGAACTACAGACAATACGAGCCGTGTACCTTCTTCCTGGTGGAGTGACTGGAAATGACCGGCTGTCGGACCCCCTCCGCCTAATAGGCGCTGCTCATGCATGGTTGTTTACATCTTTGGGCGGGTTTAGTGACATCTCTGAACAGTCAAAGGGACTGTGTCTGTGATACAATATCCACAGACAACGTCTATCTGCAGGAGTTCTATAGATGGGGGTGTTGCAAAACTTTTTTTGATGTGTGTATTTTTGTAATTTTTTTAACCTCTTATCAAGATTTATATCTCTTTTTTTTATTTTTTGAAGGATAGACCGATGGAACGTTTTAGTTTCACATACAGCATTTACTGTCTGCTCCTGCAGTCTATTTAATCGAAAATATACGTTCGGATGCTTTTACTGTATTGATGAGTTTAGTTTGCTACGCCAACCCTCAACAGCTTTTGTAGTCCTGCTCCACTGGTTGAAAGCAGTCCACGTTTGAATTGGTATTCTAAGATTTTCCGTTCACTGATTGACCACAAAGCTTGCGAATTGTGTGGCCTTATGTCCACTGGGCATTGTTACAATCCGCGCTTTATCAGCACTGTTTGGTGGAAGATGTGCCACTGCAGGACACAGCATAGTATTCCTCCATTAACTCCAGTTCTTGTACAGCCTTCCAGAGACATTGGTTCAAGTGAAAACTACAACCGGAAAGATATGTTTCGGGTAACACTGTTTTCATACCGTTAATTGTAGCCAGTTCAAAGTTTAACATTAGAGTTTTAGGTGACCACCCAGGTATCTTATTTTGGAATCCGGAAAAGAGTCTTTCACATGTACTCCGAATTTTTGAAGCAAATAATACAGGGAATAAATAGCGTCGTATTATCTTCTGTGCTTCCAACGTCGATGTGTCTTGTGTATGGTTGTTTATACTGTTTCGAATAACTGCCAAATGTCCCGTCCGTAAGAACAGTTTCATTTTCACACAAGATTTCCTCCGTTTTTTTCACAACAGGCACCAGGGTTCTTTTATCAGCAACAAACCCATAGTCCATTTTCAAAAGAGTGTTACATTAAGTTAATATCAAATGTCTTTGTTTTTGTCTAACGTCCGAACTAGAGCAAGCATTCTGCGTCGTCCTGATAGCTCCTCTTGTTTCTACACTCCTGGAAATGGAAAAAAGAACACATTGACACCGGTGTGTCAGACCCACCTTACTTGCTCCGAACACTGCGAGAGGGCTGTACAAGCAATGATCACACGCACGGCACAGCGGACACACCAGGAACCGCGGTGTTGGCCGTCGAATGGCGCTAGCTGCGCAGCATTTGTGCACCGCCGCCGTCAGTGTCAGCCAGTTTGCCGTGGCATACGGAGCTCCATCGCAGTCTTTAACACTGGTAGCATGCCGCGACAGCGTGGACGTGAACCGTATGTGCAGTTGACGGACTTTGAGCGAGGGCGTATAGTGGGCATGCGGGAGGCCGGGTGGACGTACCGCCGAATTGCTCAACACGTGGGGCGTGAGGTCTCCACAGTACATCGATGTTGTCGCCAGTGGTCGGCGGAAGGTGCACGTGCCCGTCGACCTGGGACCGGACCGCAGCGTCGCACTCTGGTATGATTTTTTTTTCTTTTTAGTAATTTAATTGAAAGCTTTGTTGCTTTGGTAAAAATAAAATTGGTTCTTTTTGTCGTGACAGAATAAATTACTATTAATCACACCAGATTTGTCGGAGAACAGCAGCAACATGTGTAATTGACCCAGCTTTAAGAAATTCTATTACCTTTTAGCAGAAAATTCGTGCGGTACTCTCCGACGTTAGAAAAGTCGTGGTGTTCCGTTCGGAGCAGGAGGCGGCTGTCTTTTCTCCTTCGCGATATCGAAAATTACTAAAAAAAATGAACAGAATTTTTTTTTTTTTTTCGGAGGAAGATCGCGCGGAGAAAACAGACGGAAGTTACATGAAAGAAACCTAAGGGACCAACTAATTGGATTTGTACGAACATATAAACGGAACTGAAAGAACTTGGAATAAATACTATAACGATGTCGTCACGACAGCCTCCTGTTCCGACAGAACACACGCTGGATCATAAGCTGCATAAATCTTTTAAACAGGAAGGATTATCACAAGTATAATTAATGAAAATAAGGTTGAGAGATTTTCTTTGAAATTAAATAAACTTCAAGGCTTCAAGTATTATAATATGAAACGGAAAGTTACATTAACATGGCCACCCATTGTGGCGGTGGAGCGAATTTTTCACCATATACATTCTCGCTTGTTTGTGGCTACATATATTTTTAATCACTTAAACTCTTAACTTTACAATAAAATGATTATATCAGTATGGAGCACAATACTTTTGCATCCGACTCGCAACACATTCACAGAAGAGCAGCTAGAGAGCGGCGCGGCTCCCTGCAGAAGTAAAAAATTGGCAGTTGTTATTTTGAAACATAGGTGCATCGGTTTTTTTTTACTGATCGATAGCAGCGTATAACAGTTTATAGCTATCGTGATATTCTGCGCTTTTCAGGAGCGCGGCAAAGATATCTGGTTACAACATTCATTGGTATATGTTAGAAGTTCGCACATACTGACGCAAATACAGAAAAAAAACTTTTACGTGTTAAAAATCGCAGTGATAAAGGCTGTAATGTCACAATGCCTCCCATGTGAGGCATGATGATTCCGGAAGGATCATCAGGACTCACATGTAGTTTCAAGACATTACTGTGTTTTATCATCTGTTTACTTTCGTTCTAACATAAAATTGGAATGAGTTTGTCATCTAGTTATTTTATGCTTCCAGTACAGTTATGAAAACAAATAAAGTCTTTCAGTGTCTTTTGTGCACTTTGGCACTTCTCTCAGTTCATTGTAAGGTGTCCTTGCACTGTCATCTTAATTGCTGTTACTGTGAAACAAAATATGACGAAAAACAATCTTAAGTCTAACACACACAAAGATAAATGAATAATACTCTATATAGAAAACAAAACATGTCAGTAGACAAACATACACAGATACATTGAAATAATTACTTATACAGTCCTCTAAAATTGTCTGTGACCTGTTTCGTCTCGTAATGTTTTTTTTATCCGTTTCATTAGATTCTTTTAGAATGTCGTTGTTAATCAGGACGTTTCACTTGACACTACACTGTACACTTTTATTTGTCACGCGCTCACTTAACCGGAGTCTGCAACGTCTATTCTCGTTCGGTGAGCGGCGTCGTCCGAGAGGTCACGAGCCTGGGTAGCGTCTTTTTTTTGTGTTCGCTCGTGTTGCCTCTCTAGTGTCTCGCATCAAGCGTCATGTCGTTTACATGCAAATAAACAGAAAGAAACCTGTGTTAGGTTCGTGCTATAATGTAGACTTACAGGTAAAGGTTTTATAGGATTCTGGACAGGATTGATAACCTTCCCCTCCAGTTAACGATTCAGTGCTCAGTAATGCCTTGTCTTTATTTAACTATCTATCGCAAAATATCCGACGTGACTGATTAAATGGAAATTAATTTGAAGCTAAGACTTCTCGTTTTACAGAATAAATAAAGTTCATAATTAAGTTTCACTGTGATAGCTTTAGCAATGTCTCTTGCGTAGTTGTGAGACGGAAAACATTCTAAGGTCAATGACACGCCTCCACAGCGCGCGCGTCGGTTGTGTTTCAAATGTTAATTGTTGAGTCCAACTGCAAGCAGCTCCGCGCTGTTGCCGGTTACTAGTCCAGTGCAACACGCGCTCGTGTATGCTCGTATGAAGTTTAACGTGTGTCACTCGCGCTCTGCTAAAATGAGAACACGCGGAAAACACACGTCTAGTGTCCTTCCTTCATCGTCGATCGGCGTATCGAAAACTTGGGTAGAAGATACCACCGTCTGTTTCGAGGATTTCACACGACAATCCCTGCGACCTGCCATGCTGCTTACACACAGGTAAGTGAAGACGACGTTTTACATATAGTTTGCAAAATGCTTTGCTGTGATCGCTGTCACTACCTGCACTTGCGTGTACACATGTCACTGCACACGTATTTTGTACACTTTATCACTCGCATTTTGTTTAGAACGTCTTAGAGTGTCTGCAAATTCACATCTCCCATCTCACATTGTGATTTCACAGTTCAAGTTACTCACAGGTAAATACATTACAAGATTAAACAATGTCCATAAATTACATACATAGATACATACATTTCTTAAGTTTGCTTACAGTCACAAATTCTGTTAACCTTTTCAGTCACGCCACGCCGGATTAGCGTATTGAATACCACTACTTGTGCATCAAGGCACGATTATTTCGGTTATTCTCTCTCCCTTTTACAAAGGTAAAAATTTTTTTTAAAACAAATCTTTTAAGCAGCTTGTTATTTCGTTTCTCTTCAAAATTTAGTGTCACTGTTTATGTAGAGCACAGATTGAACAAATTCTGTCTCTACTGGTCGAGCATATTCATGCATTTCTCTCCGGAAGATTCATGCTTCATAAAGTTACTGGCTGCAAGTACTACTCGCGGAATGTATTATAATCTCTCAACATTGCTACTCGCGATTCGCGATTAGAACAAAACTTTCGCTAACGGATCTCTCCCACAAATTTCGTTTCCACTTCAACCGTCTAAAGAGCACTCAGATGAGCCTGTCAAATTCTAATCCTCACCTTTTTTTAATGGAATAGGATGGGGAAGTGGAAGAGGAGAGGATCAAATATGAACATAAATACACTATATACATATACAAATTCTAGCACAACTACACTAGGATATTTTTTGTGACCTTAGCTGCATGACATGCGTCACGTGTGCCTTCAAGTGGCTATTCTTTAATCTAAATCAGATCTTAGTTTTATTATTATAATGTGAGTCATATCTGGTGACAGCTTTCTAGTTTCTCACGCTTCCTTCTGGGCGATTGTCGGGCTTGGCTGTGAAATAGCTAATTACTTTAGTGCATCTTACATGTTTAAAGAAGAAACGTTTACCATCAGGAATACTTCAGACTTGTCAGTACGACGTATATGTTTCCATGTAGTGGCACTCTCGACTACATGACCTAACAGCTGTTGTAAAACAGAATAAAGGAAATGCTTTGTTGCTTAGCTATTAAATCTTTATGAGGCTTACTGTTCGTAGATGATACTTTGAATCTGAGATTGAATCTCCTGAAAACTATCAAATACTACGTGATACTCTCTCTGTTATTTACTGCTTTTGACAGTTCAAACACTTGGCTACACAAATCTGTTTAATTCTGAAGATCGCGCTAACAAAAGGTATAGTTCATGGCGGTGTTACAATAACGCACAGTTTACACGCAATAGGCTGTACTCTGTACACTTAAAGACTAACATTCCATCTTGAGGGCTGAAAAAGAAATTGCTTAACCTAATATTTCACATACATATATATTCATTGGAGTTGGAAGGTGGCAATCTGCTACTTCCTTCCGTATCTCCTTTCACCAATAACGGCATTCCTCAATGCCAACAGCCAACTTGGACTGCTTACACCTATGACTAACTTAAAACTAACTGAGAATCTGTCCTCTCAAATGGAATGTGCTTTCTTTTTCGTACGCCATAATAAATCAAATCTTCAATTACCTCCATAGTTTTTTCGCCAAAGTGTGAGTACTCGTATTGGTGTGTTTGAATACCGAGGTGTTTCACAGGTTAAACCTTAGGCTAATGTTCCTTTGCTCGTTACTTTGCCTCGTTATACTTCTTGAGATCCTGGTGGTGATACAATCCTTTAATTCTGCCAGATGCTGGATCCGCTATTAGATAACATCCTGTATGTGGTTTTCTAATTACTACAAATGGTCCGTCGTACAATAGCCTCCATTTCCGATTTCTTTTCAACAACTTCGATGGCTTAAAATGTGTCCGTAAAAGCACCTTTTCATTAATATCATATGTAAGAGCCTTAGATACTTTCTTGTCATAAGACTTCTTGCGTAGATTCGCTTGTACAGCTAAGGATACCAATGCTTGCCTAAGTTTTGCATCTAAATCTAATTCTGGTTCTACAATTTTAGGTATGGGATCTAACCATTCATTTCTTTCCCGATGACTCGTCATTAATTCCGCAGGTGTAAATCCAGTTGAGAAGTGTGGAAGATTGTTGACAATCTGCTCGAATGAAGATACAAAGTCAATCCAACGGGTTTGTCGATTAGGTATGTAGGTTCGAATGAACCTATTGAACTCTTTGAAGATACGTTCGGTGGGATTGTTGGTACTGCACTTGGTTACCAGGCTGAAAAATCGGTACATTACTTGCCTGCGTAAAATATACCGGTGGATTGTATTGTTTTCTTGGTTTATTGTTATTGTATCTAAAGTCCTGTTGTGGTGGCGTGTACTGTTGTTGTTGCATAAATGGTTGTTGCTGAGGCGTGTATTGCTGTTGTTGCTGATGTTGTGGCTGCCCATAGGGTTGTGGTGGAGGTAGCTGACCTCCGCAATTTTGATTGTTGCAACATTTACCCTTGTATTTGTTCCCATTCTGGTAGAAGTTACTACCGTTATTGTTTGATTGGTATGGGGCATTCCCGTAATACTGTTGTTGCGTGTTGTATATTGGATTGTACCGTTGGTTGCCGTAATGCTTGTTTTTGTGTTTACCATTACGGTAACCATTGTTTCGGCCTCTATTGCGGTTATTGTACTGTTTGTTTCCGTATTGTGTTTCGTGTGAACCATTTCCATTACTACCGTTTCCATTCGAATACGTGCCTGCGTTGTTGTTCTTACGGTTAGCATTCGCACGCGCGTCTTCGTGTATAAGATCGAGCGAATCAAGGACGGATAAAAATGCGTCCCGATCTTCCTTTGACACGTTCACTAATTTTTCGCGTATGGAAATGGGTAGTTTTGACTTAAGGATCATAATAACATCTTTTGTTGTTATGGGAGTGTCCCAATATTGTATCTTTCTCAAGTACTTTTCAAAGTACCGGCGAAGTCCGCCACTGTTCGAATGGAAAGGTTCGGCGTTATAGACCTCTTTGCGTAGGCGTTGCTGAACACCTGCGCTCCAAAATTTGCTTAAAAAGTTTTTCTCAAACTCGCTAAATGTTTTGCACTTATCAACCATCTCGGTTCCCCATATAGCACTTTCTCCTTGTATGTATCCGGTAATGAATTGTATTCTCTGTTTGTCATTCCAGGCAGCTGGAAAGACTCCTGAAAAGTTCTTTAGGAAAACGACTGGATGAATATTTCGCTTTTCCGGTTGGAATGGTTGAAAAACTCTGTGTTTCAATACCCTCTCCTCTTTCATGAGGGTTGTGAGTGTCAATTGTTCAGTGTTGTTGTTGTGTGAATCGTTAAATTCATTTTTCAGTCGCGGAATGTACTGTGTTGTGTTGTGTTGTTGTGTTGTCTGGTATTGATGTTCATCTGGCTCAGAAGGTAGTGAGTGTTTCCCGTCACTCTGGTTATCATACTGTAGTGTTTGAATTTGCTGTTTCAGGTCGGATATCTCATGTTACTTGCTTCCGCCATTCCGGCAAATCCCGGGTAAACACTCGTCTAATTTGGCCTAGTTCAGTACAAACAGTGTCTCCTGAACTGCCGGGTGCAGATAATATGTCTAAGGTTGCGGATTTAACAACATCTTTCAAGTCACGTGTAACCTTCTCCTCAACTAGCTTCTCTTGTACATCAATTCATTCTTTGTAATGTTCGGTAAGTGCTTTAGTGTGCGAAGCAACACTACTGTTAACTCTTTCGTCAATAGTTCGGTCCGAAATGTCATTCGCCATTGCACTTACTTTTGATTCTACAGTGGCTACCGCTGTCGCTAACTCGTCTACCTGTCGTGCAACTGTTTTATACGCAAGTTTTACCGAATCGGTTTCTTTACGAAACGCTTCGATTTGAGTTGTGAGATTCTGATCAATGTTATCAATTTTGTTATTCAGAGTGCTTATCTGGGTTGTCAAAGTGGTTACTTGCTCCGTGACGTCACCCTTAACCGAATCTATCTGTGCCGTGACGTCACCCTTAACCGAATCTATCAGTGCTGTGAGAGAGCCTACTTGCGTAGTGAGGGTACCTACTTTCGCATCAATGATGGTATTTACGTCATTCCTAACTGAGTCAATCTGTGTTGTCATATCCGTTTTCAGCTCTGATAAAAACTTGTCTCTGTCTTTCTCACGTTGTTCGCGATCACGTTCGCGCTGTTCCCTCTCCTGTCTGTCTAGTATCAATTCCTGTAACATTTTGACAATGTCAACTGATACCGTTATCGGGGAGGTGGGTGTTTCCTGCTGAGTGTCGTCCACGTTAGCTATCTCTTGTCTGTCGTCTGTCCTGGCCGTCGTTCCGCGTGAGCGGAGTTGGTAATGTTTGTTAACAGTGCCGTCGCTTTCGTCTGCAGAGTTCGCGCTCGATTGTCCGTCCGCCATAATGAAATTCAACTATTGCCAACTTAAAATGGGTACTGCCAACTGAAATTCTGATTGTCAATTATTCTTGCCGCGCAAGTTAAAGTCGCGGCGCGTTCGTCAAATGTCTAATGTTACGTGGGTAATAACTGACACACGTCTGTAGCAAAAAGACAAGATGGAGTCAACGCCGTTGAAACAATTGATTGCCAACGCTGTTACACAGAAAAGACTGAAATGGCATCCATCTTGAACTTACACGAGAATACTAACTACAGTATAAAACAAATAGGCCAAGCAAAAGGTTACAGAAAATGTTCAAATATTTACATAGAAAAAAAATGGTTTTTTACGTTAAGCTACAGAAAGGATAGAGTGAGGTCGAATTTGAAGGTCAATGAGCTACTCTTTAGACAGAACTATGGCAAACGAAAATTTGGTACTCACTCGGCGTTGTCTTCAAAACTGCAAATCTGCGTCTTATTAAATCCCAAGATATTTGTGTAAATACCGCGTCCTTCAAGATTGCGTATATTTATTGCTCATCCGTAATTTTATGCAGCATTGGGTTCCAAAGAGCGATACATGAAATAAGACAATCATATATTAGTACCGTGACACTTTCAATATTTTAGTCAAGTCCCTGTTCGGGCGCCAGATCTGGTATGATTTTTTTTTTCTTTTTAGTAATTTAATTGAAAGCTTTGTTGCTTTGGTAAAAATAAAATTGGTTCTTTTTGTCGTGACAGAATAAATTACTATTAATCACACCAGATTTGTCGGAGAACAGCAGCAACATGTGTAATTGACCCAGCTTTAAGAAATTCTATTACCTTTTAGCAGAAAATTCGTGCGGTACTCTCCGACGTTAGAAAAGTCGTGGTGTTCCGTTCGGAGCAGGAGGCGCCTGTCTTTTCTCCTTCGCGATATCGAAAATTACTAAAAAAAATGAACAGATTTTTTTTTTTTTTTTTTTTTTGGAGGAAGATCGCGCGGAGAAAACAGACGGAAGTTACATGAAAGAAACCTAAGGGACCAACTAATTGGATTTGTACGAACATATAAACGGAACTGAAAGAACTTGGAATAAATACTATAACGATGTCGTCACGACAGCCTCCTGTTCCGACAGAACACACGCTGGATCATAAGCTGCATAAATCTTTTAAACAGGAAGGATTATTACAAGTATAATTAATGAAAATAAGGTTGAGAGATTTTCTTTGAAATTAAATAAACTTCAAGGCTTCAAGTATTATAATATGAAACGGAAACTTACATTAACATGGCCACCCATTGTGGCGGTGGAGCGAATTTTTCACCATATACATTCTCGCTTGTTTGTGGCTACATATATTTTTAATCACTTAAACTCTTAACTTTACAATAAAATGATTATATCAGTATGGAGCACAATACTTTTGCATCCGACTCGCAACACATTCACAGAAGAGCAGCTAGAGAGCGGCGCGGCTCCCTGCAGAAGTAAAAAATTGGCAGTTGTTATTTTGAAACATAGGTGCATCGGTTTTTTTTTACTGATCGATAGCAGCGTATAACAGTTTATAGCTATCGTGATATTCTGCGCTTTTCAGGAGCGCGGCAAAGATATCTGGTTACAACATTCATTGGTATATGTTAGAAGTTCGCACATACTGACGCAAATACAGAAAAAAAACTTTTACATGTTAAAAATCGCAGTGATAAAGGCTGTAATGTCACAGCACGGATGCACGCCAAGACCGTAGGATCCTACGCAGTGCCGTAGGGGACCGCACCGCCACTTTCCAGCAAATTAGGGACACTGTTGCTCCTGGGGTATCGGCGAGGACCATTCGCAACCGTCTCCATGAAGCTGGGCTACGGTCCCGCACACTGTTAGGCCGTCTTCCGCTCACGCCCCAACATCGTGCAGCCCGCCTCCAGTGGTGTCGCGACAGGCGTGAATGGAGGGACGAATGGAGACGTGTCGTCTTCAGCGATGAGAGTCGCTTCTGCCTTGGTGCCAATGATGATCGTATGCGTGTTTGGCGCCGTGCAGGTGAGCGCCAGAATCAGGACTGCATACGACCGAGGCACACAGGGCCAACACCCGGCATCATGGTGTGGGGAGCGATCTCCTACACTGGCCGTACACCACTGGTGATCGTCGAGGGGACACTGAATAGTGCACGGTACATCCAAACCGTAATCGAACCCATCGTCCTACCATTCCTAAACCGGCAAGGGAACTTGCTGTTCCAACAGGACAATGCACGTCCGCATGTATCCCGTGCCACCCAACGTGCTCTAGAAGGTGTAAGTCAACTACCCTGGCCAGCAAGATCTCCGGATCTGTCCCCCATTGAGCATGTTTGGGACTGGATGAAGCGTCGTCTCACGCGGTCTGCACGTCCAG
Organism: Schistocerca serialis cubense; assembly: GCF_023864345.2. NCBI lineage: Eukaryota > Metazoa > Arthropoda > Insecta > Orthoptera > Acrididae > Schistocerca > Schistocerca serialis. The sequence continues at coordinate 341,817,309 of NC_064638.1, forward strand.
CACGAACGCTGGTCCAACTGAGGCGCCAGGTGGAAATGGCATGGTAAGCCGTTCCACAGGACTACATCCAGCATCTCTACGATCGTCTCCATGGGAGAATAGCAGCCTGCATTGCTGCGAAAGGTGGATATACACTGTACTAGTGCCGACATTGTGCATGCTCTGTTGCCTGTGTCTATGTGCCTGTGGTTCTGTCAGTGTGATCATGTGATGTATCTGACCCCAGGAATGTGTCAATAAAGTTTCCCCTTCCTGGGACAATGAATTCACGGTGTTCTTATTTCAATTTCCAGGAGTGTATATACAAGTCAACCTTGGAGTTCTCGTAATTTGTTATATTTGCAGCGAAATCTAAAACTTTATCTTTCAAATCTGGAAATTTCTTTTTAGAAATTTAAAAAACAGACACTGTTTTCTTCCCGAACTCTTTTCCTGTAGTTAGGAATACGGTTTTTAATCTGCACATCTGTTTCGTCAGGTGGCCTAGAATGTTGCTGTTCAACAAAGATTCTGCCATTTGCAATTTTTAAACGACGTCTACACTTTTGGAGTGCACTCAAAACTAAATCGTATACTCATCACATTTGCTGTGCACCCGGTAGCGATGACTTACTTTTGAAGGCACGTCTTACCTTTCTTCATTATAATTACTGTATTTGCACCACTCACAGTGTATAGAACTCAAGCAGTATGAGACTAATGGAAACGAAGGCTGTCGGCGAGGGTACTGCCTGACTGATTGTGACAACTCCGCTGCTGTTGAACGACTGGCGTAACTAGGAGTGCAGGAAGCTCTGGTCGACAATATTAAGGTGCAAAACCGCTTGGTCGGAAGTGCCTCGGTATATGTAGCACCCACAGTAAGGCCGGAAACGCCATAGTCGGGTAGTCCGCGTATCCGTCCATTATCTCCTTTTCTTTAGTATAGTATCTGTACAATATTTGATACTATGGAATTTATAGTGCCAACAACTGATAGTGATAATCATAAAATTTAAACTCTGTCAATCACTGTTCAAGGATCCTGGTACCGTGTAAGTTAACAAATCAAGGCTGAGTTGTACACTACTCAATCCCTCCGTTTATTGCGAGTCGAAAATGAGGCCAAGGACATGATGGTAAATGCACTACAGCTAGCCATTTGTGACACCATTAACGCTACTTGCACACTCAATAAAGTAATTGGTGACAATGTCGACCCATCAGAGTTAGTTGAAGCATTTACAAGCATTCCCCGATGCACAGACCTCGGTGTTCATGACTGGGTGATTTTTGATGAAGTTATCGCCGTTTGTTCATCTGAAGACAATATCGGTGGTGACGATGGATTAGCTGAAGAAGACGAGGCTACAAAATAATCTGGAACCCCAGGTGGCCACTACTTCGGCCGAAATATTGCTGCTTAGTCACCTGCTTTTTCGTGTTACACGTGAACGAAATACGAATCTGGTTCGAAGGAAGTTTACTGATTATATCACCACATAAAAATAACAGTGTTTTTTAAATATACGGTAGCAATATGTAAAGTAATGTAATGTCTGTGTGTTTAAGTGAAAATATATATAACGTGTGCCTTTACGGCACATAATTAACGTCACTAAATTTTTTCTGAATTTTCCGATTTTCGATGATCTGCATGATCTATGGTCCAGCATAGTCCTGATAAACTAGGTTCCACAGTAATGCGTTTTATAGACATTTTTCGACGCGCAAGACGGCGAAGAGGCATCAAATAAAATTACTTGTACCAGGCGGACGAACTGCCGAAGGGGGACTCCTACTCACTTATGCCATTACACACTTGAAAAGTATCTGGACATCCCTATGTAATGCGAAGTTGACCACTAGATGTCACGAGAGGCGGATCCGTCCATATAAAAGGCGGGAGGGGGAGTATAATGTTGTCAGTAGAGAAGAAGTGACAGCAGAATAGGTTGCTCAGGAGAGTTGAGTGGTCGGCCGAAGTGGCCGTGCGGTTAAAGGCGCTGCAGTCTGAAACCGCAAGACCGCTACGGTCTCAGGTTCGAATCCTGCCTCGGGCATGGATGTTTGTGCTCTCCTTAGGTTAGTTAGGTTTAACTAGTTCTAAGTTCTAGGGGACTAATGACCTCAGCAGTTGAGTCCCATAGTGCTCAGAGCCATTTAGAGTTGAGTGGCTTCGAACGTGGGCTGGTCACCTGAGTAAAAGAACAATCAGGGGCATTTAAACCATTCTAAAACTGCCCATCTCGAGTGTTGCTGGTATTGTGATGTCGAAACCTGGAGAAACGACCACAGTTAAACCGAGACCAGGCAGTCCTCACGTACTGAAGGACAGCGACCGACGAGGATTGTGCAGTCTGGTTGTAAATTATTACATGAATTCAGCGAATGGAGTCACTCGTGGGTTCCAAAGTGCTACCAGCAGTCCAGTACTGCAGTGATTGTTCGCAGAGGTGAAAAGAAAGTGATGCAATACTAACGAGGGAGTATGGCAAGTTTCATAACCAGATTTCCCAGAAACTTCCTTCAGGGGAGGAGGGTTCAAAATAAGCGAAGACGTGTCTTGGCTTATCTGTACATACTCGACCGTTTCTGAGAAAATGACGGACAAAGTTTAAGATGTACTTTATGGGCCTTTTAGCGCGTACGTAGTTCAAGTGCAGCGGTGGCACAATTTTGTTCCCCGTGTTCGAAACCGGATTACTATTTTTTTATTATTTTTGTTTTTCATTTGTCTACCCATGTCCATGGAAGATTACTGCACGAATGTTTTCCAATTTACAATAAAATAACGTTGTCATTATTCGTCTAGTAATTCCATGGTTAGTGGATTAAAAAAATAGACAGTAAATGAATTGAACATTATTTGAAATTGTTTTTGGTGAAATTCTTTTGATGCTTCTTGCTTCATAATCAACAGCAACTGCCAGTTTTCGTTACATGTGAAATATCAGGAGTGTTAACGACTTTCCTTTGCAGAGTGAAATTCATATGAAGAAATGTCGCTGTGGCAAACGTGCGTTCGCGAGGCGCTGGTATTGTCCGGAATTTCTACGTTTCAAATGATTCTGCGATCGGTAAGATCCAACAGAATTCACCAAATCTTGCTGGAAAATACACATAAGAATAGAATATAAGAATTAAAATTTTTTATAATAATTCACCAAATCTTGCTGGAAAATACACATAAGAATAGAATATAAGAATTAAAATTTTTTATGACAATATAAGAATTTAAAAAGATTGTAATGGCCGAAATTACCATAACGCATACATTATATGATAAATGTATGATACATATTGTGAAACTCAGTTCCCATTTTATAATTAACATCAGGCCATTGTATCCTTTAACTTGATAAGAAACATTCGTGTAGTAGACCTCTACGCACATAGGTGGATAAATGGAAAAAACAAAATAAGTAAATACAATCGTGGATTTTCTTACACGGGACGAAACAGAGAGAAACTACGACGCTAGGCACTCTGCCACCAGTTGCGCCGGGCTTGTCACTCGCTGGTAGACATCTAAGTTCCGTCGAAAACTTTGACGATCGCTTTCTCAGAAACAGTTCAATATCTACGGATAATCTGTGGCACGTCGCTTATTTTGACGCCTCTTCCTCTCAGCACAGTTTCTAGGAAACAAGGTTGTGGCACTTGTCGTGTTCTCCTCGTAAGCGATGCTAGAGGTGCTGTAAAGAGCGACGCCACTGGATAGTGGCTGATGAATCATGCTACACCCTCTGGCAGTCCGGTGAAAGGGTTTGAGGTTGGGAATGCCTGGAGAACATTACCTGTCATCACGCGTAGTGCCTACAGTGAAGTACAGAGGCAGTACTATTACTGTATGGCGACGTTTTTCGTGGTAAGGGTGTGGTCCACTAATTGCGCTTAAGAAAGCACTAAATGCGGAATAATATGGGTATTTATGTCCACTAATTGGTGTCCGGATACTTTTGATGAGATTGTATACATTAATATACCCTACTCGCCATTAAAATTGCTACACCACGAAGATGACGTGCTACAGACGCGAAATTTGACCGACAGGAAGAAGATGCTCTGATATGCAAATGATTAGCTTTTCAGAGCATTCACACAAGGTTGGCGCCGGTGGCGACACCTACAACGTGTTGACAAGAGCCGGCCGAAGTGGCCGTGCGGTTAAAGGCGCTGCAGTCTGGAACCGCAAGCCCTCTACGGTCGCAGGTTCGAATCCTGCCTCGGGCATGGATGTTTGTGCTGTCCTTAGGTTAGTTAGGTTTAACTAGTTCTAAGTTCTAGGGGACTGATGACCTCAGCAGTTGAGTCCCATAGTGCTCAGAGCCATTTGAACCATTTTGTTGACAAGAGGAAAGTTTCCAGCCGATTTATCATTCACAAACAGCAGTTGACCGGCGTTGCCTGGTGAAACGTTGTTGTGATGCCTCGTGTAAGGAGGGGAAATACGTACCACGTTTCCGACTTTGATAAAGGTCGGATTGTAGCCTATCGCTATTGCGGTTTCTCGTATCGCGACATTGCTGATCGCATCGGTCGAGATCCAATGACTGTTAGCAGAATATTGAATCGGTGGGTTCAGGAGGGTAATACGGAACGCCGTGCTGGATCCCAACGGCCTCGTATCACTAGCAGTCGAGATGACAGGCATCTCATCCGCATGGCTGTAACGGATCGTGAAGCCAGGTCTCGATCCCTGAGTGAACAGATGGGGACGTTTGAAAGACAACTGCACGAATAGTCCGACGATGTTTGCAGCAGCATGGACTATTAGCGCGGAGAGCATGGCTGCGGTTACCCTTGACGCTGCATCACAGACAGGAGCGCCTGCGATGGTGTACTCAACGACGAACCTGGGCGCACGAATGGCAGAACGTCATCTTTTCGAATGAATCCAGGTTCTGTTTACAGCATCATGATGGTCGCATCCGTGTTTGGCGACATCGCGGTGAACTCACATTGAAAACGTGTATTCGTCATCGCCAAACTGGCGTATCACCCGGCGTGATGGTGTGGGGTTCCATTGGTTGCACGTCTCGGTCACCTCCTGTTCGCATTGACGGCTCTTTGAACAGTGGACGTTACATTTCAGATGTGTTACGACCCGTGACTCTACCCTTCATTCGATCCCTGGAACCCCTACATTTCAGCAGGATAATGCATGACCGCATGTTGCAGGTCCTGTACGGGCCTTTCTGGATACAGAAAATGTTCGACTGCTTCCCTGGCCAGCACATTCTCCAGATCTCTCACCAATTGAAAACGTCTGGTCAATGGTGGCCGAGCAACTGGCCGTCACAATACGCGTCACTACTCTTGATGAACTGTGGTATCGTGTTGAAGCTGTACATGTACACGCCATCTAAGCTCTGTTTGACTCAATGCCCAGGCGTATTAAGGGCGTTATTACGGCCAGAGGTGGTCGTTCTGGGTACTGATTTCTCAGGATCCATGCACCCAAATTGCCTGAAAATGTAATCGCATGTCAGTTCAAGGATAATATATTTGTCCAATGAATACCTGTTTATCACCTGCATTTCTTTTTGGTGTAGCAATTTTAATGGCCAGTAGTGTATGTATTTTAGAAGGGTTCGGTTATTGCCTTGTGCACGGGCTACTTGTCTAATTGTAGGGGAGGTTATGTAGTGGGCAACCTGGCGCCAACGGCGGGGGGCCAGTGACCCACGTTTTGGCATCGGGGTCGCTGCGACACGGGACGGACAAGGTGGGCGGACTTGCGCCGTGGCGCGCGCAGCGGCGACGCCGGAGGAGGGGCGCTGCCGGCTGCCGGCTGCAGGCGGCACGCTGTGACGTGTGACGCGCGGCCGCAGACGCTCAGTGGCCCGCGCAGCCTCCGCCCGCTCCGGATTCGCGCTCTCCGCTGCCGACCCTCGTTCTGGACGTGGTCCGCGCCAAGCCGCCGGCTCGCCGTATCGCTGGAGCAAAGGCGTCCGTCATTACCGCTCACCGCAGTGAGTAACACAGACAGCGTCCAACTTACTGCCGACGCTTTTCTAATCTGTTTCAAAAAGCTCGCCGTGAAACTGTCGCCTAATTTATGTATCATATTTTCAGCATCTCGTACTTCTCGCGGTCGCTCTTTTCTGCATGGTTCTTTTAATTTATATATATGCCTCTTTCAATGTCAGTCTGTAGAATGTCTTGTAGTTACCTTTCATAGTAATTTCTGTCCAATGCTTCCAGCTCTTTTAGCTTTTTTAATACCAAATCGACCACGTAACTTGAATTTCGCTTCCATACTGTTAATATAATTCTGGTTAGTAAATAAATGTAAATGTGGTCTGACTAGGGCCTCACGTCGGGTAGACCGTTCGCCGGGTGCAAGTCTTTCGAGTTGGCACCACTTCGGCGACTTGGCGCGTCGATGGGGATGAAATGATGATGATTCAGAAAACACAACACCCACTCCCTGAGCGGAGAAAATCTCCGACCCAGCCAGGAATCAAACCCGGGCCCATAGGATTGACATTCCGTCGCGCTGACCACTTTTTTTTTTCTACCACCTTTTTTCTCAAGTGCTCTACCAACTTTTTTCTTTTTTTTCTTCCTTTTTAATAAATGTATATTTTTCTTTCTTTTCGGTTCTAAGAAAAAATAAAATAAAAATAAAAACGAGGTTCCTCCGCCTTATGGTCAACAACGCGACCACTTCTTTCTGTTTGGGAACAGGAAGGCAGAGTAAACAAACAATCTTTATTCGTACAATTGTGCTGTCCTAGGAATAAGAAAAGTATCGAGACAGCAAAAACAAGATGGAAACCATAAAATCAACGTAAAGGCCGCTCTCTTTGGTTTTTTTCTTTTTTTTTTAAACATGAGTAAAGTAAATGACAATCGTAGTCACGGCCGGGAGTGAAAATGAAGTTATCATCACAATCCCTGCAGCACGCGGTGTCGCATCATAAATCTGGCAGAAAGCCATACAATCTTGACCATTTCTGCCATTGTGTGCGGCATGTATTTCTGCTGCGTCAACCATTCGAAGGACCAGTATCTGAGGCGGTTTCGGTGTTTACCATAGTTGTGATTTTTTTTTTCACGTTAACATAATGCAGTCATAACTGGCGCCAACAGGTAGGGGCCAGTTTTCTTCTCAGTGTGCCATGTGCCAATATAACTGAACCTCGCAGTACTGTCTCTAGTCGTTCTGCTGCTCCACTCAGCTACCGGGGCGGACAGTCTGGTTAATGAGAACACTTTTAGTGTGCGCGACACAGCTGCCTAATAACTTTTCGATTGAGGCAACTTGTTTCGACGTCACGCCTCCTATCGGATTCAGTTGCACCTCTGATGGCAAGGTAGCTGTTACATGTATTTCGTGTCGTGTTTCTGCTGCCATATACCACCTTCAATGGAGGAAAATTATTCTTAAGGCGAAACTAAAAAAAGGAAGCAGAACAAAAGACAAAAGGCGTGCGTCAGCACAATTCTTTTTCTTCCTCCTTTCTTTATTAGTGCGAACATATCAGATTAAGCCAAATTGTGACCGTTATAAATATTAATATAAATACACAAGTAACAGCAACTACCTCTAGTCACTTGTATTTTCGTTTCACTACAGGTTTCGGAGGATTATATCTACATTGTTGCAATTTGTGCATTTCAAACAATGTGTAGAGTGAAACATAAATCCGGTTGGGAAAAGCAGCTCGTGATCACCAACATAAATACTACAGATTACCTGAAAAATCGTTCCCACAGATCACCTACACCTAAATTTCTCTTGAATGGTTCCATCTCTTTTAGCTTTTTTGATACCGAATCAACCACTTAACCCGAATTTCACTTGCACTACTGTTAATATAATTCTGGTTAGTGAGAACACTTTAAGCGTGCGCGGCACAGCTGCGTAATAACTTTTCGATTGAGGCAACTTGTTTCGACGCCACACCTCCTATCGGATTCAGATGCACCTCTGGCGGAAAGGTAACTGTTACATGTATTTCGTGTCGTGTTTCTGCTGCCATACGCCACCTTCAATCGACGAACATTATTCTTAAGACGAAACTAAAAACAGGAAGCAGAACAAAAGATAAAAGGCATTTGTCAGCACAATTCTTTTTCTTCCTCCTTTCTTTATTAGTTCCAACATATCAGCTTAAGCCTAATCGTGACTGTTATAAATATTAATATAAATACAAGTAATGGTAACTATTTATTTCCACGACGCGTTTCTAAGGTTTAAACCTCCATCATCGGGTGGATTTACATTAGTTAGTATGACATGTGTGTGTGTGTGTGTGTGTGTGTGTGTGTGTGTGTGTGTGTGTTGTGTTACGATTTTTTGGAGGAACTTGTGGCACTGTCTCCAATGGTCACAGGTTTCATACAATGTGCAGCAATGGAGACAGTACCACAAGTTCCTCCAAAAAATCGTAACACAACACACACACAAATGTCACACTAACTACTGTAAATCCACCCGATGATGGAGGCTTAAACCTGAGAAACGCGTCGTGGAAATAAATAAAAACTGGTAACAGTCACGGTAAAGCCTAACCTAAAATGTTTGCATGTAAAGTTAGTTGTAACTACCTGTAGTCACTTATATTTTTCTTTCCACTACAGGTATCGAAGGATTATAGCTACATTTTTGCAATTTGTGCGTTTCATACAATATGTGTCGTGAAACGTAAATTCGATTGGGAAAAGCAGCTCGTGATCACCAACATAAATACTACAGATTACCTGAAAAATCGTTCCCACAAATCACCTACATTACAATATTTCAACAGTTACGGCTGATGATAGAGATATAATCCTCCGAAATGTTCACTGAGAAGATAAATAAAAGAAACTGGTTACAGTTGTTTCTGATTATTTGTCGACTGAGCTCCTGTTTGTTTTAAAAATGGTTCAAATGGCTCTGAGCACTATGGGACTTAACATCTTAGGTCATCAGTCCCCTAGAACGTAGAACTACTTAAACCTAACTAACCTAAGGACATCACACACATCCATGCCCGAGGCAGGATTCGAACCTGCGACCGTAGCAGTCCCGCGGTTCCGCACTGAAGTGCCTAGAACCTCACGACCACCGCGGCCGGCACCTGTTTGTTTTAAATATTCATGGGCTCCAGCGGTTCTCAGTCCGTTTACTTTCAAGAACAATTTCGTCTTAGTGACGATATAGCGAGACTGAAAGTGGTGTTAACGCTGTATAGACACGTAACAGTCACAAAGGGAACTTGGGTAAGGTACCTCATGTAGAGGGCGTGCCTTAATTCATGTAAATTGAAAAGTAATGATGAAATTTTATTGTAGTTTAAGATTTAAGCAAAACTCCAGTTATGTGAATGGGCAGCATGTAGACACATTTTAAACGAAGGAATGTATCTTATTTGAAATATACTGAGACGTTGCACATGATATCAAGCTGTTGCAAATATGGCGCATGTAAGTGACAGTATATGATAGACAAGCTAAAATTATATTTACCATATAGTTCTAGCGCTTCCATACACAGTGCTGTAGCCTGTTTTCTCTTTGATGTTTCAGTTTCTGCGAATGTCCAAGTCAATTCGGCTGTTCCGCTTTATATTTTCTACCGTTGTCCTAAACCAGCCCAGGTGAATTCGGAGCTGATTCGTCAGACAATGTCACAGTCGATTCTTTCTGCCCATCCTCGTCTGACGGAGCTGGTGTTCCGTTCCTAATGACAGATGTTAAGTCCCATAGTGCTCAGAGCCATTTGAACCATTTTTTTGACCTCGCCGTCGACGAGATGTTATCTTCTGCCTTTTCCTGTTTTTCTTTTTCTCGCTCCCCTTGCCCTAGGGATCAGCATCATTCAGCGATCACCGACCCTCTACACCACACGCTGCCACCATCTCTGACGTATTGGAGCCTCTTCTTACACTCCTGGTAAACGCAGCTTGTTTTAGTTCTTGTTCTTGGTGGAAGACATTTCACCTCGGGACAAAGAGCTTCACAAGTGATTGACCTACACCAGCCCAATAGATTGGCTTACTTCTCGACTATTATCTAATTTGCCGGTTTACCATCACGCCTTCTATCTCTTCATATGTCCTTCTTTACCGCTTTTGACTGGGCCTAGTCTTCATCTCGTCACTCTTCTTTCAAGGATGTTGAGCTCCTCTCTATTTACTTTCCGGCTGTCTTTGTTCCTGTGGCACAGGGAACAACTGGTCGAATAATGGTATAATAAGATCGGCATACAAAATACTACACTTAAAAAATCGCACTGACTAGCATGGAACGTTGTAGAAGATATACTACTTGTACCAGTGGTCGCTTTACTGTGTCAACAATTATAACGATTACTTCTAAAATAATAAACAGTTTACGTATCTTTCTCCCTCTGTCTCGATTTTATTTGACCGCTTCCTATATAATATCAAGCTGATTTCATTTAAAATTTAACAATGTTGCAACTTTAAATAATTGTAGACGTAAAACTAGTCAGGGAAGGGAAATACTGAAAATTAACGATCTAAATATTAAGAAAATAGGAAGATAGCAAGAAGTTTAGATTTATAGGATCCCACTGCCAATGCTGTCCAGGGAAGAATTCCTCAGAAATACACTGCACCTCTCGCTCCTGGGTAGTCACCGCGTGATCTGTTACTCGCCATCCGAGGGCGAGGAGCCAGTCGGTTGTACGGAATCAAAGCACGATCGTGGGTCAACGTGGAGACATTGCAGAATGGCAGAAATGAGCTAGTGTATTATGTCTGGACGTGTTCACGGCCACATGTCAATGAATTTACCCGTATTGCTAGAGTTTCAGCGCAGCCTGACCAACGTGTCTGTGAGGATTGGAGTACCACTCACGGCCACGTAACACCGTGTAAGAACAGTGCTTGTAAAACATAACTGACCATCGAGTTCTACGCCGTGTTAATGGCGATCGGTTTCAAACTCTACAGGGATCGCGGCTGTCAGAGCATGCAGTTCCGTCTCAACTAGCGAACGTTGTAAAATGGATGCAGCGGACATTTGGTGTTGCAAAATGGTATTGCTCACAGTTGTATCTTTCCAATGAGTCAAATAACACAGAAACAAGACAATAGCTAACTGGAGGGGTCTAGTGTGGTCCGACAAGCCGCGATTTTACTTCTTTTCGGTTCATACACGGCATCGGGTGCACCGATGGTCCAGTGAGCTCTTTAACTGCATAGCGTGTGGAGGGTAGAGTTCAGGTTGTAGGCGCTTCTGTGATGTTTTGAAGGTGCTTTTTGTACTATGATTTGGGCCCACTCATGCAGGTTACAGAGAGCATGAACCAAGACGTTTACTTCAGCATTGTGACCAAATGTTGCTGATTCTCCTATATCTTCACGGTGACTATGTGTTAGACACTCCCATCTTCCTTGATGACAACAACCATGTTCACAGCGCTGCATGTTTAGTTTCCTGGTTCGAAAAACACGTGGGCACCCTATCGGACATCGCCTCGCCCCGATTTTAGTCACACAAAATATTTCTGCCACTATTTGCAACAGCAGGTGAAATGCAACAGTCAGTATCCCAGTAATGTGATAGATCTACATGATGGCTTCGGCTGAATATGGCAGCCCTGGAGAAACTTGTGTACTTTCTTCCACCCCGAACTAAAACTGTTATCAACACTATAGGCTGTTTTACACGCCATTACCGTGCAGTGACTAACGTTTTATCCATTGTAGGCCTGCTCATCATACATGTGAGTCACAAGTGACAAGAGTATCGCTCAAATATATCTACGTTATGTAGAATGTTTTGAGGAGCGATTGCATTGTAAATTTGTGAAATAATTTCCGCTGCTTCAGTCGTTTTTTACTAATAATTAACACAATGCGTTTCGGTAGCTTGCTGTCATTATCAGGTGCATAACAGTTACACGTACATTGAATTAATCTGAAGTATGATTATGTTCATTTGCTACGTGTGACCTGGAGGTTCTGTATCCAAATACAATCATGCACAGGAAGATACATTTATTTTAGTATGTATATTAAATGATTTGCATGTTTAAATAATTTTATTGGTGTATTTATGTACATTTTTGGTGGAAATTTAGTTGTCTGGCACACAGAACTCGGTAAAAAGCACACCACAACTTAACAATTTCATATTCAGATGCTTATGTCATTCAAAGACTCTTGGCAGTTAAGATAAACTAATTTCAATTGCTAAGATAGTAATATATGTAAAACGTTTCATATAGTATGTGCTGACTGTGGTCTTCGATAAATGTTTTCGAAGTTTATGTTATTAACACAATACGAGGGACTGGATCTCACGACTTCTGTCAGCTGTGCACAAAGAGTTTTTGCAGTAATGTGTTTGCACGTGAAGCGTTTACTATGTGTCAACACTTTATCAATACGAAAAATTCTGACCTTCGTAAAACACCCACTTCGGCGTCTACATGTTAGACAAAGCTAATGAGCAAAATTAAATACTGAGTACTGTCCTGTTGGATGGGGGCAATCTACTTGCGATACGAGGACTGTTCTGTGTCTCTGACCGGCGACCTGAATTTACTGGAATTTTTATGCGCAGGTGAATCGCTTCGCAACTTGCTGGCAAAGTTTCAAGGTGGCCTCAGTCAAGCCAGGAAGCCACGGTAACGAGTGTGTAACAGACACGCTGGTAGTTCCTCTCTCTGGAGGGGGTAAGAAGTCACACACGTTAAATAATATCGCTTGAAATTGTCTGGACGTGAATAACCACCGATTTTTGCCGTGACTGTCCTTCATATTGTATTCACCATTACCAAATTCGAAGCCACCACAATCTACCCATAGAGCTTATTGTAATAGTCATCATAAGTGTAATCTATATGAAGCTAATCCCCAGTCCGAGGGACAGTTTGAACATAGTACTCCTTTAATAGACTTGGTTCTATTGTAAGTGGCGTGCCCTGCCACTTCTGTCTTACGCAACCTGTTATGGCGGGGGGACATCATAACGTGCACTCCGAACCGATGTGCTATTTGGGATTTGCGTGTAACCTACGAATGAGGAAAGAAATGAGATTTTGCTACAAAAATATCATTAATCTTTAACACATTATATCTGCGTGTTGTTTATAAATGGGCATTTTTGTTTTGTTTTAAAAACACACGAAGCTGTTGTCCGCCTTTTTAATCATTAAAATGCTTTGATTCATTGTATAATTAATGGCAGTAAACTATTAGCACTTCAGTTAATGGTAAAAGTAGAGACAGATTTTTTAATGAAAGTGTTAGGTTAATAGGAGCCAAATGATGGGATATATGCTTTGAATTCTTTCCCTAAAGATTCTCTGACGCCTTTCATTTGAAATGTTGGACCAATGGTAATTCTGATAAATTTGTCTGGCGTGTATGAGTCAGGGCTGATGTAAGCGTTAAATTTTGCTATGAAGACAGTCGATCATTTTGTTATGCTGCGATCTACTGCCATAGACTATAAATGGAGCGCGATGAGGCAATGAGTAAGGCACTAAACCCGCATTCGGAAAGAAGGAAGTTCAAATCCAATCACCGGTCAATGCTGGGACGCGAATGCAGGGATTAGCCTTTTGAAACGAAAAAGGGAAATATCTCGCAGTGTCCTAGTCATAAATGACTATATGTTATTCTTTTCCTCAACGGCTTTTATTACAATCCATAAAGGTTTGGCAGTAGTATGAAGAGCCGGTATAGCTTTAGTCCAGTTGCTAACCCTCAAATCCTTAGAGGAGGAGTAAATTTGGTATAAAACTTTGTAATCTTAGCTGCAAATTTTATTAATTTGCTTGCAAAAAGGTTAGCTGCCATTTACGTCGCAATAAAATACAGCGTCACTGCAAGTGCTCACCGAGGAGGGGACACAATTCCATATATGGGTCGTGTTTGTAGACGGCAGCACCATACAGGTTATTAATGGACGATAAAACCTCTAGCATGCTGTTGAATCACAAAAGGATCCAAGTCTTAGAACAAAATAGGTAGAAATACACAGAGCTACATTTTATTGGGGCATTGCAAAATATTCTCCTCTAGCATGATACCGAAAAAGTTTTTTTTGTTATGTTCGTACATGAAGCTCAATAGCGGAAGTCATTTGCCAATATATGGGCAAAATAGTTTTGCTTACACGGTATAGTAAGTGTAATATCATGCCATCATAAAATTCTTTGGTTCTGAACAATTTATTCCGGTAAAGAAATTCTCCTGAAGTTGATGAAGGTCTGTAATTTTCAACAGTTCGGGAATTAACAAACGAATTCAAGGTGGCCACATTTCTCTTCATGACGATCTATGTCAAGAACGGATAATGAAGAATAAAATCCGTTACCAGTCACAGTTGAAGGTTGTTTATTTAAATCATGGCAGATTTCGAGCTCAGAAGCTTCAGAACACTACACATTCAGTTTCATGTTTTTACATTCAATGGTAGAGTTCTACCTTAAAGGCAATGTACTTGAGGCTGACTAGAGATACATAAGTGAAACCACTGGATGGGGCAAAGTGACAGTAGCGACAACTTTGTTGGCACAGCAACCACAGCTATGCGAAATCATCTTGGGTTTATAAACTGCTTCAGTAGTTGAACATACTTTGATATAGCTAGAATGACCAAACAGTAATTACACATTTGTCGCCAAAGTAATGATTTGAACCAAATCGTAATTGCATATTCCTTTGACTGTAATTTCTGTATTCGAATGGAAGCGCGTTGGATGATGGAAGCTCATGTCTCATCTACATCTGTAACATTTTAGGTGGCATTAATGTGTGGAAATCACAATATGGTCGCTCGAAAGATTACTTTGGTAACAAATGTGGAATTAAGAGTTGGATAATCCATCTGTATATAAGTACTTTTAGCTCTTGTCACTTAGAATGGCCCGGCCCCTGTGGCCGAGCGGTTCTTGGCGCTTCAGTCCGGAACCGCGCTGCTGCTACGGTCGCAGGATCGAATCCTGCCTCGGGCATGGATGTGTGTGATGTCCTTAGGTTAGTTAGGATTAGGTAGTTCTAAGTCTATGGGACTGATGACCTGAGATGTTAGGTCCCATAGTGCTTACAGCCATTTGAACCATTTGAAGTTAGAACGGTTTCATTAATTTCTCGACTGTCAACCTCATGTAATTTGCATTTTACATTCAATAGTGAACTCCACCACTGAATGCGGAAACATAAAACTGAATGTTTAACCTTGTGAATACGGACATACGTCCGAAACCAGTCGCGACTTAAATAAACACCCTTCAATTGTGACTGGTAGTTGATTTTATTTTACATTATCCTTTAATCGGAAGAATTTTCCTTTTATGGAAAAATGGCTCTGAGCACTATGGGACTTAACTTCTGAGGTCATCAGTCCCCTAGAACTTAGAACTACTTAAACCTAACTAACCTAAGGACATCACACACATCCATGCCCAAGGCAGGATTCGAACCTGCGACCGTAGCGGTCGCGCGGTTCCAGACTGTAGCGCCTAGAACCGCTCGGCCACACCGGCCGGCTTTTATGGAAAAAATACGTCGAGAACATCTCAGTACCGCTACCACAGACCAAAACATCGAAAAAGTACACAAAGTGGTACTGAATG
Organism: Schistocerca serialis cubense; assembly: GCF_023864345.2. Lineage (NCBI taxonomy): Eukaryota > Metazoa > Arthropoda > Insecta > Orthoptera > Acrididae > Schistocerca > Schistocerca serialis. The sequence goes on from NC_064638.1 coordinate 341,832,844, forward strand.
ATGGGTGATTACAGCAGTGCGAAGTAGCTGACGCCTCAGGAATGTGAGATGAAAGAGTCCGGTAGAATTTGCGTGAAGAATTTGAAAAGCGCCCATATTTGGGGTGGCTTCTTTATTGGATAGGCCTATGGGGAGGCCTCACTGCCAGGCCTCGAACATTTATAAAAACCATTCTTTTTCATTACACGCATCAGGGGACCAGTCGGCAAGCAAGAAGTTCTTCACAATATAAGAACTGTAATTTGCAGTTATTTTAAACTGTATCAGCGGCTCGTCGGAACATTTCATTCTCATCCCTCGCCATTCCCTCGATGTGACAGGACCTTTGCTGTATCTCTCAGTCTGGAAATATCACTAGGTATCATCACTCGGTATAACGTCTCAGGCGACAATTACAGCTTGACCCGAATAACTCAGTCTCAGTTTTAAGGAATCGTCAATGGACTTAGCGTCACTGCTGACGGCCAAAAACAATGTAACTACCCACAATGACTGATGTTGTATTACAGGACAAAGCAGGAAAAGGACAGCTACAAGATAAGAAGCCGCTAGCTGAAACAAGGGAGTATTCTATGCAGTGGTAACATCTTTGTACGTTGCCCCATTAATATTCCATGAAATTCATGTCGGGCGGTTTGGGTGGCCAAATCATTCGCTCGAACTGTCCAGAATGTTCTTCAAAGCAATCGCGAACAATTGTGGCCCGTAGGCATGGGACATTGTCATCCATAAAAATTCCATCGTTGTTTGGGAATGTGAAGTCCATGAATGGCTGCAAATGGTCTCCAAGTAGCCAAACATAAAACATTTCCAGTCAATGATCTGTTGAGTTGGATCAGAGAACCCAGATCATTCGATGTCAACACAGTCCACACCATTATTGGGCCACCACCAGATTGCACAGTGCCTTATTGACAACTTTGAGTCCTTGGCTTCGTTGGGTCTGCGCCGCACTCGAACCCTCCCATCACTTCTTATTAACTGAAACCAGGACTCATCTGATGCAGCCACAGCTTTCCAGTCGTCTAGGGTCCAACCGATATGAGTACGAGCCCAGAAGAGGGACTGCAGGTGATGTCGTGCTGTTAGCAAGGGCACTCGCATCGGTGGCCTGCTGCCATAGCCCATTGACGCCAAATTTCGCTGCACTTTCCTAACGCACGTGTTCGTCCTACTTCCCACACTGTTTTCTTTGGTTATTTCACGCAGTGTTGCCTGTCTGTTAGCACTGACAACTCTACGGAAACGCCGCAGCCCTATGTCGTTGGATTAAGCCCGTCAGCCAATGCGTTGTCCGTGGTGAGAGGTAATGCCTGAAATTTTGCAGACTCTTGATGTTGAGGACCTCAGAATACTGAATTCTATAACGATTTCCGAAATGGAATGTCCCTTGCGTCTATTCCAACTACCATTCCGGTTCAAAGTCTCTTGATTTCCGTCGTGCGGGCGCAATCACGTCGGAACATTTTCACGTGAATCACCTGAATACGAATGATAGCTGCACCAATGCAATGCCCTGTTACCCCTTGCGTACGCGATACTGTCGCCACCTGCATATGTGCGTATCATTGTCTCACGAATTTCATCACTCAGTGCATATCTGTGCATATTATAAATCAAAGTCCTGCCGTGTTGTTTCTGTCTGCATGCTAGCTTAATCCCAGGAACTACTATAGGGATTTTGATACGGTTCATACTGCTAGATAGTGATTCACAAGGAAGCTTCGTGCATATAATTTATTACCACTATGTTGACTGGAATACTCTCTTTCAAATTCTAAAGGTGGCAGGGGTAAAATACAGGGAGCGAAAGGCTATTTACAATTTGTGCAGAAACCAGATGGCAGTTATAATAGTTGAGGGGTATGAAAGGGAAGCAGTGGTTGGGAAGGGAGTGAGACAGGGTTGTAGCCTCTCCCCGATGTTATACAATCTGTATATTGAGCAAGCAGTAAAGGAAACAAAAGAAAAATTTGGAGTAGGTATTAAAATCCATGGAGAAAAATAAAAACTTTGAGGTTCGCCGATGACATTGTAATTCTGTCAGAGACAGCAAAGGACTTGGAAGAGCAGCTGAATAGAATGGACAGTGTCTTGAAAGGAGGATATAAGATGAACATCAACAAAAGCAAAACAAGGATAATGGAATGTAGTCGAATTAAGTCGGGTGATGCTGAGGGAATTAGATTAGGAAATGAGACACTTAAAGTAGTAAAGGAGTTTTGCTATTTGGGGAGCAAAATAACTGATGATGGTCGAAGTAGAGAGGATATAAAATGTAGACTGGCAATGGCAACGAAAGCGTTTCTGAAGAAGAGAAATTTGTTAACATCGAGTATAGATTTAAGTGCCAGAAAGTCGTTTCTGAAAGTATTTGTATGGAGTGTAGCCATGTATGGAAGAGAAACACGGACAATAAATAGTTTGGACAAGAAGAGAATAGAAGCTTTCGAAATGTGGTGCTACAGAAGAACGTTGAAGATTAGGTGGGTAGATCACGTAACTAATGAGGAGGTATTGAATAGGATTGGGGAGAAGAGAAGTTTGTGGCAAAACTTGACTAGAAGAAGGGATCGGTTGGTAGGACATGTCCTGAGGCATCAAGGGATCACAAATTTAGCATTGGAGGGCAGCGTGGAGGGTAAAAATCGTAGAGGGAGACCAAGATATGAATACACTAAGCAGATTCCGAAGGATGTAGGTTGCAGTAGGTACTGGGAGATGAAGAAGCTAGCACAAGATAGATTAGCATGGAGAGCTGCATCAAACCAGTCTCAGGACTGAAGACCAACAACAACAACAACAACAACGTCAAGAAACTCGTCCAATTAAGTACTTAATGCTCCGCGTGCGAAGTCGGGCTGGTCGCTAGTTGTGCACAAATTATAATTGAAGGTGCAAATTACTAATTAGCGATCTCACCCCCATAATAGTTAAGTGAGTGCAGATACTATACGGGGTAACACAATTTTTAGCCGGCCAGTGTGGCCGAGAGGTTCTAGGCGCTACAGTCTGGAACCGCGCGACCGCTACGGTCGCAGGTTTGAATTATGCCTCGGGCATGGGTGTGTGTGATGTCCTTAGGTTAGTTAGGTTTAAGTAGTTCTAAGTTCTAGGGGACTGATGACCTCAGAAGTTAAGTCCCATAGTGCTCAGAGCCATTTGAACCATTTGAACACTTTTTACTTTTCATGCTATGAGTAGCTTATGTAGTCATCAGCGAGTGTAGTTATTTAAGCAAATACATAGTAAGTCTGTTCCAAATACATTTTATTGGATAATTTTGTTAAGGAAATGTGAATTCGTAGTAAACTTAGAGCTACAAACGTTGAGTGTTTTACATTGTTTCTGTGTAGTAACAAAAACAAAAAAATGAAAAGAAATTGTCTTTCTACTACCGTCATACGGTGCTATTTTTGTTTCCCTGATATGCGGCTTTGTCTGCAGTTGAAATCATAGTACAGTTCTTACACATAAATTAGTCACAGATCGTCCTATACCTGCTTTCATAAGTTGTTGTTAGAAGAACTGACAATTGCCGTCTAAAATGTCTTCGTTAAAAGTGAGAGACAGGCGTTAATGTTCTCTGTAGCACTACCAAGAGGAGATCCCCCTCAACTCTCTGTGCGATGGGCGGGCCGGTAGAGGGCTCGCAGACTCTTTCAATCCCATGTTCTCTTTATTCTATATAGTACTTTCCCTTCTTTCTTACAATTTGATCTCAATGTATAAGAGTTTTTTTTTATTATTTTTTTTTTTTTTGAGTCATTGGTCTTCTGACTAGTCTGATGCGGCCCACCACGAATTCCTCTCCTGTGCCAACCCGTTCGTCTGAGAGCAGCATTTGCAATCTACATACTCAATTATTCGTGGAATGTATTCCAATCTCTGTCTTCCTCTACAGATTTTACCCTATACAGCTCCCTCCTGTACATCCGTCCGATGTTTTAACACATGTACTATCTGTTGAGTGGTACTTAAGATAAGTAAATAAATTAGAGAAATTAGAAAATAAATGAAAAACTTAGTTTAGTTTAGAAGAATTACACACTGGCAAACGACGGACAAAGCAGCAGTGGGAACGGCCGGCGCTTGCAAGTCAGCATAGCACGTTCAGGAGAAGCTGTCGATTCAGCCGTCAGGGCATCGCCCGACCGGCTCACGTGTTTCTCAGTTGTCATATGTGAGCAAAGGCCCTCGCCTACATTCCAAGAGCCAATGACTGACGTTAAGAAGATTCTTCGAGAAGCTTTTCAACGTGACAGACGAGGCAATGACCGTGAAGTCGTTCACCTCCAGTGAACTGAAGTACGCGAGACGCAGTGGGCCCGACAAGGAAAGAAGAAGAGTAGCAGTAGTTTTCAGTCGGTTTCGGTGCTGAAGACCGTCATGCAAGAAGAGACTACATCATGCATAGGCGCACCAAGTCCGCCGCTGTAATGGAATAGCAAGCAGCAGCCTCGGCGCCAGAAGACAGAAGTTAAAAGGTATTTGAAGTCTGATTTTTACATACCCGGGTGACTCTTGAGGACGTGAAGGAGACGGCCTCACATCAGCAGTCACCTGTGAGCTGGGATGAAGATCTGACAGCCGAAGACTGGCAAGCTGTAGTCCGTTGTTCGAGTTCGGAACACTGGCCTTCCCCCGCCGCGCCGCTCCGCTGGCCGACGCACAACACTGACACACGCGGCCGCTTAGAGAAGAGAAACACTGGGACGCCACATCCAAGGTATCACCGTCCGATGAACAACTTCGCTCTCAATAATTAAACGGGCCACAGCACGATGCGCGTCTCCAGTCAACTGGGCGAGACGGCGACACGAGATACACACCGCCACGCGTAATGAGGCGCCGCCGCTGCCGCAGCAGAAGGCTTCGCAAACGACACAGCTGCCGCTCTCCGAGCCAGAACATCCAGCAAGGGAACAGTTGTACAAATCTTCAATAAAAGTTATCTTATGTAAAAATGCTGTTTCATTCTACCTCGTACCCGAGCCAAGGAAGAACCCACCCTGCCCACATGTTGTTGAGAGAGAAAAATTAATTTATTTAGTATTTTTACCCTGACATAATGCTTTAGAATCAAATGCACTTTGCAGTAATGCTCATCCTGACAACTGACTAGCATCAAAAAGAGAAAACCCAGTTACATTTAGTGACAGACCTGTTACATATCATCATGTCCTCTCTTCTTGTCTATGTTTTCCATACATTCCTTTTCTCGACGATTTTCGGTGAACCTCGTCGTTCGTGGTCTTGTCAGTCCACCTAATTTTCAACATTCTTCTATAGCATCACATCTCATATGCTTCGTTTCTCGGCCGTTCCGGTTTTCCTACAGTCGAAAAAATTTCAAATGTGTGTGAATTACTAAGGGACCAAACTCCTGAGGTCATCAGTCCCTAGACCTACACACTACTTAGACTAACTATGCTAAGAACGACACACACACGCACACGCACACGCACTCACACCCATACCCGAGGGAGGACTGGAACCTCCGGCGGGAGCGACCACGCAGTCCGTGACACGGCGCCTCAAACTGCACGGCCACTCCGCGCTCTGCAGTCCATGTTTCACTGTCATACAATGCTATGCTCAAAATGCACATTCTCAGAAAATTTCTTCCTCAAATTAAGACCTATGTTTGATACTAGCAGACTTCTATTGGCCAGGAATGTCCTTTTCCCCCTTTGGTAGTCTCCTTTTTACATCCTCCTTGCTCCGTCCATCATAGATTATTTTGTTACCTAGGTAGCAGAATTCCTTAACTTACTTCTTGATCACCAACTGTGATGTTTCTTGCTGTTCTGATTTCTGCTACTGATCATTACTTTCGTTTTTCTTCGATTTACTCTCAATCCAGAGTCTACACTCATGACGCTGTTCATTCCATTCAGCAGATCTTGTAATTATTCTTCACATGTTATTTTAGTTACATTTAAATTGTGCACGATATGCATTAATGACTTAAGGTCCTTTTTTACTAAAGTGTCTTGACAACTAATTTCTAAATTTAAACATAAATTTGTTCGTTTTCCAGGAAGTAAGTACATTACAGAATGTGCTACGATGACTTACACTTTTTTGTAACTGTGTACCTTATCATCTATTTTTTTAAGTCTAAACTAACTATAAATACATGTTTCACAGTCATATTATACATTGCAGGAATTTTTTAATTACTCATATTGTCAATTAATGTCCTCTGCTGAATTTTTCTGTCTGAATGTGAAGGCTAATGTTAAGAAGTACCGCAAGGGTTTTAATACGGATTTCACTAATAGATAGACTGACTCAAGAGGAAGGTTTGTGTATATCATTTATTTCTGATACGTCAGATCGTTGTTCAGCTTACTTAATATTATCCGTGCGGAGAGGGACGCGTCACTAGTGGACATAAAACTGACCTGTACTTAGCAACAAGATGAAAGACGATATATAGATCCATGTTGCTCCCTTCCAATCATTATACGTCGACTGTGTTTGATCTCAGCAGTATACAGTATAATTTGTGTGGCCATATTGTCCGTAGTTGCTTTACGATTTTTGAGTGTATTCTCGTTCTGTAGTTGCAACTACAAAAACGTGTCTGCGTTTATTTTTTCGCCAGACGCGTTTCGCTTCCACCCGACCCCCACCCTTCCCAGTTTCATTTCATTTCTTGTTCCTCACTTTCTCCTGCAACTCACACACCATGACACTACTGTGCGCTTATGTCCACTCATCATAGCTTCTACTTTCCCCACAAAAAACTCCATCAGTGTTCCTTCACTACTGTCACATAACATATGAATACACAGCAATATTGTTAAATACAATTACACACATACAATAAAATAATTAAAAAAATGTATAGGTCAAAGATGAAATATTAGAAAAATTATGAGTGAATCACTACAAAACACAAACCGTAATACGCATTTAGAAGTATAAAAACAAACAGAAAACAGTGTTGCACGAAAAAGTGTGCTCTGTAAAACATAAAAAATGCATAGTTCTGCAGAGCAACTAAAATTAGACCAACTATCAGTATCTAAAGAAGAAAAACGTCAACGATGTGCTAGCAGACGGCATTTCCCGATGTAGGCGAGAAGTCAAGCAGAAATCGCCGTAAGTGCGAAACATAATGTTAACGAACTGGTTTTTTATCCTAAAGCAAATCAGAATGTAAGTAAATCTGTTACAGGCCACTAATCCTGCTTTACCTCAATAAAGCAAAACGCGTCTGATGAAAAAAGCTCGCATTTTGCGTAGCTGTAACGACAGAACGAAAATACCCTCAGCGTTTTTTGTGATGATAGTGCTTTTAGAGACTGTCAGCAGTGGATGAATGTTCAGTTTGTGCAATTGTCATCGTTATATAATAGCTGATACGGAATGTCCTACTTGGTGACTGATTTATGGCGCCACTTTTTGGTTACAATGGATCTACAATCCTTTTTTTATGTTCAGAGGATTGCTTTTCCTCCGCTATTACTCTTCGTTGATCATGTTTTGCCACGAATCATGTTCGCCACCATCCTTTTCAGCTCCGTTCCTCTCGATGCACTTGACAAATTGCGAGTCCTCGGCTCGCTTGCGCCGATAATCGTTCTACAACCAAGTCAAAGAGGACCTATCTAAGCTGCGAAGTGGTAAAGACGTTAACTTCATATATAGATGGAACAAGTTTTAAATCTTCATCCACGCAGATTTCTCGTACTTTCTTTAAATTGCTTCAGACGAAATACAGAGTAGTTCCTTAAAAAAATCCACAGTTAAAATCATTTTACCCTTCCCATTCGTACCACACTGGACTAAAGCGAAGTTTCTAATGACACATCTTGATTTTTTAAAATGTAAATGAACTCTGCTTTGATAACTCGCGACTATACATCAGTGCGAAGGAGCATGTTATACATCGACATGCATGTTACGCTCTAACTTCCTCAACTGCCACAACAAACACATTTACCACCTACCAAAGATTAGGTTCAGATAAATATTTTCAGTATTTTGAGACACCTCTGTTTTTAGATCCAATGCTCAGGAGAAAATGGGGGCGCCATTACGTTCTCTAGAGAAATAATTATGCGGATCAGAACATTGTTTTCTTTGTTTACTCTTCATGCGGAAGTTGGTTTGAGCATAGATACGACACGAGGGAGGACTTTGTGGTTGTTCACAGTGAGTCACGTCCTATAGCACTCACTTCCGCGTTCCTTGTTTCCATTCCCTCCGTCGGATTTGGATGCTGTTATGCTGTTATCATCAGTCATTCGGCGAACAGTCTCACAAGAGTTTAAATCAAATGATATTTCCAGAGGAACACTTCTCAGTGGTTATACAACACCAAGGAGTAAGTTTGGTTTGCGTGCCACAGGAGATATAAGCAAAATCGTCCCCGCGGTTATGAATCACACTGTAAACGAGCCGATGCGAGAAAAACGGGCTGTCCGGAAGCGTCAAACATTTTACACCATCTTGTCAGTGACATCTGGCTACAGTGTCCAGCGACAGTAATTATAAATTGTCTGCAGAAGTCACTTCGTTTTGTTCTTTATTTTAAGCAGCGGAAGGACTTCTACACATACTTCGCTCTAATTTCAAGGCCCTGAAAATTTGTTACTACTTTACATTTCTCAGTCCCTCACTGCATAGAAGTTCCTATTACGTACAAATAAGACTGCTGTGCGAAGTAGTACATTGCACTGTTCCTCCTTAAGTTGTTGAAAGGCATTTGCAATGTTAGTAGCAAACATTTGTTAAATATTGAACATGTCCAGGAAGCGGAAGATGTGTAGAAAGTCCATCCCGAGCAAAAGAGGTTTGGCTGAATCGTAAGCTGACACTATTGCCTCTACGGAAACTACAAACTTCGCTCACTGTATTATATCTCCGTCACTCCTACTACAGTCAAACACATGGACATTTTCATCAGAGAAAATTGGTAACATTTTGGAAAAATGTTGATTGCCACAGTATACGGCTAGCGAAATTATATTAATCTCTTTCTCGATTACTTTTATCACTACACTGACGCTTCTATGTTTCCGTGTGTTAATCGTTTCCTTGCAGTAACACACTCTAACCAATAGTGTTCCATTCCGTGTCGCCTGACAGCAGATCCATATAAAAAATTTTCGTAACTCCAGCGGCATATTACAACATTAGCAGTGTCTTATTTCATCACTGACATCACTACATGACGTATTAACCTGATATGGTAGAGAACTACTAGGACTTTCAGTATTCGCACAACCATCGATGCCTCCGACCAATTCGTTCCGATGCAGTGACCGATCTTCATTTTGAACTTCTTGGCTTCAACTATTGGGGGATTCTGCTTAGCAAAGTTATGAGAAAGCACACTAAATTTTTGAGCCGCTGAAACCACATGAAAAGCGTGACCAGTATTTCATAATATATTGCTCCAAAACAGCTGAAGGACAATTGTTAGTTATGTTTCAGTTTCCGCAGTAGTACTATGACCGTTAATGGAGTATGCTTCAAAACATTCCGTTCTGCAGATGAAATTGCCTTGTTGGTCAGAAATGGAGATTAGCTGCAGAGAGCGCTTCACCAGATCAGCCGAATCCTTATAGAGAAGTGCGAGACGAAGACTAACAGAGACAAAACATAAATCATGAGGTGGGCTAGAGACAGAAAGCAACACGCAATCGTACTCTTCAAAGGCGAAAAGCAGGCACAAGTGACTACATTCAGATGTATCACAACAGATGGTGATGCACAAAGAATGATATAGCTATCCCAGACAACAGAGCTAGTTATCCAGAAAACAACACTACTGATGTCAAACAACGTCTCAGTCTCGACTACTAGGAAACTATTCTCAAAGAACTGAAGCATACGCTTGTATGGGGTGGAAACTTGAATGCTGAAGAAGGCAGAAAAGAAAAGATTGCAAGCTTCCGACGTGTGGCGTTGCAGGAGGAGCAGATACAGATTGAGAGAGTCTCAGACAAATAAGTGTTGAGAAGAGCAGAAGCGACAAGGAACCTACGGAAAACAGTCACTGCTAGGAGGAACAACATGGTTACCACCTGTTCCACCATTCATCCCAGTTCATTACTGTGATAGAGATACTTCTGAAGAGTACAAGACAGAGAAGATGAACGACATAGAAGTCCATGGATTAATAACAGGGAAGAAACCCTGCGAGGTCGCAAAAAGCCAATGATGTTACAGCATTCGACGTCCCACATATTGCCTGCCATGCAACCACAATATTGGCTGATAATATGAACAGGGAGCGGGACTGTAAGTTCCAATGGTGAGCACAGCATGAGGCTACGAAGCGTAGTTCAACTGTTTAGTTGACGAGTAACTATCAACATTGTTACAGTGGTAGTGGTGTTGACACAGAGCAGAGCGATGGCGACGATAAACAAAGCAGACATTGCATTATATCTAGAACAACAATTACCGAAGTTGACATTTCGTCAGAAAGGAGCCCAAGGAATTTCACAGAGTGAGAAAAAAGTGGAAGGTGAAATATTAGTGTTTCTGCAGGATAAGTCAATAGAATGCGTAGTGTCGTATACACTCGACTGTGTGGACAACGTACGAGGTGCATTCAAGTTCTAAGGCCTCCGATTTTTTTTCTCCGGACTGGAAAGAGATAGAAACATTTGCATTGTTTTAAAATGAGGCCGCGTTCATTGTCAATACGTCCCAGAGATGGCAGCACCGTATGGCAGATGAAATTTTACTGCCAGTGGCGAGAATGAGAACTGTTTTAAATACTTAAATTGGCGACGTTTTCCTTACTTGAACAGCGTGCAATCATTCGTTTTCTGAATTTGCGTGATGTGAAACCAATTGAAATTCATCAACAGTTGAAGGAGACATGTGGTGACGGGGTTATGGATGTGTCGAAAGTGCATTTGTGGGAGCGACAGTTTAATGAAGGCAGAACATCGTGTGACAACAAACCGAAACAACCTCGGGCTCGCACAAGCCGGTCTGACGACATGATCGAGAAAGTGGAGAGAATGGTTTTGGGGGATCGCCGAATGACTGTTGAACAGATCACCTCCAGAGTTGGCATTTCTGTGGGTTCTGTGCACATAATCCTGCATGACGACCTGAAAATGCGAAAAGTGTCATCCATCACAAATGCTGACGGACGACCACACGGCTGCCCGTGTGGCATGTTGCCAAGCAATGTTGACACGCAACGACAGCACGAATGGGACTTTCTTTTCGTCGGTTGTGACAATGGATGAGACATGGATGCCATTTTTCAATCCAGAAACAAAGTCAGTTCAATGGAAGCACATAGATTCACCGCCACCAAAAAAATTTCCGGTAACCGCCAGTGCTGAAAAAATGGTGTCCATGTTCTGGGACAGCGAGGGCGTAATCCTTACCCATTGCGTTCCAAAGGGCACTACGGTAACAGGTGCATTCTACGAAAATGTTTTGAAGAACAAATTCCTTCCTGCACTGCAACAAAAACGTCCGGGAAGGGCTGCGCGTGTGCTGTTTCACCAAGACAACGCACCCGCACATCGAGCTAACGTTACGCAACAGTTTCTTCGTGATAACAACTTTGAAGTGATTCCTCATGCTCCCTACTCACCTGACCTGGCTCCTAGTGACTTTTGGCTTTTTCCAACAATGAAAGGCACTCTCCGTGGCTGCACATTCACAGCCGTGCTGCTATTGCCTCAGCGATTTTCCAGTGGTCAAAACAGACTCCTAAAGAAGCCTTCGCCGCTGCCATGGAATCATGGCGTCAGCGTTGTGAAAAATGTGTACGTCTGCAGGGTGAATACGTCGAGAAGTAACGCTAGTTTCATCAAATTCGGGTGAGTAGTTAATTAGAAAAAAAATTGGAGGCCTTAGAACTTGAATGCACCTCGTAAATGAGGAGTACAATGATGACAATAAGTGCTTAACAAGTGAAAATGATACTGAAACAGGTGTCTAGCCTTGAAGTTCATCATCCTTGTCGGACAAGGAACCACAAATCCCCTCTCCAGTGGAACGAAGTAAAGAACAATCATAGTCCAAGGAGCGGATACTGAACATAATTACCTGCACGGAAGATCATCCACAGCATAGTAAAAAGACAATTAGAATGCATTTCGAACAACTCCACAGCAATAGGACCGTGTAGTACATAAGAAAAACTACGGATTCCGAGGGAGGACACGTCAGACTTGTTACGAAAACTGGTGTTTGCGCTTTTCAGGGATGCTCGATGCAATTTATAGGATGTGCGTGGTAGTGACCATCTACGTTATGCACATCAAATTGCGCGCGACGTAGATTACAGTGATTTTAAGGGAAGCAGTGGATGGTTGCATAACTTCAGTGTTACAGAAATGGAAGACTTAAGATAACGAAATTTCAAGCAAAGCCTCAAGTTGGCGATACACAGCAAACTGCGGAATCAGCCTGAAAATTTGTACATGTGATAAACAAACTCACCCCATCGTTCAGTAAGGAATCTGTTTTCAGGTCCGACCAATCTGAATTTGAAGAGGAAATGCATGTAAAAGGAATCCTCAAACTGGAGGTACCAAGAGAATTGATCAACTAACATCAAGGCCATAACGCACTGGTATACAATTATGGCGATTGTTAATCTGGATGGTAAATTCACTGGAAAGTTAACTATTGTGCCGAGAGAAGTTGGAGGTGCTCTACTCCCGACGATTCTTTCTCGTGTGCGTTGGTTGGTTGGTTGGTTGGTTGGTTTGGGGAAGGAGACCAGACAGCGTGGTCATCGGTCTCATCGGATTAGGGAAGGATGGGGAAGGAAGTCGGCCGTGCCCTTTCAGAGGAACTATCCCGGCATTTGCCTGGAGTGATTTAGGGAAATCACGGAAAACCTAAATCAGGATGGCCGGACGCGGGATTGAACCGTCGTCCTTCCGAATGCTCGTGTGCGTGATCTTACAAGGACAGCATGAAATATTTACGTCACAGCAAGCAAGAGTGAGAAAATGGGCATAATAGAACTACAACTATGATATGAGCACTGCTTTTGGCCAACGGCTGGCCAAATTGATTTGCTGTTGCTTGATTCCTGATCTGCGAATCATACTCCCTTAGAGGAACTACCCGTTCTGCAAAACGCTCATACCACCTGGATGGAACCAATTGACAATTCGGCCTCTGGATGTTTGTTTTTTTCCGTGCCTATAAAACATATTATTGCACTATCTGCAGCAACACCTTGAAGAACAGCCAGCTTCACGACAGGCTCTACAATAGACTGTTTCGCATTCGGTTGCGTGTCATCACTTTCTATCAGTTCTCATCACCCCATTATATCAACATGATTCTATACACTTGGTGGCTATAATTCAACTTTCCCTATTTAAACCTTTATAACACGGAAGTTAATTAGCGTACGAGTACCAAACTTGGTAGCATTAACGTCCAGAGTATGGGGTGGATGATTTCCATGCGTCGCAGCGCCACTGTCCAGTTCCAACTATGGCCATCAGGTGCCGTGATAAGTCATCGTGATTCATAGTCTCACACACCTGACCAGTTGCAGTGCACTTGTTGACGTGCCAACATGAGCTTGAACAAAAGGAGCAGGGCATTATAGGTGAGGCTCTCTCCACCTACTGTGCGGAGCAAGATGAAGAAGGTCGAATCAGCTGGGGAACTGGGCGTCGCTCCGGAAGAGGCCGACGACCGTTTGCACCACAGTTGGTTGATGGAATCGTTGTTTCTATGGCAGACGACGCTGCGCGCAATTTTCGATCGTCCAGAAGTGCGCGTGCTGTGTCACGACAGTTGACTATCTCGTGATCGAGTGTACGGAAGATGATTCGAACCATTCTTAAACGGTATCCGTATGAGATCCATATCGTACAGCAGCTTGCACCACAGGACCACAACGACGTGTTGACTTCGCTCTCCACTTTTTCACAAAAATGGTTCAAATGGCTCTGAGCACTACGGGACTTAACTGCTGAGGTCATCAGTCCCCTAGAACTTAGAACTACTTAAATCAGAACTACTTAAAGTAGGGTATGATGAATTAGGAAATATGCCTTTTCCTCTCCGTGACGACCTTGTCCGCCTGTGGTAAGCCTTCCGCAATCTGTATTACGCATATGCACAGCTGTTCCTTCGTCACTCGTGAAATCACTTCTGTGGTCACTCTGCTCGTACTACGAACAGCGGTGGTACTTCGACCCTCCTCAAATTGACTCACTGTCATTCAACACCTTTGATCCCTCAAACGACCATTTGTATCCATTGCTCAACAAAACTGGTCGCTATACGCAGCAGTATCACACGTCCACGGAACAGTAGCGGCCTGTCGATTGACTGCAACGGATTCGCATTAAGAAGCGTGCTGCTGTAGCACTGTTGCGAGTCCCGTTCTGACAGAACGTTTGTCAGAGCTGTCGGTTGTTAACTTCTCTCATATTCGCCACTTCAACGATCCGAACGACGTGAAACTGTCTGTATTCTCTCCTAATTGTCAAGTGCGTGTACTTGAAGAACGCATAGCTGGCGGGTAAGAAATTAGTCTGATAGAAGGGATCATTTACCTAGAAAATGTAGGGTGTTACAGAACGATACCTACGAACTTTGAGGGACTGTAGAGAGTGTTTTAAAGAAGAAATTGAGGATAGGAACCCACATCCGAAAAACATCACCCAGCGACGAGTCGAACGGGCCAACGCGTGCTGCTAGGTCACATGTTCGGCAGCGAAGGTTAGCCTGTGCCCTGACGCCTCTGCCTCTATTTTTCTAAAATTAGCGGACTGGAGTGTTGCTGTGAAAGTTGGGGATGCTTCCGACGCCAATTAACCCTCTGACTGCGGTGGACTATCACAATAGTTCAGCGACGAAGTGCCCTTAATGTGGTCCACTTCTTCACAATTTTCGAAACATCATGATATCGCTTAACTCTTATGGAATACGAAAGTCATTAGACTGCGGCGATACTTATGAATCGTCATGGGGCATAACAAGCTCCTAATCTCCGACGAGTATTTTAGTTTTGTGAAATGTTGAAAACATTATGCTGCCATCTCAAGCGATTAGCTTTCTTGTCCGTTATATCTCCTTTCTTCAGTTCTTTGCGTTTTCGCCGATTGTACCAGATGTTGATGGTGAATGGTTCTGAGGAATCGCTTTGTTCATCAACAGAGGCCGATTCGGAACATTAAATATTCTTTTGTAAAACATTCACGATCAAGGCAGCGTTAGTCTTTACGATCTGCAATTGCTGCTACGACTGGCGTTCAAAAAGTAAGTTACACATTACTATGGCAGGCCAAGTAACTTTTATAGAATGTTGTACTACTGAACGCACACTTTCCCCTTGGCCTCTGAGCGAACGGTGTTGGGAGTGGAAGCTCGCAGTAGGCTCGTAGGACGTTGGCTGTAGAGACAAGCACCGTCCCTTTTCCCGAGCAGCCATCTTATAACGTATAAAAGTCTTTCAAAAAATTTCGGAACATTAGTAATTTCGCACCAGTGGTGTGTTGGAGCGAAATGCGGTTGGGACCCCTGCGCACGCCTGTGTTAAATGTGTAACTCCCGCAAGTTTCTATGTTGAATGTCTTTTAGTTATAGTTCTGTGCTGTATTGAGTAGAGCGTCGTGTTGGTTGGTTGGTCCCACAGTTTGCTGATTTCGAGATGGCAGTATTAGAGGAGCAACGTCTGCATTACATTTTGCGTGAAACTCAAGAAAACCATTACAGAGGCACACCAAATGACGCAGGAAGTATGCGGTGATGAGTGCCACATACTGTTAATCAGTCATACAATCGGAACGCGCTGCGACGCCTGCAAGAAAACATGAGAAGGAAAAGGTCTGAAATGTGGCGAGACAATTCATGGCTCTTGCATCACGATACGCATCCGCACATTCATCTACGCATCGGCACATTCATCGGTGTTGGAGCGTGACTATTGCACAAAAAACGAAATACTGTGCTGCTTCATCCTCTGTACTCGCCGGCCGCTGTGGCCGAGCGGTTCTAGGTGCTTCATTCTGGAACCGCGCTGCTGCTACGGTCGCAGCTTCGAATCCTGCCTCGGGCATGGATGTGTGTGATGTCCTTAGTTTAATTAGGTTTAAGTATTTCTAAGTCTAGGGACTGATGACCTCAGATGTTGAGTCCCATAGTGCTTGGATCCATTTGAACCTCCGTACTCTCTAGACCTGGCCCCCGCGGACTTTTCTTTTTTATTTCCAAAGTAGAGAACCCCGTTGAAAGGACGAAGATTTACAACAATAGACGATATAAAACTGGCAAACGGCGCTTCGCACAATCTAAGATTGCTTCCGAAAATGGGAACGGCGTTGGGAGCGATGTATCGATTGTGGAGGAGAGTATTTCGAAAGAGACCATACACAACAAGCAAAAGGTAAGCTTAGAAAAATTTTGTGGGCGTAGTTCTGCAATTTTTTGAACAGACCTCGTAAAAGCAAGGAACACAGGATTAACGTATCGCAGAAGTGACACGAAAGTTTATGGCGAGTCGCTAGAAGAAACAGGTACAGCCTCTTCGCTCATTTTTGTAAATGATATTAACAATCACAACGCATACGTATCGCTACTATACTCACAAGGGCTACCTGTTGTTACGACACGCAATACTCTTTATGTTGCTACAGTTGGCAATCAGCGTAAACATTTCGGAGCGGCACGAAGTCAGCCGATTTCCACACATCAAAGAGGTGTGAAGTAAAAGTGTACGATCTTTACACATCAAAGTAACACAGATGCTCGACACTATTTTTCAACATAGTCACCAAGTCTCTGTAGACACTGGTCGGAACGTTCTACCAATCGCTCAATTCCTCGATGATAGCAATCCGCTCCTTGATCACGGAGCCATTCAAGAACCGCTGTGTGAATGTTCTAACCGTGGTAAAATCTTCGCTTGTGACCATTCAGTTCCTCGATTGCCCGGACATGGCCGTCTGTCGTCGCTGTCGATGGCCTAACTCCCCGATCAGCATCACGCAGGCCTGTGCGACTTTGCTCAAATTGTTGACACCATTTCACTACGGCTCTACGCAACATTGCGTTTGGTCCGTCACCGCTAGAATTTCACGGTGAATATGTGTGCAAATTACATGTTTTGCCTACAGGAAACGTAATGTCCCGCGTACTTGAGCTTTGGAATACGGTTCTAGTTTCCGTGCGATTTCACTTCCACACCGTGGGGCACCTTTTATCCGCACTGCAGCAAAACTATATCGGCATGAAATTCAAAACACGTCCTCTCTTTGACAATGTGCCACTCTTTTTGCGTAAACGGTCTTAGCTAAAAAATGTTCAAATGTGTGTGAGTTCCTAATGGACCGAACTGCTTAGATCATCGGTCCCTAGACTTACACACTACTTAAACTAACTTATACTAAGAACAACACACACACCCATGCGCGAGGGAGGACTCGAAACTCCGGCGGGAGGGGCCGAGCAGTCCGTGACATGAAGCCTTAACCGCGCGACTACTCCGCGAGGCCGGTCTTAGCGTGGGACGACGTCTAACTTACTTTTGGAGGTCCCCTCGAATAACGGTTTCGACACCGAGAATATAAACAGGTCGACAGCGAAAAAGTGGCGCCCTGAATTTGAAATCGTTTATAATACTTGATTATAAAGAAATCGATGGAACTAGCAGACCACAGCGATATACTCATTAAAAGAGTGAAAAGCACGAGGAATATCTAAGTGGTGCATGAAATTACTCTTCCATATTTTGAGAATAGCGTTGTTCAACGCATTTTCATTATTCCGAAAATATGGGACGAAAATGAAGAATCAAATACCGTACTTCATTTGAGTGTAATTAGAGAACTTTTCGAAACCTTTCACGTCGAGCGAGAGAAAGCACGAGGTAGCAAATGTCAAGAATGCTCTAAAAGATTCGCCGCCTCGACTCATTTACCAGGTTAGAGGGAAAAGTACAAGACGTTTACGAAAAATGGTGCTCGGAAGCAAAAGCTGTGTCATCCCTTGGCAGAACATGAGAAAGCTCCCCATTAAAAAAAGACTTATTATAAAGAACACAGTATAAATCTTTGTGCTTTTGCGTACTTCAAAATATACCGCAAACAACTTTAGCAGTATTTTATCTCTTTTAGCCATGTTTGGAACAAATGTGTGGATGTCACAATTGTAAATGTATCTTCTGTATATGGTATGAAACTACATCAGAAACGAATGTAAATAATTTACACACTGTAAACAAATATTCACAATTCCACAGTGCTTCTTCGAGTCCTGAGACGAAATATCGCTTAGAAATAGGCAGCGTGTCGGAAAGTGTTGAGCACCCGAGGCACGACCGCCGAGTCTTGAACGCAGCGGTCCAGGACCTGATGTCCTGAACGCTGTCAGCCCCTTTGCATGCCCGCCCGCAAATGGAACGACTTCTGCGCAAACAGATTCTTAACGGTAGGCTGTAAGTTAGACGTTTGACGTTTTCGGACGGTGGTTCCTACCTTCAGTTTGTTCCCTAAGACATCCTCCAGAAACCCACGAAGCCTGCCAATATTGTTTTGTTTCAACCTGTACAGTTATGTTCCAGAGGCTATGAGGCATAACTAGCGTCAATAGATGAGGAGTTATTAGGAAAGATTCACTCTGATCTATGTGGTAACGTGACTGAGGTCCGATGTGCGCCTTTACGAACAACAGATCTACGAGAATAGTATTCGCATTTGCGAATATGACTAAACTTTGGCTGCAACAGGCCATATGAAAACAGTTTCGGTGCCGTCTATAAAGCTTTCAATTAGTGTTAGAGTTGATTTCGATTAGGTGCTCACGAAGAGTTATGTACCCGGCTGTCTAGAACGTTTGGAGGTCGGATTAACAAAAATTAAGACTAGTCTTCAGCTGTTCTACGTAGTCTGACCTTCTTGAGTACGACGCACGAAACGTTCGTACAAACATGTAAAACTGTCAGGAAAGTCCTACTTTGACATGTTGTTCAACTGACAGGTCATATTCGCCTCTTCTTCGGTATTGGCTAACCATCAGTTACCCATTCTGCACTGTGTCGTGTTGTGGTAGGTTCGTATTAGTAACAGTATGCCTCGTCATCCGGTCCGCGTTTTTAATTTCAATCAAGTCATGACAGGCGTTCAAGTTTCGTTGTTTTTGGTCGGGAGTTAATGTGTGCAAGACAGACTTTGCCCACACTTTTCTCTTCTTCAAAACATTCTCGAGAATATTCTGAACACTTGACTTAGAAACGTTCACTTCGTTGGTCCACTACGGTCTGTGATACAACACATACACACTACAGCCTCACATCCACTACATAACACGGCCTGCTCTCAATTGACTGGTCGGATGCACATCTGTTGCTTACAGTCGTTAGTTCAAGCTGCCGCCGCAGTTACTACGTCAATTAAACGCCAGCAATAAAATCAGTCTCTGACCTTTTTGGACGGACGGTGTATAAGACGAAAGGTAATACTCAGGGACTCTTTAGGAGAGAAGATTGACTGGAAACTTGCTTATAAGGACGATAAATTTAGAGTTCTTGTTGACTATGGAAACTTTTGATATAATCCGAAGGAAATCTTTGTAACAAGCGTCGAATTCCACCACTGCCCAATAATAATTTCCTATTTGTTTTTGCTTTCCAAATGGAAGTAGATGAATTGTTGTGTTGCCCAAAGCGTAGTCCCTCTACACGTCACGGCGAATCAAAATTTTGGAAGTCCACACGGAAGAAGTTGCATTACAATGCAATCTTTGTTTACTATCACTTCAAATTCTGCATGTTTCGCTTAACTGTTCTTCAGTCTCGCACTTACCTTTTCAGTGATTTTTTTTCTTTTTTTTGGGTAGTGAAATTACTACCATAGCTTTCCATTTTGTCTTCAGTCCTCAACAATTAAAAATCTACCTGTTATGTACTTCTTAAAACTATTATCTCTGTTTCACTTCGCCTACGCTTCCCTTACGTGAGGACCAGTTCAATGCACAATCAGCCAAGCCGATGCTTGGGGTGCAAAGTTGAGAGGGTCGCTATATACGCCACAACTGTAAGATTTACAATTAGCGAGAACTGTCACGGATGGAACTGAACGTTGGAAACGAGGGAGGCAGAGGGCATCAAATGGTAACAAGCTTATGTGGAAAAATGTTCTCGAACCGACCCTGCCTTAGGTACATCTTAAATGGAAGAAGGCATTCGTGACGTCTCATCATCCTCTAAGCCTATAAAACACGGCTGTAAGGTGTGAGAAATAGAGTTTGGAGTTTCATGTGACGCAGAAGTAAGTGGAAGCGTTTGAAATAAATCACTGCTACAGCATGTTGTAAATTAGGTATGCGTAAACGGTAGAATAATAAGAGTTGCCAGACAGGAATTATGTGTAAACTAGTCAGTGGGAAATTTGTACTAAACGAAGCAACTTGTTTACCCGGTAGGTACGAAGCTTTCCAGTGGCGGCTCGTGAATATACATTCTGAGTGTTCACAAATTTTTAGATTTAGAAAAATTTGAAAGTGTTAAGTTAATAGCATCTGCTATACAACAGTTAGGCTCATCAATAAGTATATACAGCTACAACCGCTGCCAACAATAACAATAATAATAATAATAAGGTGCATAACTTATCTGATAAAAGAAAGAATTGTTTTTGTGGAATTTTGTTTTGTAAATGATTAAGTACAGTTCGGGGCAATAACGAAATAATGTGTAAGCTTTCGCAACTCACCGTTTCGCATTTTTGTGTAACTGGGAGTTTTCGTGCTTTTCCACCTTTCGGACAAATGTACAAGATCCCTAACAGATGTATTAGTTCATAAATTTACTTCCGGCTGAAAATCAGATATTCTAACACTGCACCCACACAACAACTTGGGCTAACTGTACACTTCCCTTGTTCAATGTTC
This sequence comes from Schistocerca serialis cubense, assembly GCF_023864345.2. Taxonomy (NCBI): domain Eukaryota; kingdom Metazoa; phylum Arthropoda; class Insecta; order Orthoptera; family Acrididae; genus Schistocerca; species Schistocerca serialis. Next base: position 341,853,709 of record NC_064638.1, read on the forward strand.
GTTTGCTTACAGGCACGCTTTTTTCTATTTCGTTACTCTCTCAATCAAAGGATCTAATCTCGGAGGCCGTAGTTCCTTTGGAACTAACCTTTCCTGATAATTTGCTTTTATGTCCCAGAATGAAATTTTCATTCTGCAGGAGAGTATGCGCTTATATGAAACTTCTGGCAGATTAAAGCTGTGTACCGGACCGAGACTCGAACTCGGGACCTATGCCTTTACGAGCAAGTACACTACCGACTGAGCTATCCAAGCAGGACTCACGACGCGTCCTCACAGATTTACTTTTCTGTTAGCGTTAAAAATAGATTCAACATAGCTCAGGTTTCCACTGCACGCGAAACCCGGTTCCCGCACTGCAGAAACCAACTACAAACACAAAGTGCCGTTTGTGGAAATAATTAAACGCAAATAGTAATGGCTACCAAAATGGTCACTTGACTAGTATACGAATGAGGCGCTGAGATCCATAAGGGCCTAAAGAACACCGCCGTCGATACCAGAATATCAGAGAAACCAGAGATACAACTTTTCGTGAATTTTCATATGTACAATGTGGGCCTACAGCACAGATAAACGTGACTCACCATATGATCAACAGATCTGAGAAGCAAGAATAAATACTACAATCTCATAATCGACGGTAATGTGCTTTAGGCCCTTATGATTCTTACCGCCTCAAATGGATTACTGTATGATGTAGTTCATAACTTAGTATTCTGTACCTTATTCTGAAACCCACAAAATGGATTTACCGTCAGTACAGCTTTAACATATTCTGACGTCCAATATAATTTTACTATATCTGAGGATTGTGCTATCTTCTAGCAGGATTTATGCCGACCAAACTGGGATAAAAGTCTGCTGCAGTGTGTTACCACCTGGTGGCACTGATGTAAACTTGTAGTTGACTGCCAAGGGCTAGCTGTGCACATCGTGAACCGTGTATGGTTTTCATCAAATGCGTATGTATTTGGCCCATAAGTCAGTTACGTCATGCGAATTGCGCATGCGCAAAAGCTTCTTAAAATGTGCACAACTGAAGATGTGCTCGTGACAGCGATGCCAAATTTCACAGAGTCTAGAGGAGCAGTAGCGCAGTAGGTTTAACTGCCGTGTCTTTCAGATTACAGCATCTATGTTACTTTAACAGCATTCAAAGAAAAATAACCAATAAATCTGCAGGGTGTCGAAAGTTAGGGTGTTCACGTGCTCTTGTCCTCTTACACAGCAGCTGCTACTGAAGCTTTCCAATATCAGAACGCTATTGTAGATGAAAACAAAGTTCGTAATACGTAGCACATACCATTGGTAACAAATGTGGCAAAGATGAATATGAAGAGGTTACCTACCAATAGAAAGATAGGGAAAATGCTACAAACTAACGACGTCCTTAAGATATGGACTGAGGGTAAGCGACAGATGGATTTGTAAATGACCGAAATGGTCATACTTCTTCGTCCTGAATGACATGATTTCTATGCACAAATAGCGACAGGAAGAGAAAGAAAAGGAGGGAAATGGAAGATAACCTATAGTTTTGACAATGGGAGGGGGATAGAATTTTGATAATACCACAAGTGAAGTACCTCCCTGATGTGGAAGATGTAGGAGAGATCGTGAGTTATCTTCAGCTTTGCTGAATTTACGAAGACAATCGACACACTGTTCGTTCCTACGTGCAGAACGCAACGACACATCGGCATCAGTACGCCTCACCTAGGGGCCATGCGCCCGCAGCAAATTAATGGCAAAGCGTGCGTGAGTCCCGCATGTTAGTAACCCCGCCTTTACCGTATGCCGTTTGCCGTCGCCCGCATGTTCTACAGAGGACATGCTGCAAATTTCAATTCATCGACACAATGCTACGAGAACTTCGACCAGAATGAGAGATTAGACACTGCAGCATTGTCGCTGTAGTATTTTCGCTGTAGCATTGTCGCAATTCATCAGTATCGCGAAATGTGGCGGACCCACAGAGATCTCCATAAGCTTTCACCAAATATTTTTACATTTACATCGGATACCATAGTAACTTGACACACAACGGAAGGTGGAGAAAAAATACATTGACTGAGAATACTTCGGGCAATAACGTGCCTTGTAGGGCAGTAAAAGCACGATCCATTTCATAAGATGTTGGACTGCCACTTTCCTCAGTCTCGTGCATCTTCTGGATCTTTATTAACAACATATTTCCGCGTAACGTTTGTTTTTTCATTAGTAATATATCATTTTGGTTAATATCCTGACAGGAGTAGGTAGACGAATGGTTGATTTGAGAAGGTGGGAGATAATGGGGGAGGCGAGAGGGAGGGAGCGGCGCTAACGCCTTGGCGTTAATACAGAGGGGTCCGAAAAAATGTATCCACTGTTTAAAAGTCCATAACTTGCAAACTAATTGACGGAGTTGTCTCATTTTTGGTGAAAGTGTAACTTAAAGTCCAACTTAAAGATATCACCGCGTTAGCACCATGTTAGTAAACCACTCGTAGTAATCCATTCTACGATCTGGGTCGTCCTTGTTCATTGTGTGTAGCAATCGTGGGACGTAGCACTTCCACTTTACTGTCTTCAAAATTCACCGAACACTTGAGCAACTCACTCCAGTTTCACGCGCACACTATCTCACAGACTTCTGTGGTGAGAGAGTGAATTGTTGGAACACACAACGGGAGTTAGCTGGACTTTTTACTGTTACAGGTTATCCAGATCGTTGTTTGTGTACATCTTTAACACAGCCCTCGGCTTCAGATTTGTCTCGAATGCGACGGATCATAAACGTGTCGGTGGCTCTGTTTGACACTCATTTCGCCATTGCCGATGAACCTCATTAATGTTTTCGTACTTAAAATACCACTTCAAAACTGACTTCCTTTCATTGAATGTAAGCCTTGCGCCAGCCATGTTTACTCGAATAATTAGGTGCAACTAAGAACAAACACTGACTATGTGGCGACTGTCATCTGACAAATCAAAACAACGCAATACAACGCTTGTGTGGCGATTGCCAAAGCTACAAACTATTATACTACCAAAGATGATACAACTCTGTCAATTAGTTTGCCAGTTATGGACTTTTAAACAGTGGATACATTTTTTGGATCCCTCTGTATATTAGATTGTTGCATAAGTTCGTAGCGTTTTCATTTTGCACGTTGGTACTCCGTTTGCTGTGGGTTTATTTATCGATTGTTATTTTTTATCTTGGTCGGTCGAGGTAGCCGAGCGGTTCTAGGCGCTACAGTCTGGAACCGCGCGATCGCTACGGTCGCAGGTTCGAATCCTGCCTCGGGCATGGATGTGTGTGATGTCCTTAGGTTAGGTTGGTTTAAGTAGTTCTAAGTTCTAGGGGGCTGATGACATCAGAAGTTGAGTCCCATAGTGCTCAGAGCCATTTGAACCATTTACTATCCTACATCGTCACGTCTGGCGTAAGGAAAAGAAAGGAATCTTTGAGCCCAAACAAAGCAACAACTCCACCGACAAAGACATGCGTGCATCCGCAAAAGATAATGTTATGCATCTGATGGAACACCGATGGTGTTGCATTTTCTACGAATTGTTTCCCCAGGGTGTAACCATCACTATTGACATTTATTGTCAAGAACTGAGACGTCTTGCAGACGCAATCCAAGAACAACGACCAGGAAGACTGCGTGAAGTGACCCTACTACACGATAACGCCCGCCGACATTCTGTGGGACTGACAAAAAACACTACTCTGGAGTTGGTTTGGGAAGTCGCTCCGCAACCACCTGATGTTGCACTCTCAAATTTCCACCTTTTCAGAATAACCTTTATCGAATAACCTTCAAGAAACTTCCTTTTCGGATGAAAATGCGCTCCGAACATGGCTCGACGAGTTCTTCACCTCAAAACCACGTGATTTCTACAGTCGCGGAATCGAAAAGTTACCCCAGCGTTGGTAGACTGCTGTAAATAGTGAAGGAGAATATATTATTAATGATTAAAGTACCTGTTATGTGTATCTGTTGTGTTTATTAAATTTATGGATAAACGCTACGAACTTATCCACCAACCCAATGTTATTTGAGATAGGAGGGAGTTTAGAGAGTATGTAGGAATCGTCCATATTCCTTTAGTAGAAACCAGCCAAGTCACGTGTCGTGGAAAACTGCCAGACGCGGATGTGAATTCCGCTCTTACCAAAGAAATACTCTTAGTCATCGATACACAGTGAGATATTTCATAAACATCAAATGCTGCTATTTGTACTCTTCTCGTGTTTTCTGAATAATGTTACTAAATTTGTGCAGCATTTAGCCAGACAACCTATCTGTCTTCGACAGACGCTATGTCAGTATTTCTGGAAAAAATCAATGTTTATTTCTGTTAGATACAACTGTTGCTGAATATAAAATGCTTATGAACATGGGGAACTGCGATAGTGTCTTGTAGACTACAATATACTCGTCGCGTCTACACTTATGCGTTGGCACCCTCTGAGAGTAACCGATTCGACGCTTTGTTTTGTTGGTAACTTCAGTCAAGTTTGCTGGTCTCTACCGACAACAGAATTACGGTCTGTGTTTAAGTTATAGCTAACAAGCTACAAGCTAATAAATAAATAATTATATCCCTTTTCAGACACCGAGTTTAGTTACAATCTGGTGCCATTTTGGAGTGTCGAGTAAAACACCATTTGGTATAGCAATAAATAATTTTTTTTGGGTGTAGAAACTACCGTACGTTTTTGTAGGGAAATGATAACGATCAGTAACTGAATAACAACTACTCTTCTTAAAATTCCACAAAACGAGCCGAAAAACAGATGTTGAAAAATGAGAAATTGTACATTTTGTTTTTTCGAACAACCCTGCCATTCTGTCGACAAAGAGCACTACCTGTCAATCAAACTTAACTTATTTCATAGTCAAGAGGTAGTAACAGCTTCTAGCATTCGCTTAAAGTAGCAACATCATCATCTGCCGACACAGGTGAAACAGTAGTCACTTAAGAAATGTAGGAGCTTTTTTTTAAAAAAAAATAGTCAAGTCAAAGTTTGTCCCGTTCTGTGTCGCTTGAGCATTGCAGACAAAGAGGGATGCCTATTTTGCTAACCGATGAAGGATGTTACTTACGGTATTTCTCGTTGCGTTTTTCCGACCTGCTATAAGTCACGTGTACGTCTGGATCACATCTACGTGTATGTTGAATCCCTATGCAGCATAATGCTTGTGTTGCTATGGAATGAAACGAAGGATGAGAGTGAAACCCAGTGCCGACTTTTAGCCTATTCCTCTGTCCTTACATCAACGAGGCTGGCGTGTTTTACACCTGACCAAAGACGGACCGCTTTAACAGTGCTACACGTTCTCTCTCTACGAGAGATTTGTAATTTAACATAGGTCGTTGACGCACCCTCTGGTAATCAGCAGCCACACCGAAATTCCAAGTGGCAACGTCCCGATCGATCTCCACCACACTAGTGTGTGCGTTAGCAACCACACTACGGGATGCTGCTAATATGCTGCAAGCTGATGGATCACCTATGGAGAGAGGTACGTAAACAAAACTGAAATGACGCAAATATGTCAGTCGTGCTGACACAATAGGTATTAACAAATATCTAAAAAAGAGCTAAATAACATTTCTTGCCGGAACGTGTTTGCACGTTTCGCATACATATTTGATTGTAACACATTCGCGTTCTATTTTGTCGGCTTCATAGCAGAATGAAACAGTATCATTGGAGATCCTTCATAGCCGCTCTCAGTGGACCGTTCTGGAAACTGCATTCTGAGAACGCGTTCTCACGATCTTCGCCCTCTGCCTTATTTCAGCACAATAGTTTTTTTCTTTTCAGAAGGAGAAAGGAACCACGAGAATAGGAGTGACCCACAGCGTTTACTCCAAAACGAGAAACAAAATAATAACAACTTACACTCGTAAAATTAACTGCCACCAATAAATACTGTAAACATTCCAGATCCATAAAAACAGACACATGAGTAGGCGCTCCTATTGCTACGAGCACTGAGAGAAAGTTTGCTTGTCGATAAGATTGTCATACCACGAAGACCAAGGCCCGTCGTTTATCGCGTCAACTCAGGTTATGGGTCATTCAGTCCAGTGTGTTCATAGCAAAGCCTCACAGCTGTTGGTGCATAGTGCTGTTTTACAGGTAACATACTATAATACTTTTATTATAAGTCTAAGAAAACCGATTTTAAAAAGTGCATGCGTCACCACAGTATAATGTTTCGCCAACACTTAGACATAGATGTAAACGTAATTCTGTGTCAATGACAGCCTTTTCTAGGGGAGGATGGTAACTTTGATTATGTTTCCTGCATTTGGTCACTCTATGAAGTTTCTCCTACTGTTAACCACAATATTTACTTTTTTCCACCACAGTTTGCAGTTTGAATGTTTCGAATGTTATACTTCTTCTTGTTGCTGTTTTCATTATCTAAATGAGCGAGGTGGTGCAGTGGTTCGCGTCCGGCCAACCTGATTTAGGTTTTCCGTGGTTTCCCTAAATCACTTCAGGCAAATGCCGGGATGGTTCTTTTGAAAGGCCACGGCCGATTTCCTTCACTGTCTTTACTTAATCCGATGGGACCGATGACCTCGCTGTTTGGCGCTCTCCCCCAAATCAACCAGTCATTATCTACTTCTTTCTTCTTTTATTTTGTATTTTTCATCACATAATCTATCAATTTTGTTTAGTCTATACGGTTTTTTTCCCATTTCAGCACATCAGTGAACCTCGGTACTATAAAATATTATCCTTGTACTTCTTCACTTTTTTGGCCGATTTGCTGTTTTTTCATCGTTTTTCCAATATATAAACTACCCAATGAAAACAGTGAATTACATCACGCTCGTAGTCCGCTTCCTATCCGTTCTCATCGACTTTTTAATTGCACGGTGGTTTGTCTGTTGTCTCTTCAAAAACTAAAACTACTCTGTAGTCTGTACTTTTCGCGACTTATTTCTCAAAGTGTTCAAATATCTGATTCCACTAGTTACTCTTAGAGTACTGCACGCACAGACAAATAGCTGCCTTTTCTTCTTTTCTTATCTTTCCCTTTTTCTAACGTAAAGTCAGACTTGATCATGATAAAAAGGCTCATCGTCCCATGCCCCCTCAACTTTTTCTTCCTATACCGTCTGATGTAACTTTAGTGAGCAGGTTTATAATGAGAGATAGAATACCGGATGTGGTATTTTTCCCATACTTATTCGCTCGCGCGCTGTCCACTATCTGGGAAGCACGAAACAAGTGTTTTCATTTTTTCTTGGCGTCCAAGAAGAATACTTTTAACATGTCATCTGTTTTTATCACGTGTGACGCAGTAGTTTTGTACCGGCGTATCTGATCGTAACGATTTCACGTACACTTCTGTAAAATGGTCAGTATTTTTGCTGTAGTCTAGTCTGATTTTTGGACAGTCATTTATTTTTGAATTAATTTCAGTTTTGCCCTTCGCTGTTCTACTCTCGCTGATTTGTAATCTCTGTTGGCTTTCTTTCTGAGCTACATTGTTTCATCGTTTGATTAGTTGGTACATTTTTGTGCTTTAATCTTTCAGCAATTAATATTTCCTTACTCACTGGTTATTTTCTCGATGGCATATTCCTATTGTGGTTTTTTGTCAGTTCAATTACTTCTATTTTTAGAATGTTTATTGTATTGTATACAAAAAATGGTTCAAATGGCTCTGAGCACTATGGGACTTAACTTCTGAGGTCATCAGTCCCCTATAACTTAGAACTACTTAAACCTAACTAACCTAAGGACATCACACACATCCATGCCCGAGGCAGGATTCGAACCTGCGACCGTAGCGGTCGCGCGGTTCCAGACTGTAGCGCCTAGAACCGCTCGGCCACACTAGCCGGCCTATTGTATACATTCAGCGTTTTTCATATCACATTGCTTACTACTCCAAGATATATCAGCTCACACCTCTGGCACTTAAACTAGCAGTGAATCTTCCTAGGCTTTTGTTAAATAATTTATTTCATCCTTTATCGCAACTAGCCGTTTGAACGTATCAGCAGATGGCTGTGTTCCGCAGCCCAGAATCTGGTTTCGAAATTTATACGTGGCTTCCGACTGTGAATAAAAGACAACACTGTAGAAATCACCTTACACTGCTCTTGGTACAGTCAATACAAGTATCAAAATTCCTTTCCCCGACACCAAAGTAGGTTAGTTTTACAGAATAGAAACATGGCCTGTGGCGCGAAAATTACACATCCGTTACAGTTTTGATTTTCGAGACCCTAGCTTTAGTAAATTAATTAACGGACTATTGTCAGCAGCTCGTGGCCTAGCAGCGACGATTCTCCTAGGTCATGCCGTCCCGTTTTCGATTCCCAGTCCTGTTGGAGATTTCGTTTTCTCGGTAAATGAGTGTTTATGTTGTCCTCATCTTCATCGACAGTTAAGTCGCCGGAGTGGTGTGAAGTAGACAGACTTGCAACAGGCGGAGGAACACCGCCAGATGAAGCCTCCTGGCCAATAATGAAATGATATCATTTCAAAGAACTGCTTTTCATCTCAAGAAATATATGAATCTTTCAAACCACTGACGATGCCTTTACTGATTAACACGAAACTCAGTGGTAAAAAAGAAACACGTTTACGCCGCCGGACTTCAGAAAGTAAGTTATACATATCGTTCTACGCTAAGATCATCGTGCAACAAGAGCGGTGGATTGTCAGAAGAGAACACATGTCCCGGGTGTCCTGCAGACACACTTCTGCTGCGTAACGGACAACAGGTGCACCACAGGGAACGAGTGAAATGTCGCGACAACTGTAAACGTTCTCTAGAGTTGAAGTGCGCAGGACACTACGATTCCTGAGGACAAAACATTTAAACTGCACACATTTTTGTCGATATATCGTCCAAACGCATTGTTGCGTCCAGCCATAATGAAATGGTCTCAACAGTTTGGCTCAGACCACACAAACGTGGCTGTCGCCGATCGTGAAGGTAGGCCAACGACGTCGAGCACAACGCCAATCTCCGGGTAATTTTTTCGGTAAGCTGAAATAACATCTGGAGGAAAAAGATTTTCCGACGACCAGAACGTTCACACATGGATTCTCCGATCGCTCTGTAACCGAGGACTGTACAAGGTGCGTTCGATAAGTAATGCGGCCAAATTCATAAAAAAATCATTTATTGTATATATTCGTAGAAATAATCAAAAATTTTCAAAATAGCACCATCTTGCGTTGATACACTTCAGGAGGCGGTGTTTCCATGCCTGGAAATCATCCTGGAATGCCTTTTCCGGAATGTCCTTTAGAGCTGATGCAACATGCGCCTGGATGCTTTCAATCATGTCACAAAGTTTTCCTTTCATGACTCATTTTAACCAAGAAAACAAAAAAAGTCAGCGGGAGCCAGGTCAGGACTGTAGGGAGGCTGGGGAACCAATGGGGCCTTGGTCCTGGCCAGGAAGTCGTTGACAATGAAGGCGCTGTGACCCCGCAAGTTGTCGTGGTGATATTACGGTATGTTGATAATTTTTACTTATGGACCGTCTGACAGCAACTGAATAAAACACAATTTTAGTGCCATGCGCGTTTCGCCTTTATTTTCTGCAAGGCATCATTAGTGGCAGGTTGCGTGGACAATTTCTTGCATATTACGCCCCTGTTGCATTTTTGGTGTTATTCTTCTTCTTATGAATGCCAATTTGCGGTTTTTTTCACGTTTCACAGCACTATGAACTGAAAGCTTGTTTCAATGCCATTGAAACAAACGTTCAGTTCATAGTGCTGTGGAATGTGGAAAAACCACAAATTGGCAATAATAATAAGAAGAACAACATCAAAAATGCAACAGGGGCGTAATATGTTGGAAATTGTCCACGCAACCTGCCACTGATGATGCCTTGCAGAAAATAAAGGCGAAACGCGTATGGCACTAAAATTGTGTTTTATTCAGTTGCTGTCAGACGGTCCATAAGTAAAAATTATCAACATACCGTAATATTACACGCAACTGAGGCAGACAGGACTATAAAAGTTGAAGATGTGGTGAACTTTCCACGTGTCCTTGATGTCGCTTCGTCAGCGCGAGACCCTCCTTTTCAGTCTTTTGAGCACTTCCAAGTAGAGAGCTGAGTTCACTGTAGTCTCGGTAGGTACGAATTCGTGGTGGACAATTCCTCTGACGTCAAAGAAGACAATGAGGATGGTTTTGATCCTGGACTTGCTCATGCGTGCCTTCTTGGGACGGATCGACGATGGTGTGTGCCACTCTGAACTCTGCCTTTTTGTCTCAGGGTCGCACTCAAAAATCCACGACTCATCACCAGTGATAACTGCGTTTAAAAACTGAGGATCATTTTCACACGTTTCCAACATTTATCGGCACCCCCTTCCACTTAACCCAGCCGGTTACAACACGCTGTGGTGTACCGTTGCGTCAGAAAAAAAAAAAAATTGGTCGCATTACTTATGGAACGTCCTCTGTATTTCTGTTGTCGTGGAATCGATCTACTGGTAGAACGTCCTGGCCTTTGTTTGTGGGGACATGGTGACTACGTTGAAAAATAGTGTCGTGTATCTTTGTCATTCTGGTGGATAGTGCAGCATCCAATAAAAATTACTTGACCTGCCATAATAATGTTCAACTTACTTCTTGAAGTTCCCTCATAGTTGCATAGACAGTACATACACTGATAAAATGTTACGCACTACCTACCGGTGGAAGAGTCATATAGAATTTGGTAACGTACCAATTTCTTCACGTAGCTGAAGACTTCCTGCTACCTTGGTTCAACAGTTTTAATATTTTCTAGGCCTTGTATATAACAATGTACTTCAATAGAAATAAGAACCCATTTTCTCCGTATTAATAGACTCTTGTTTCAGAGTGTTAAAAAATAGTTCCACATTTGCGAGTGAAATGCATAATTTAAGTATTTTACAGCATAGTCACTAAATCAGAACAATGAGATTCAGTGTTAAACACTATTTTTCCCAGTTTTTAGAAAGAATTCATCCCCGTTTGGATGTCTGAAGATGAAGAACAGTTTCTCCCTAACTGCACAGTTTCTTAACGTTCAGCTTGTCTCTGAGTTTTGCTCAGCAGCCGTTAATTTTCGTAGCTGTTATTCAATTATCTTCCAATCGTAGCTTTTGGCTAACTGTTGTGAAACCCGTAAATAGCTAAATTCTGGAATAAAAGGTCCGAAAATCCCGAAAAAGGACACGAGACAGCTACTTCCAACAATACATCGTTTGAAGAAAATCTGAGAAAAAAGAAGAGAAAGTTGACACACACACACATACAAACATGACGCCCACACATTAATGTGGACTCATCTTTAGGATGGAAATAATCAGCAGAAGTGCCTAGGTCCAGCTCAGGCCACAGACGACTTGTACTTACATGTCACATATTACTTCACTGTATACTTTACTATATAAACGTTACATTAACATCTGATTGTAGATTGTTGCCATACTGATTTCATTTAACGATTATACATCTCTCTGAGTCACTTACTTAAGGCGGAATACTGAGGCACACTGGAAACTGTGTTTACAGACTATCTGAACAGCGTACTCCTGACAAGGTATTGTGAAATGTTCCGCAGATACCGCACTAGTACCACATCCCTCCTGTCCATTCCAGGGACTCCTTCTGATGTGTCACTTAGTCCTGGAAGCAGTTATCTGTCTCTGTCGGTGTCCTGCTTACGCAACGCAGACGATTGTCATCCGAGGTCGCGAACGTGAAGTGACACATTAACACTGTTAATTCAGGTTAACCCTGTACTTCTTTCACTACTTCGTCTCCGAGCTAACCATATGAGATTACGAAGCGAACATGCTCTGTTGGTTCCCAGACGCTTCTTTCCGTATCTCAGCTGTAGTATAATAGGCATAATGCCTCAAACAGAACTTTACAGACCAGACGCAGCACAAGAGATCAAAGACATATTTGGTCAGGACTGCGCTATTTATGTTCACCTCATTCCTTGCTAGAAATCCTTACGAGCCTCTCACAGGCTGAGTCACGAAAAATCTCCAGTATCCTATTTTTTACTTAAATACAACCTGCCAGTGGCACAGCCTTCTGCCACATCAAACTCAACTCATTATTTAGCAATATCTTCAAATAAGTTCTCTTCTAATGTATCTGTAAATTTCACCAACTGCGACGTAGTCGCGTATACAAACAGTGATCCAATACCGTCAAATGGTTTTTATTCCAGTCTTTGATCACAATATCAGTTCTTTAGACGATGACCGGTTTCAGTCCGTAATGACCATCCTCACCTAATGAGCAGTGTGTCTTTCAACATAATATAGCGATGTGGTCTACAGTCCTGAGACTGGTTTGATGCAGCTCTCCATGCTACTCTATCCTGTGCAAGCTTCTTCATCTCCCAGTACCTACTGCAACCTACATCCTTCTGAATCGGCTTAGTGTATTCATCTCTTGGTCTCCCTCTACGAATTTTACCCTCCACGCTGCCCTCCAATAATAAATTGGTTATCCCTTGATACATCAGAACATGTCCTGCCAACCGATCCCTTTTTATAGTGAAGTTGTGCCACGAACTATTCTCTTCTCCACAATTCTATTCAATACCTCCTCATTAGTTATGTGATCTACCCATCTAATCTTCAGCATTCTTCCGTAGCATCACATTTCGAAAGCTTCTATTCTCTTCTTGTCCAAAGTATTTATCGTCAATGTTTCACTTCCATAAGTGGCTACAATCCATACAAATACTTTCAGAAACGACTTCCTGACACTTAAATCTATACTCGATGTTAACAAATTTCTCTTCTTCAGAAACGCTTTGCTTGCCATTGCCAGTCTACATTTTATATCCTGTCTACTTCGACAATCATCAGTTATTTTGCTCCCCAAGTAGCAAAACTCCTTTACTACTTTAAGTGTCTCATTTTTAACCAATTTCTCTTTTTCAGAAACGCTTTCCTTCCCATTGCCAGTCTACATTTTATATCCTCTCTACTTCGACCATCATCAGTTTTTTTGCTCCCCAAATAGCAAAACCCCTTTACTACTTTAAGTGTCTCATTTCCTAATCTAATTCCCTCAGCATCACCCGACTTAATTCAACTCCATTCCATTGTCCTCGTTTTGCTTTTGTTGATGTATTTTATCTGTACATTTTCCTGGCTGTGTGATAGTATATTGTGATACGTATTGCTATATTATGTTGAAAGAAAAACTGCTCACTAGGTGTACATATTTGTGTATTGTAGATCTGAGGATGGTCATTACGGATTGACACCGATCGTCGTCTAAAGAATTGATATTGTGATCAAAGACTGGAATAAAAAACATTTGTATCTGTAAATTCCTCTTCCTGTTAACCAAAGTGGCTTCTACCCGTTCCTTGGCTCTTCATTGTCCATTTCTTATCCCATCAACGCAGCAACAGTAAAACTGCCATGTTTTTGTCTTATGACTTCTGAAAAGCATACGACCACGTATAGTCTTCCGGCATCCGTTTCAAACACTCCGTTTCAAATACCAGAGCCATGCACTCCCGATAAACTTTGCTCGCGTTGTAGTATACTTTCTATCCGGTAGCCATTTTATGTAATCACTAACAGCACCAATTTCTGTGTCATCCATCCCACTGCATGTGTACCCCATGGCTTCATCCTCTTGCTTTCCTTGTATATCCTCTATACTGCTGAAATACTTGTGTCCTTCTCCTCCACTTTACAGACATCGTCGCAGTCTTTGCCCTATACCGTACCCTTCAGAAATCTCATCGATACGTTTTGTGAAGACATTCTAGAAGATGATTAAAATTTGTTACAGCTCGGTTTAAAAAGGAAACAAGTATAAAGTTCAGAACTCTTGGCAGAACAAAATTTCTTGTCACACCCATAGTTATGCCTTAGAGTAAAACGTTGCGACACCGATTGCGAATGCCAAATACGTTATCTGATCAAAGGTGTCCGGACGCCTAATAGTTGACATTAACGTGGTTGTGTCCACCGAACGCCTTCATGACGGCTTGAACTCTGCTGGGGACACTTTCAATTAGTGTCTGAATTTCTGTGGAGGAATGGCGGCCCACTCTTCCTCAGGAGCTGAAACCAAGACAAGGTCGTGACGGACGCTGGGGTCTGGATCGAAGCCTACGTTTTGTCATTGAAAACACGGACCACGTAGCCTGCGCTATTTTTTTTATTACCTATGCGATTGGCCAGTTTCGGTCGTTTTCGAGCGAGGTCGAAATTAGCCAGTGGCATAGATAATAAAGAAATAACACAAACTACCTGGACCATGTTTTCATTCACAAAAACAAAATTTTAAAATTTTGCGATGTCTGTGTTTTAGCTCATCCAAAAACTGTCCTTCTGGGTTCAGGTCCAGACTCTGGACAGGACAGTCTATTTTAGCAATATTATCGTTCACACAAAGTTGTCTCACAGATGCTTCTTTACAACAGGGTGCATTGTCATGCCGAAGTCTACAACATCGTCTCCTAACTGTTCATTTACTGAACGCAGTAAATAACACTGTAAAGTGTGGTCAAATGGGTCAAATGGCTCTGAGCACTATGGAACATCTGAGGTCATCAGTCCCCTAGAACTTAGAACTACTTAAACCTAACTAACCTAAGGACATCACACACATCCATGCCCGAGGCAGGATTCGAACCTGCGACCGTAGCAGTAGCGCGGTTCCGGACTGAAGCGCCTAGAAACGATCGACCACCGCGGCCGGCTGTAAAGTGTGTCCATATCCCATTGCAGTTAGTGATTTTTAAGCACAATAAAGGGAAAACACTCTAACCATGGGATACACTCCCATACCGTAATACCAGCTCTTCGTACTTCACTGTTGACACTACAAATGAGCCGGTCGCGGTGGCCGAGTGGTTCTAGGCGCTACACTCTGGAACCGCGCGACCGTTACGGTCGCAGGTTCGAATCCTGCCTCGGGCATTGAAGTATGTGATGTCCTTAGGTTAGCTATGTTTTAAGTAGTTCTAAGTTCTAGGGGACTGATGACCTCAGATGTTAAGTCCCATAGTGCTCAGAGCCATTTGATATGAATTGTTTCCACCTGTCTCACCTACTACAAAATCCATGTTTATTAAGAGATTGCAGATACATTTTCGTATGTACGTACAAATTTTCTTAAAATTACTAAAATACTGCAATCTTAATCATCAAATGCCTAAGAGGACTCACACACGATAGTCACTACAATTTAATTTGGTTTAAAATATTTGGTAGTTGTCATTTCTTACCTCAGCAGATTAAAATACCTTCAGTTTTTTCGTATTCAATATTTTGAGTTTGCTGTTTTATGATTTTAAGAATGTTAAATTGCTGAAATTGTCCTAGTTACTTATTTATGTAAAAACCAATACACCTTTCACAAAAATGGAGATATTTTCCTTTATCACATCTTCCCCACGCTTGTGAGCAACAGATTTGAAGTATGATAGTATTGCAATAATCCATATAACGAAATAGATAGTTCTGAAATAATATCTCATGTATTTTTGCTTGCGAATGGATTTTAATGAATACTACGCGAAAAGTGAATTCAGGAGTAATGTTATTACATGAAACTCTGCAAAACTACACAAAATATTTGTCTTTAGGCGTTCAACTCGAATGCGTCATCACACAACTCTCTGCAGTTGGTTCAGACCCGTTACTCGTCTGTACTCAAGTCCTTAGCTTCGCTGTACATGCTGACTACGGTTCGCGGGGATTCTCACCTCATTTCTGTTCCACTAACGCGATTGTAGGCCCAGAGCTGTAGTTGGTCTGCGATGCCTGGACACTATTCAAACATGCAGTGGAAACCATGTCGAGTGTCTAGTGTAAAAGATTTTCCCTCTGTAGCGTGGGCCTCAGTGATTATAATCAAGTGTACTGGACACCAACTGGCAAGCAGATCTTACCTGCTGACTGTGAGGACTGTGAGTATGGTCAGTGGATGTCTGATTTTTATTATATGTAAGCACTATTCCTGTACCGGTAACAGTTTTACAGATGAAGAGGATAGTGGTAATTCTAGAAATGTAGAGTGATAATTCTCAATTAATGCAGCAAACGTTATACAGAACTGACATCACTAACTGTGTTTCTATTCTATTTTCTAAGGTAGAAGACAAAATGGCGGTAGCTATGGTCTCTACGAATATCTACTGTGCACAAACTGGTAACCAGTCTGCGGAGACATGGCTTAGCCACAGCCTAGGGGATGTTTCCAGAATGAGATTTTCACTCTGCAGCGGAGTGTGCGCTGATATGAAACTTCCTGGCAGTTTAAACTGTGTGCCCGACCGAGACTCGAACTCGGGACCTTTGCCTTTCGCGGGCAAGTGCTCTACCATCTGAGCTACTGAAGCACGACTCACGGCCGGTACCCACAGCTTTACTTCTGCCAGCATCTCGTTTCCTACCTTCCAAACTTTACAGAAGCTCTCCTGCGAACCCTGCAGAACTAGCACTCCTGAAAGAATGGATACGGCGGAGACATGGCTTAGCCACAGCCTGGGGGATGTTCCCAGAATGAGATTTTCACTCTGCAGCGTATGGCCCTTGGATACGATTATTTTGATTGTAAATGGACTGGGTTATAATTACCATTAAAAGAGTAAAACAACTTTACTACTAACGAAGAGGATGGAGGTAATTCACGAAACGTCCGAGTGTGAATTTCAACTGAGACGGCGATGCAGTAGTTACATTTTTTAAGTAAGCAACGCACAAGTTCCTTATGACGTTACCAGTCACAGCACTGTACCTTCCAAGATAGGTTTTTTTCCTTTGTACTACTACATGTGATTGATCATTCAGCCTATACAGTAAAATCTTGATGTGTTGCATTGGAACTCTGTTTATCACATGAAGGTGAACCATCTGTGTCACTTGTTGAGTATCTGGGATCTGTCATAACTATGGTTTCCATTCAGCTTTTCTGGCTTCTGTGGGCATAAGGAGTTGCACAATAGTCATCTATGCGAAATAATTTTCTACAGTGTGCGACAGTAATAAATTCCACATTCGGAGAAATGACTTCCACATTTTCAAGTTCAGTTGATAGGAAAACTATATAGGGACCACAAAAAAATCTTTTACGAGTATTTATGTAGTTTGAGAAAGCATGTATGATGATTTATTGCAATAGCTTCCCGAGACAAGTGGCCGCTGTTTACTATGGAGTGCAGCTCCAAGTGTTTGTTTTTATAGAAACGAGGCTCATTTCCACCTATGTGTTGCTATTGAAATAAACGGTCAAGGAAAAGTTGCTTCTTATTCTGAGCGAAAGGCAATCTTCGTGAACTTCGAAGAGAGTTCTTGCGTCTTTATCCCTGCCATATTCAACACAATCAAAACAAGACGTCTGAACTTACACGTGGAACGCACGTCATCCATATCTATGACTCGCGGAGGCGGCCTTCTCGCCAGTTGCCATCAGATGAAGTGCTTTCTCAATACCTGATATATGGAAAAAGGCTGACTGAAGTAAGGCGCCGCTTGCATACATTTCACAACATGGTACTCTGCCAAACAGGACGCGTGGAGTTTTGTGTACAACTCGTGCAGCACTGACGTTATTTAGTATTTGAAGTAGTGTAAGACGATACTGAGCGTTGATCTCGCTGTCCTATCGCAGGCAGTAAATATTGGTTTCGTTCAAATATTTAGAGAAGAGAACACTCCGATACGCACTCTGCTAGGAAGACTTTGGTTTAACGGTTCCGGATTCGTCGAAACAGATGTTTCCACGCCGAATGTCCTGTGTCAGCGCGATATAGATTTCTGAGACAAATTCAAACGAAGATATCACAGAGAGATTTTCGTTTTGTTAAGCAATTTCCGCATGATATCAATTAGAACTGTACTACCACGGCGTGTTACTGTCATAATGCATGGAATGAAAATACACCTTTTGTCATAGTCGTGATTTATTGACTGTGCACGATGCATTTTGAGTCTTGGGCAATCGTCTTCAGATGGTTGCGTTAGTTTTGCCTCAATGAATGTACAGTGGATATTAGATTAACCGTACTAATTGTTGTAGGAAGTTTTTCGAATAATCGAACCGATAATTGAATATATGAAGAAAGCGATTTTTGTATTATTAACTCTAGAAAGACATCTTACGTCGTCTGCGTACGGTTATCCTTTAGGTAGTTATCTTTTAGGTATGCTATCACTGTTATCTTTCTTGGGTTAACAAAAAATGTTAGTTGGTCGTTAAAAACATATTGAACTCATAAAAATCAACAAAAATCCATGTTTATTAAGAGATTGCAGACACATTTTCGTATGTACGTACAAATTTTCTTAAAATTACTAAAATACTGCAATCTTAATCATCAAATGCCTAAGAGGACTCACACACGATAGTCACTACAATTTAATTTGGTTTAAAATATTTGGTAGTTGTCATTAAATGTAAGCAAAGTTGTCTCTTCATTGCCGCTACATGACGAATTCGTTTTAACCACAGTAAACTCACGCTATGACACTCTGTCTTTCGAACTGTTTGAAAGCTGTTTCCATGGCTTTAAATCCTTACGCATCAAATGGTCCTGCATCATTTTGTGCATCTAAGTTTTCTTCCATTTTATCTTCTTGATCTTCGTGCTGTTCGTTTGCCTGCAATACGTTTTCAACAATTTCGTCATACGAGATGATCTGAATTCTTTGATCATTAGTGTCACAACTGAGCCACTCTTTCGTATCATCGGCATCATATTCCTGGCATTTTGTATGTTTGTCGTTAGCTCATTTATATCCTCCAAAACAGAATCAATCGTATCTGTTATTGAATTTTCGTGCTCCCGTTTTATTATTCTGTTCAAAGATTTGATTACACACATCCCTTCAATCAAATCCCACGCATCTACAACTATGTAACAACACTCTTTTAAACTCATTTGCCAGCCGGTTTGGCTGAGCGGTTCTAGGCGCTTCAGTCTGGAACCGCGCGACCGCTACGGTCGCAGGTTCGAATCCTGCCCTTGGCATGGATGTGTGTGATGTCCTTAGGTTGGTTAGGTTTAAGTAGTTCTAAGTTCTAGGGGACTGATGACCTCAGATATTAAATCCTATAGTGCTCAGAGCCATTTGAACCATTTAAATTCATTTCCTTGTGAAATGACAAAACAACTGATAAGTTTACTATAGCAACACAATAATGAAACGCGTGCTGTCTCAACTCAAACAATGACAAAATGCGCGAGGCAGACAACGAGAGGGGTGAGGGCGGGTGGTGCCAGTGCGATGTGTACGTGCACGCACGGACTGTCCAAAATGGTTCAAATGGCTCTGAGCACTATGGGACTCAACTTCTGAGGTCACCTAACTAACCTAAGAACATCACACACATCCATACCCGAGGCAGGATTCGAACCTGCGAGCGTAGCGGTCTTGCGGTCCCAGACTGCAGCACCTCGAACCGCACGGCCACTTCGGCCGGCGCACGGACTGTATGCCAGCGGTTAATAATTTGGACAATCGCGAATCCGTATAACTAAGCTCCGGATAATCGAGTCAATACTCTAAAGTTTTCGTTAGCCCTATTACACGCAAACGGGTTAGGTTCAAATGGCTCTGAGCACTATGGGATTTAACAAAAAAAATGGTTCAAATGGCTCTAAGCACTATGGGACTTAACATCTGAGGTCATCAGTCCCCTAGACTTAGATCTAATTAAACCTAACTAACCTAAGGACATCACACACATCCATGCTCGAAGCAGGATTCGAACCTGTGACTGTAGAGTCGCGCGGTTCCCGACTGAAGCGCCTAGAACCGCTCGGTCACCACGGCCGGCGCAAACGGGTTAGCTACAGGATGATACGATTAGTAGTGAATGATCCTTATTTTTATTATTATGTTACTTGATGACGTCTATAATAATTACAGTGTACTGGCAAACATGCAGTCACATCGCATTGTAGTGGTTTTTCACGCTGCAGCGGTTTCTACTAGTGTTCCCACATACATTATTTCGTCTATAGTTTCAAAAACGATGATACAGCCGACCCTCTTCTCACATCATATTCGACAATGTTCTTCGGTCCATTATGTGTTCCCATCTCTCATCTTTGAATATAGGTTCAGCATTGTCGGCCCCCATCGCTTTGGTGGTCCAGGTGTTACGGTGTGGGCAGAACGTTGCAACGACGTAATGACCTCCAAATCTTTGAACACGGTGCACCCACCGGTCGACGTTATTGAGGCAATGTACTTCTTTCCGATGTGAGCCTTTTCAGAGGTTCACTCAGCCCGAGTTCATTTTTTAGGATGACAATGCGCGACAGCAACGAATTTAGCAGGTGGAGGAGCTCTCAGAACTTGAGAATATCCGGCGAGTGTACCTGCCTCTCTGTTCCGCTCGACTTAAATCTCATCGAACATATGTAGAATGCGTTGGGAAGACGTACTGCAGCATACCCACATGATTCAACGATCATCCAGCAGTGGTCAACCATCTGCAGAACTCGTTACGAACCTTGTGGCCAGCATGAAAGCACATTACAGATCATACAGTGCCGTCCAGGGTGATCACACACCCAATTAAAAACCATCTCCCGCCTTTTGTCGTGATGACTGGGTGTTGCGTGATGTCCTTAGGTTAGTTAGGTTTAAGTAGTTCTAAGTTCTAGGGGACTGATGGCCATAGATGTTAAGTCCCATAGTGCTCCGAGCCATTTGAACCGCCTTTTGCAATGTCCAGAGAACCATCATGAATAGCGGAGATTTCGGTGTCATTATAACGAACAGGCAGACAGTTTCCATTCGAGGGCCTCGTTGCACCTTATAGCGACTTCGGTGCGGGTATATACACTACTGGCCATTAAAATTGCTACACCAAGAAGAAATGCAGATGATAAACGGGTATTCATTGGACAAATTTATTATACTAGAACTGACATGTGGTCACATTTTCAAGCAATTTGGGTGCATAGATCTTGAGAAACCAGTACCCAGAACAACCAGCTCTGGCCGTAATAACGGCCTTGATACGCCTGGGAATTGAGTCAAACAGAGCTTGAGTGGCGTGTACAGGTACAGCTGCCCATGCAGCTTCAACACGATACCACAGTTCATCAAGAGTAGTGACTGGCGTATTGTGACGAGCCAGTTGCTTGGCCACCATTGGCCAGACGTTTTCAATTGGTGAGAGATCTGGAGAATGTGCTGGCCAGGGCAGCAGTCGAACATTTTCTGTATCCAGAAAGGCCCGTACAGGACCTGCAACATGCGATCGTGCATTATCCTGCTGAAATGTAGGGTTACACAGGGATCGAATGAAGGGTAGAGTACGGGTCGTACCACATCTGAAATGTAATGTCCACTGTTCAAAGTGCCGTTAATGCGAACAAGAGGTGACCGAGACGTTTAACCAATGGCACCCTATACCATCACGCCGGGTGATACGCCAGTATGGCGATGACGAATAGACGCTTCCAATGTGCGTTCACCGCGATGTCGCCAAACACGGATGCGACCATCATGATGCTGTAAACAGAACCTGGATTCATCCGAAAAAATGACGTTTTGCCATTCGTGCACCCAGGTTCGTCGTTGAGTACACCATCGCAGGCACTCCTGTCTGTGATGCAGCGTCAAGGGTAACCGCAGCCGTGGTCTCCGAGCTGATAGTCCATGCTGCTGCAAACGTCATCGAACTGTTTGTGCAGAGCCGGCCGGAGTGGCCGTGCGGTTCTAGGCGCTGCAGCCCGGAGCCGAGCGACGACTACGGTCGCAGGTTCGAATCCTGCCTCGGGCATGGATGTGTGTGATGTCCTTAGGTTAGTTAGATTTAATTAGTTCTAAGTTCTAGGCGACTGATGACCTTAGAAGTTAAGTCGCATAGTGGTCAGAGCCATTTTTTTGTTCGTGCAGATGGTTGTTGTCTTACAAACGTCCCCATCTGTTGACTCAGGGGTCGAGACGTGGCTGCACGATCCGTTACAGCCACGCGGATAAGATGCCTGTCATCTCGACTGCTAGTGATACGAGGCCGTTGGGATCTAGCACAGACTTCCGTATTACCCTCCTGAACCCAGCGATTTCATATTCTGTTGGCAGTCATTGGATCTCGACCAACGCGAGCATCAGTGTCGCGATACGATAAACCGAAATCGCGATAGGCTACAGTCCGACCTTTATTAAAGTCGGAAACGTGATGGTACGCATTTCTCCTCCTTACACGAGGCATCACAACAACGTTTCACCAAGCAACGTCAGGACGTTGTAGGTGTAGCCACCGGCGCCAACCTTGTGTGAATGCTCTGAAAAACTAATCATTTACATATCACAGCATCTTCCTCCTGTCGGTTAAATTTCGAGTGTGTAGCACGTCATTTTCGTGGTGTAGCAATTTTAATGGCCAGTAGTGTAAACACCAACATGCAGGCGAAGGATTTATATGGCATTCGTGTCTTTCCGATGTATGAGCGATAAATGTGGCAGAATGAGCTACGGCGACGTTATTACCAATGCGTCCTTCCTTGGCTACTGAAGGACAAACACCACCACACACTCGCCGGAAAATGAAGAATGTGTAAGGGGCAGCATGGCTGTCGAAAACCACCATCGTGGAAGGTGCGCCAAATGGCGCGCTGGTCGTAGTTCGACACAAGACGCCGGTCGATCTGGGAGGCCAGACTCACTCAAGTGGAAGACATTCGAGAACCCACTCTGTAGTCTTCTACCCGTGCGATTATCACGCCTTCGGTCCCTTAAAAAGGGCACTGAAGGGTCGACGATTCCTATACGTCGAGGTTGTGCAGTAGGCAGTTACTGACTTCTTCACGCAGCAAAAAACAACGTTTTACCACACGGCTATCTCCAACCTGTTGCGTCGGTAAAATGATTGTCTCAATGCTCAAGGCGATTTTACCTGACTGGCATACCAATTCTGGACCGTATGGCCTCCGAACGGAAACTTACATTGTCGTTGAATAGGAGTGTCATCTCTGTCCGTGTCATTGCGTATTTCTTTCAGATACCTTCTATGTACGGTCCAAGTTTCATGGAGCTACGTTACTTGTCAGTAATACATCATGCGACAGTTACACTACTGGCCATTAAAATTGCTACACCATGAAGATGACGTGCTACAGACGCAAAATTTAATCGACAGGGAAAAGATGCTGTGATATGTAAATGATTAGCTTTTCAGAGCATTCACACAAGGTTTGCGCAGTTGGCGACACCTACAACGTGCTGATATGAGGGAAGTTTCCAACCGATTTCTCATACACAAATAGCAGTTGACCGGCGTTGCCTGGTGAAACGTTGTTGTGATGCTTCGTGTAAGGAGGAGAAATGCGTACCATCACGTTTCCGACTTTGATAAAGGTCCGTGCTGGATCTCAATGGCATTGTATCACTAGCAGTCGAGATGACAGGCATCTTATCTGCATGGCTTTGACGGATCGTGTAGCCACGTCTCGATCCCTGAGTCAACAGATGGGGACGTTTGCAAGACAACAATCATCTGCACGAACAGTTCGACGATATTTGCAGCAGCATGGACTATCAGCTCGGAGACTATGGCTGCGGTTACCCTTGACACTGCATCACAGACAGGAGCGCATGTGATGGTATACTCAACGACAAACCTGGGTGCACGAATGGCAAAACGTCATTTTTTCGGATGAATTCAGGTTCTGTTTGCAGCATCATAATCGTCGCATCTATGTTTGGCGACATCGCGGTGAACACACATTGTAATCGTGTATTTGTCATCGCCATATTGGCGTATCCCCCGGCGTGACGGTATTGGGTACCATTGGTTACACGTCTCGGTCACCTCTTGTTCGCATTGACAGCACTTTGAACAGTGGACGTTACATTTCAGATGTGTTACGACCCGTTGCTCTACCCTTCAATCGATCCCTGTGAAACACTGCATTTCAGCAGGATAATGCACGATCGCATGTTGCAGGTCCTGTACGTACCTTTCTGGATACAGAAAATGTTCGACTGCTGCCCTGGCCAGCGCATTCTCCGGATCTCTCACCAACCGAGAATGTCTGGTCAATGGTGGCCGAGCAACTGGCTCATCACAATACGCCAGTCACTACTCTTACTGAACTGTGGTATCGTGTTGAAGCTGCATGGGCAGCTGTACCTGTACACGCCACCCAAGCTCTGTTTGACTCAGTGCCCAGGCGTATCAAGGCCGTTATTACGGCCAGATGTGGTTGTTCTGGGTACTGATTTCTCAGGATCTATGCACCCAAATTGCGTGAAAATGTAATCACATGTCAGTTGTAGTATAATATATTTGTCCAATGAATACCCGTTTATCATCTGCATTTCTTCTTGGTGTAGCAATTTTAATGGCCAGTAGTGTACTTTCGTCTTTAGGTTTTGCACGCTGCTGTATTTGTTCGTATCTACTATAGCCGACGAATTGATTGTTCATTTTTCTTTGTACGTACCATTTCTCCCTTTACTGTTGGATTTTGCAGAGGATCCTCAGCACACGTCCTAATGAGCCCCCACCCCCTCTCCTTGTACTGATAACTGATGAAGATTTTTTTTTTTGTTTACGTTTTCTAATATATCCTTTTTTAGTACCTCGCCATTACATTTTTAAAACTGTTCTGTAGCAAACTTTCTGTTTCTTCTGATTCCTCACGGAATATTTCATCGCTTGCAGCGACCGAAATATGCAACTTCAGATACTTCCTCAATATCAAATCAACATTAGATACCAGAAAAGTTCCTGTGTTGAAGCATCTTAATCTGTCCGCACCATTGTTCTTCTCGTGGTACCTTTTTTCGGTCACTTTAAGTAATGTTCGTTCCTGAATAGCAGAATTATTTCACTTCTTCCAGTGTGCCTCCTCTAAGGTGTGATTTAACAAGTCAGTGTTCTTCCTACTGACCTCCATCACTTTCCACCGAGGGAGGCGTCGAAATGCATTCGCATTCACCAGGGTTGCAACTCAAATCACTATCCAGATACTTAGGTTTAGCTGCTACGATATTATCGTAGGTCACTTAAGATGAATGTCGTTATGGTGCCCTTGAAAAGAACTCAACCGATTTGATGTGACTCATAGCAAGTGTCCTGCCCGAGATTGTGTTTGATCTTTCATGACGTCGTCGTCGACGGAACTCTTTTTCATTATTTAACCCAAATGCACTGATAAGTAGGTCGTCTGTTCCACTGAGGAGTCATCTAAGGTTTCCTGTCTCGACCGTAAGTGTAGAGTTTGTATTAGATCACACTACGAACGGTGGAATTCTTTGAATGTGGAGTCACTGTAATCGAAGGTCTGATGAGAGATATGCAGTCCTGTTGGTATGGACACGCACTCAGAGCAGATGTAGGGACAACAGGGAGGGACTGAACAACTTCAGTGGATGGAATACGCCGGCAACTGAGACTAAAGCCGTCCTCTCACGGGACGTTGAAACGCACGTGGACGGGGAGCTGGTGACGTCACAGCGTGGAATTCCACTTACCACTACACTGAGGAGCGCGAAATAAAGGATCTAGTATGTCAGATTTTTGCCTCATGGAGAGGAACGTGGCCATTGAGATGCGATATGGCTTCACCTTCAAACCAGAACACAGGAGCTGTCATATTGTAAGGCGTTAAACATCGTATTTGGTGGATTTTCTTTCTAATCGAGTTAGTGGTATCAAGCTGTTTCAAAGCGTCAGCAAATAGAGGATCCCTCGAAAAAGCGTCGTTTTAGCTACGATTTTTTATAATAAAATGAACACGAAACTTCAGATCAACTTCCTGTAGTTGATGCTTGTGTGCTGCTAAAGTATACACTTCTTCAATGGTACGACACAATGATGATCTATCATAATCTCGTCCTTTTGGTTCGATTTGGATATAAAATATCACATAACATTTGTAGATACATTGTTTACAAGTGTATGCCGTACACGGACGGAAGGCTACAATGCTGAAGCTGTAGCGCAGTTAATAGTTTCACGAGCGCTAGAGTTGTGACGTGAGTGGTAGTATGTTCGGGTCCACTTCTTTCATCTGTTCTTTTCTAAAAGCTTCTGGGTCTTTCTTATTTATTTAACACAAGTATTTTCTCAAAAGCCGATATTATTTATTATAAATAACGTATTTACTGGAATTATTGTCGCAAAGGTATATATATATATATATACAGGGTGAGTCACCTAACGTTACCGCTGGATATATTTCGTAAACCACATCAAATACTGACGAATCGATTCCACAGACCGAACGTGAGGAGAAGGGCTAGTGTAATTGGTTAATACAAACCATAAAAAATGCACGGAAGTATGTTTTTTTAACACAAACCTACGTTTTTTTAAATGGAACCCTGTTAGTTTTGTTAGCACATCTGAACATATAAACAAATACGTAATCAGTGCCGTTTGTTGCATTGTAAAATGTTAATTACATCCGGAGATATTGTAACCTAAAGTTGACGCTTGAGTACCACTCCTCCGCTGTTCGATCGTGTGTATCGGAGAGCACCGAGTTACGTAGGGATCCAAAGGGAACGGTGATGGACGTTAAGTACAGAAGCGACTGGAACAGCACATTACGTTCACATGCTAACACCTTTTTATTGATCTTTTTCACTGACGCACATGTACATTACATGAGGGGTGAGGTACACGTACACACGTGGTTTCCGTTTTCAATTACGGAGTGGAATAGAGTGTGTCCCGACATGTCAGGCCAATAGATATTCAATGTGGTGGCCATCATTTGCTGCACACAATTGCAATCTCTGGCGTAAAGAATGTCGTACACGCCGCAGTACATCTGGTGTAATGTCGCCGCAGGCTGCCACAATACGTTGTTTCATATCCTCTGGGGTTGTAGGCACATCACGGTACACATTCTCCTTTAACGTACCCCACAGAAACAAGTCCAGAGGTGTAAGATCAGGAGAACGGGCTGGCCAATTTATGCGTCCTCCACGTCCTATAAACGCCCGTCGAACGTGTACCTCACCCCTCATGGTAATGTACATGTGCGTCAGTGAAAAAGACCAATAAAAAGGTGTTAGCATGTGGACGTAATGTGCTGTTCCAGTCGCTTCTGTACTTAACGTCCATCACCGTTCCCTTTGGATCCCTACGTAACTCGGTGCTCTCCGATACACACGATCGAACAGCGGAGGAGTGGTACTCAAGCGTCAACTTTAGGTTAGAATATCTCCGGATGTAAATAACATTTTACAATGCAACAAACGGCACTGATTACGTATTTATTTATATATTCAGATGTGCTAGCAGAACTAACGGGGTTACATTTAAAAAAACGTAGGTTTGTGTTAAAAAACATACTTCCGTGCATTTTTTTATGGTTTGTATTAACCAATTACACTAGCCCTTCTCCTCACGTTCGGTCTGTGGAATCGATTCTTCAGTATTTGATGTGGTTTACGAAATATATCCAGCGGTAATGTTAAGTGACTCACCCTGTGTGTATATATATATATATATATATATATATATATATATATATATATATATATATATATATATATATATATATATATATATATATATATATATATATATATCTGTGTGTGTGTGTTTATGGGCTGCCTCATGTTTGTATCTTGCCGGTAAATATATTTTTCAATAATTGTGAGCAGCTTCGAATCTATTCCATTCGATCAAAATTACGAAACGAATCTCAGTCTTAAAATCTATGCGATAAAGCACATTATTTTAAAGTGCTAACAGTCGATGTGACACTGATATGGATTTAATGCAGTCGCAAACTGACATTAGACACCTTAACTGAATTCAATTTAAAATCAGAAATTCACTAGAGTTAACGAATAATTTCCACTAGTCTGTATCTCTTATCGTTTTACAGCCTTATATAGCGTTCCTGCACCAGAAACTTGCTGTTCAAGCTATTGACGAGTCCGGCCGGCCGAAGTGGCCGTGCGGTTAAAGGCGCTGCAGTCTGGAACCGCAAGACCGCTACGGTCGCAGGTTCGAATCCTGCCTCGGGCATGTATGTTTGTGATGTCCTTAGGTTAGTTAGGTTTAACTAGTTCTAAGTTCTAGGGGACTAATGACCTCAGCAGTTGAGTCCCATAGTGCTCAGAGCCATTTTTATTGACGAGTCCAAAATGTTCTTCGCTATTTTCTCCGCTCTTCTTCGACAGTCGGTCACAGAGTTAACGCAGCTGCTTTACATGTGTCCGTCTTTGTAAGGAAACTGTGAGGTTTGCGAGCCAAATAAAACCGACAACGGCCACTGGAGAGCGCAAATCGCGTTAGCCAGCTCGTCCCGTGTGCCGACGGCGCCGATGTAGGCTGTCCCGCCCGCGGCCACGTCAACATCAGCTGCCTCGTATCGTGTGAGGACGGCTTAAACTCTGGTTTGACGCACAATCCACCGACAGCGGCACTGCTAGGCTCCATGTGAATAATACAAACGACCACGCCAGGTGGCGACGTATAGCCACATTGGCGGACGCTGCCACCATGTGAGGTAAAATCTGAGGAAGAAAAAGAAAAAGATTAGTTGGTTGGTTGATGTGGCGGAGGGGACTAAACAGCCAGGCCATCGGCCCTATCCGATTAGGGGAAAGAAGTCGGCCGTGCCCTTTGAAAAGAACCATCCTGGTATTTGCCTGAAGCGATTTAGGGGAATCACGGAAAACCTAAATCAGGATGGCCGGACGCGGGTTTGAGCCGTCGTCCTCCCGAATGGGAGTCCAGCGTGCTAACCACATCGTCACCTCGATCGGCGAAGAGGAAGAAGGAAGATGGAGCCGTGGAAGGCAATTCGGGATTGCGGCAACTGTTTTCTTTCTTCTTGGCCTCTGGCAGCGCAGCCTCTGTTGCGTGCGTTGTTGTTGTTGACGTTGTTGCCAGAGCTGACTCCTGGCTCCTGGTACTGCGCCCAGATGGCCACCCTGGCCGGAAGCGCCGTCGGTCGCATCACACTGAGAAAGGCTTGCGGTTTCCTGCCAGAAGGCCCTATCGCTCGCCACGTCCTGTTTCGCGGCTGCTGCCCGTCCTCCGTCCCAGCTTGCTCGCGGCGTTGCTGACAAAGCACCGACAACAAGCAGCGCAACCCTACTTCCTAAGTGAACTAATTTTGCCCTCGGTATTTCTGGAGACCGCGCAGCACACTGTAAGGTGGAGGACAGTACCGGTCATTTTAGATGTGCATACGTTGCATGTTTATTTTGCTGTAGCTCCCAGCTGATTTTACTTGAGCGCTGATCGATCACCAGAATCGTCTACATCAAAGAGAATTATTTTTTTTTGCAGTAGATACAAGAACACTATATGTATAGAGTAACAGATAATAACAAATGGTAATACAGTTGTATGTTCTGTTCATACAATATATCCCAAGGAAACAAACGAAGTACATGATGGCGCTTTCTAGTGGCACTTAGAAGAACTCTTGAAATAACATATAGTGACGCCAGAAGACAGGCAGTGTAACTGGGCAGACAAAAGCGAGTACTTTTAAAGTAACACACGAATGAAAGGCAAAGGCTTTTAATGCTGTAACCAGCTGCGGGATGATCCAAACCCCAATAAATTTTGGTACAGCCATTTATACATTTACATACACTATATGGTCAAAAGTATCCGCACACACCCAAAAACATGCGTTTTTCATATTAGGCGCATTGTGCTGCCACCCGCTGCCAAGTACTCCATATCAGGGACCTCAATACTCATTAGACATCGTGAGAGAGCAGAATGGGGCGCTCCGCGGAACTCACGGACTTCGAACGTGATCAGGTGATTGGGTTCACTTGTGTCATGTGTCTGTACGCGAGATTTCCACACTCCTATACATCCCTAGGTCCACTGTTTCCGATGTGATAGTGAAGTGGAAACGTGAAGGGACACACACCGCACAAAAGTCTACAGGCCGACCTCGTCTGTTGACTGACAGAGACGGCCGACAGTTGAAGAGGGTCATAATGTGTAATAGGCAGACATATATCCAGACCATCACACAGGAATTCTGTGGTGTCACCGCCAGACACCACACTTGCTAGGTGGTAGCCTTTAAATCGGCCGCGGTCCGTTAGTATACGTCGGACCCGCGTGTCGCCACTATCAGTGATTGCAGGCCGAACGCCGCCACACGGCAGGTCTAGTCTAGAGAGACTCCCTAGCACTCGCCCCAGTTGTACAACCGACTTTGCTAGCGATGGTTCACTGTCTACATACGCTCTCATTTGCAGAGACGACAGTTTAGCATAGCCTTCAGCTAGGTCATTTGCCACGACCTAGCAAGGCGCCATATTCAGTTACTATAAGTAATATCTTCAAGAATGTATTCTGAACAGATAATATTGTGAATCATGTACCGTCAAGAGCGACGTTCATCATTAATAGATTAAAGTTAAGTATCAAACTAATTACCTCCGCTTTCTGAATTCTCATTCCTTGTCATGTTCCAGACCTCACGTCAGTATAGTTCTTCCCGCCTCACGCCAGCCTGCGTGAGCTAAAACGCGTGCATTTCGGCCTCCACTCGTAACACGGTGTTGGCTCTTCTGCTCAAACTGCACCAGGTAGGAGGTGACAAAACTTGGATTTCATGGTCGAGCGGCTGCTCAAAAGCCACACATCACGCCGGTAGATGCCAAACGATGCCTCGCTTGGTGTAAGGAGCGTAAACATTGGACTATTGAACAGTGGAAAAACATTGTGTGGAGTGACGAATCACGATACATAATGTGCCGATCCGATGGCAGGGTGTGGGTATGGCGACTGCCTGGTGAACGTCATCTAATTGTTCAAATGGCTCTGTGCACTATGGGACTTAACTTCTGAGGTCATCAGTCCCCTATAACTTAGAACTACTTAAACCTAACTAACCTAAGGACATCACACACATCCATGCCCGAGGCAGGATTCGAACCTGCGACCGTAGCGGTCACGCGGTTCCAGACTGTAGCGCCTAGAACCGCTCGGCCACTCCGGCTGGTGAACTTCATCTGCCAGCGTGTGTAGTGCCGACAGTAAAATTCGGAGTTGATAGTGTTATGGTGTGGTCGTGTTTTTTATGGAGGGGGTTTGCATCCCTGGATGTTTTGCGTGACACTATCACAGCACAGGCCGACATTGATGTCTTAAGCACCTTCTTGCTTCCCATTGTTGAAGAGCAATTCGGGGATAGAGATTGCATCTTTCAACACGATTGAGCACCTGTTCATAATACACGGCCTGTGGAGGAGTGGCTACACTACAATAAAACCCTAGTAATGGACTGGCCTGCACAGAGTACTGACCTGAATCCTATACAGGGTGTTACAAAAAGGTACGACCAGACTTTCAGGAAACATTCCTCACACACAAAGAAAGAAAATATGTTATGTGGACATGTGTCCGGAAACGCTTACTTTCCATGTTAGAGCTCATTTTATTATTTCTCTTCAAATCACATTAATCATGGAATGGAAACACACGACAACAGAACGTACCAGCGTGAATTCAAACACTTTGTTACAGGAAATATTCAAAATGTCCTCTGTTAGTGAGGATACATGCATCCACCCTCCGTCGCATGGAATCCCTGATGCGCTGCTGCAGCCCTGGAGAATGGCGTATTGTATCACAGCCGTCCTGAATACGAGCACGAAGAGTCTCTACATTTGGTACTGGGGTTGCGTAGACAAGAGCTTTCGAATGCCTCCATAAATGAAAGTCAAGAGGGTTGAGGTCAGGAGAGCGTGGAGGCCATGGAATTGGTACATACTGACGAAACTAAAAATGAACTGTAACGTGGAAATTAAGCGTTTCCGGACACATGTCCACATAACATATTTTCTTTATTTGTGTGTGAGGAATGTTTCCTGAGAGTTTGGCGGTACCTTTTTGTAACACCCTGTAGAACACCTTTGGGGTGTTTTGCAACGCCGACTTCCTGGCAGGCCTCACCGACCGAAATCGATACCTCTCCTCAGCGCAGCACTTCGTGAAGAATGGCCTGCCATTCCCCAAGAAACCTTCCAGCAGCTGATTGAACTGATGCCTGCGAGAGTGGAAGCTGTCATCAAGGCTAATGGTGGGCCAACACCATATTCAATTCCAGCATTACCGATGGAGAGCGCCACGAACTTGTAAGTCATTTTCAGCCAGGTGTCCGGACACTTTTGATCACATAGTTTACATCAAATTCCAAATTTCGCAGCTAATTTTCGAAGAATAAAGTAGGATGTAAACTGTCTTGAAAACGGCAAGGTATTCTAGAAGTTACAAGCTAAGTTTAACACAGGATGGTTTTAGTTGCTTTCGTGAGGTTGTGGTCACGCAGATGGACTGCCGGGTTTGCAGCCAGATGAAGGCGCGTACGCACGCCCTGAGCTCCCTGCTGTCAACAAATCCAACACGGTTCGTGAATGCACGTGTAGATCCGGCAAGCCACGGGAAGCTGAGTAAGAAAAGACAGAAAGGGAAACACTCTGTACGTAAAAGAAAAAATTATGATTTCAGTAACGTATGCGGTAACAATTGAAAAAAAGAGCATCCTCCTTACTTACACGCTCGAATAACCATGGTTTTTATACTGCGTAAATTACGACGTTGTCGAAGTTGTAAGAGTCAGTTGCTATTGTAGGTCTTAAATTAATTTAGTGACGCATATACTTCTTTAATTTTTGAATGTATGCTTTTCAGAGGCTATATCTTTTCTGAACTGCAGTTTCTTGGACGGTACGCTAATGCAATATGATATTTGCTAATCTAAACAAATTATTAGTACCACATTAAAATATATTTTACATTTTTATGATGATTAAACAGTTTATTCTTATATTAGGATATTTTATTGTTATTAACTCTAGATTACTGAAACCTCGTAAACTTTTCGATTACAGATGGTACCAATCCTTGGTTCCATTATGACTTATTTCGAATAAAATATGTAGGAGTAAAATTTACTGTGGTTTAGTAACAATGCAAAATAGGGTTAATAACAAAATGGTAATCCATATGTGGCACGTCAGAACTGGGTGTGACTGCAAGTTATATTTAGGGGGCGGGGAGAGGGGTGGCGGGAGACAGAAACAGTAAACAATCTGTGGCCCTCCTTTCTGGACTGAATCCTGGATACTCACTTAGTTATAACTCACTCTACACGTTGCTAAAAGTTATTGCAAGATGTTAAATATTTCCTCTACAAAGTAGTATCCAAGAGTCGAAATTTAGTAAGATATCATTTTTCTTTTGAGGGCCATGTTTGTGTCACTCTAGGGCAAAATGTATACTTTTTTGTGTTTGTTTCCTTAATGGTTAGCTGAGCAGGAATAACCTGCTCTCTTCCATTTTATGAGAAAAAATACTTGCGATCATGTAAAATACATGAAACAGAAATATGCAATGTTGAATTATTACGTAAATATTCTGTGTGAGCCATCTGTGAGCTATCAGTAGTGCAAACGGAACTTAGTTCA
This sequence comes from Schistocerca serialis cubense, assembly GCF_023864345.2. NCBI lineage: Eukaryota > Metazoa > Arthropoda > Insecta > Orthoptera > Acrididae > Schistocerca > Schistocerca serialis. Next base: position 341,887,121 of record NC_064638.1, read on the forward strand.
TTAGCTTATAAACATATTTCTTGTTTAAAATAATATACGTGTTTTCCATTATTTCTTAATTGCCATGAGTAATTATTTCAATAGTGTTCCCGGCTCGTGGTCATTCGAGTCCCAGCCGCGGCTCGAGGAGGACATGTCACGCTAGAACTGCTCGACTGGATGTAAACGGCGACTGCGCGCCTGTCTATAATGTCAATTTCAACCGCTTCCTTCGCGACAGTGGCTTCCCCTAAAACTATTCAAAAGACAGAATGGACACGAATAACTTACTGGGAAAATATACGATAAAATTTAATTTTGGCGGAAGTTGCAGAATAAGCTACGATTTATGGGGAAAGTTCAGATTACTGAGAACGATGTTGTTCGTGTGCATTTATATTTTTTATCCACTGCTGCTTTTGTGAAACTGAAAAACGAAGATTTGTGCTGTTCAGTTTAGACAATTGTGGTGGTATTATGAAGTTCGATCATTCAGATGGTACATATCGCGGCGTTATAGTCTCTCATGGATGGCTACGTATATGGACATTTGGAGTTTTTGAAATGCCATTTGAAATTTCGCCGGAAGAAATAACAAAGTTCTTAGGCCATGTAGCATAATTCTTTCGAATGTTGCAGAGAAATGGTCTGAGGCGCACATGTTCCCTGTACTGAATAGCGTTCGAGAAAGTAAGATCGAACTTCAAAGAAACGTTCTTTCAAATATCGATGCATGTGGATACTGGGCTGCAGAAATTTACGGGGGACAGTTCAGAAGTGCGCTTTATGTAATTCAACCCGGCACATTCCGAATGAGTGTTGCAGAAGGTGCGTCCCGGAACTACCGATCGCAGAGCCTGCTGTCCCAGGCCCGGCTGTCAGCCTGAGGTTAACATGCGCTGCCGCAGCACACCCACGCGACCCAACAGAGCTGTCATCAGCGGGGCAGGGGGAAACTCTCGCGGCACTGGCGGAACCCGGAAACGGGCACACTAGAATTCGGCAACTTTTAATGAGCGCGAGAAGGATGTTGAGAAAGTGTCAGTTAATCCCTCACTCGAATTCAGCAATTTCGCACTCAGGTAGCAGAACGGCCTGATTTCTTAATGAGTCACCAGGAATGGAATTTCTGGCTGTAAACATACCTTATCAGTTCCGTGATTGCCATCAGCTGGCTAGCATCTGTGTAGGCTTATACACCGATAAGTCAAAATATTATGACCACCAGCTTCATAGCTTGTTAGTCTGTCTTTGGAACGAAATGCGAGGGTCAATCCAAAAGAAACGCACACTATTTTTTAAAAAATACAGTTTTCTTTCTGCACGTGTGAAAGTTTTACAGTGGGTAGATACACCCTTCCTGCTTGTTTTCAAACTTAGTTCAACCTGTTCCCGTGAGTGGCGCCGTCACAGCATGTCTTCAAGATGGCTGCTACACTTGACGTTCGTCAGAAGCAACTTGCTGTCATAGAATTCCTGCACTGTGAAAACGAGACAGTGGGAAACATCCACAAGAGGTTGAAAAAGGTGTATGGAGATGCTGCTGTCGATCGCAGCACAGTTAGTCGGTGGGCAAGCAGGTTACGTGATGAAAGCGGTCACGGCAATATTGAGGATTGTTCTCGCAGCGGCAGGCCTCGTACTGCACACACTCCAGACAATGTGCAGAGAGTTAACGTGACTGCTGACAGACGCATCACAGTGAACGAATTGCCACACTACGTTGGGATAGGGGAAGGAAGTGTTTGCAGAATACTGAAAGTGTTGGCGTTAAAAAAGGTTTGTGCCAGGTGGGCTTCCCAGGATGTTGAAAGTGGCTCACAGAGAAACAAGAAAAACGGTATGCAGTGAACTTTTGGAACAGTACGAGAATGGTGGAGATGAATTTCTTGGAAGAATTGTGACAGGTGATGAAACATGGCTCCATCATTTTTCACCAGAGACGAAGAAGCAATCAATGGAATGGCGTCATGCAAATTCACCCAAGGAAAAAAAAAAAAAAAAAAAAATCAAAACCACACCTTCTGGTGGAAAAGTTATGGCTACGGTGTTTTTCGATTCCGAAGGACTCTTGCTTGTGGACATCATGCCAATTGGAACAACCATAAATTCTGATGCATATGTGACGACACTGAAGAAACTTCAAGCTCGACTGAGTCGTGTTCGACCACATCGGCAAAAGCACGATGTTTAGCTGTTGCACGACAATACACGACCACATGTCAGTCAAAAAACCATGGAAACGATCACAAAACTCGGATGGACAACACTGAAACACACGCCTTACAGTCCTGACCTGGCTCCATCTCCCATCTCTTTGGGAAACTGAAAGACTATCTTCGTGGAACAAGGTTTGAAGATGATGACTCCCTTGTGCACGCTGCCAAACAGTGGCTCCGACAGGTTGGTTCAGAATTTTACCGTGCGGGTACACAGGCGCTGGTTCCAAGATGGCGTAAGGCAGTTAAGAGGGATGGAAATTATGTAGAGAAATGAAAATATTGTTCCTAAAGGATGTATCTACACACTGTAAAACTTTCAAACATGTAGAATGAAAGATGAATTTAAAAAAAAATAGGGCGCATTTAATTTGGAGTGACCCTCGTACATCACTGATTTTAAGTAACAGGGATCTGTCAGTTTGTTGGTAGGTTTGTGGTGGTATGTGGCATTAGATGTCTGCGCACAGGTCATGTAATTCGCGTGAGTAACGGGCAGCTGATATGCGTACGTGGTGATGGCGCCCGATTGAGATCCAGTTTGGTTCCATAACATTTACATCAGGCGAATTTGGTCGCCAAGACATCAACGTGAGTTCACTACGACGCACCTCAAACCACTGAAGCACGGTTCTGGTTTTGAGATACGGACAATAACATTGCTGAAAGATGACATTGTCTCCGGGGAAGATATCAAGCTTGAAGGAATGCAGGTGGTTCGCGGCTGTCTTCGATTAGTACCACAGGTTCCATGCAAGCGCAGGAAAATGTCTCCCATAGCACAATACTGCTCCCACCAGCCTGCGTCTGTGGCACGCTGCACGTTTCCAGCCGCTGTCCACCTCGATCATCGACCGACTGTAGTAAAAATGTGTTTCACCCGAAGAGCCTACACGTTTCCATCAAACGACGGACGAATCCCGATGGTCCCGTTCCCACTGTAATCGTAATTGATGATGTCGTTGGGTCAAAATGTGAACGCGTAGGGGTGTTCTGCTATGGAGCTGCATGTGGAACAATGTACGATGAACGGTGTGCTCTGAAAACTCGTGTGGGTACCAGCATTGCGCTCTTTCGGCAGAGATGCTACAGATCACCAATTACCCTAGATTACAGGGCAGAGAAGCCTCCGAATACCACATTATATGAAGAGTCGTGAAGATTCACAGTTCTTCTATCTCTTCCCGTAGATCCTCACGAGTGGAGTACGTGAGCATTCGACCAGCTTCCCCTTTTTCAACATTCTCGTTCACATGCTCTGCGTAATAATAATCCGCCGTTTATCAAAGTCGCTAATGTCAACGGATTTGCAGCCCATATATTCGGTAGCGTGACCTCCCGTCCGTGTCTGCTCCACTTACATACATTTGTTACTGCGTCACGTGCCCGCGACGCCACCAGGCGGCATCCAAAGTCACGGTGGTCGTAGTGCTTTGGCTGATCAGTCTACAGTGTTTCGTTGACATCTTCAAATGATGGTTATCGAAGAGAAAACAGATAGACATATTTTGCGACCTGTTTATAGTCATCTACTACAACTACTACTACCGCTTGAGCCTTATCCTGCAGTGTCAGCCATCGTTAATCGGATTTGGCATGTTAATGTTTAAGGGGTGGCCGGATGCCCTTCCTGCCGCCACCCCGTACGCCCCGGGACGGAATTAGTGTACCCCAACTGTCTGTGTCGAGTGTAATCCATGGAATAGTGCGAAAGTGTTCAGATGTCTGCGAGCCGTGTAACTGAGGCGGAACATGGGGACGAGCCCGGTATTTACCTATCGGGATGTGGAAAACAGCCTAAAAACCATATCCAGGCTGGTCGGCACATCGGCCCTCGTCGTTAATACGCCGGGCGGATTCGATCCGCGACCGGCGCGCCTACCCGACAGCAGGAAGCAGCGCGTTAGCGCTCTCGGCAACCCTGGCGGGTACCTGTTTATAGTCACCGTGGTAAGGTAAATTCAGTTTGCTATGGTTATAAACTCAAACCTCATAGAAGCGTTTTAGGATCTGAGGAAGGTGGATGGCGACGCTGACGTAAGAATTCGGGGTGCTCTGTGATATTATTCATTAAAGGGAGCGAAAAGTTATTTTCGCGTTTGGAAGGCCCACATCGCCAGTTATCAGTTCCAGAACACTTAATACACAGAAGAATGTTATCAAATTCTATTAAAAGAAATGGCAAAGCTTTTAATGAAAGACCATCACAACTTGTTCGTGAAGAAGTGGATGACAATCCATCAACAGCAAACAGTTTAGCTAGAAAGTATGTCGATATATATGCGAAACAACATTAGTCACGCTCGTTTGAAGAGTATGCCGAAACTGCCAAAATCTGCGGCGGAAATTCATATTGCCTTACCCTAGATGCGGGTGACAACTACAAAAGGCGAAACTTTTATACTCAGGAATGACATAGAAAACTTCCACGTTATTTTTTCTAGCGATTCAAATCTCGTATCCCTATGTCAGCGAGAAATTATATTCATGGATGGTACTTTTCAGTATGCAGCAAAATATTTTCTTCAACTACTTAGAATACGCTGTTACCCTGGAGGTTCTAACAAACCACTAGTATTCAGCATTATGAAAGATGAGAAAAAGGAAACCTATCTGAAGATTTTGAAGTGTATTCGTGATGAATGTAGGAGGAGACAACAATCATTTAAGTCAAAAGCGTTCCTCATTAACTTCGAACAATCCATCCATGAGAACGTGAAGATTTTTTCGCATCAATCAAGATTGTTGGTTGTCGATTTCATTTAGCTCAAGCTTGGCAAGTACAATTATAAGTGTAGTTTTATGGAAGATATACTTTTGTTGAACAATAAACGGCCGTTGGTTATACGGAATGTTTATGGAATCTTCCGTCGGTACTTGGAAGAACATGAACATATCACGAATTGAAATTCGCAATAGCGATGTTTGTGGAACATTAACACCATGTGTTTTAACTGATTATGAATAATGTTATTCACCCTTTTTATCTCCCGACGTAAAAACGAGATGTGTTGTAAGTTTGAAGTGTCCGTGTGTGTGTCTGGTTTCAGAAATCGCAAATCAATGAAGCGATTTTAGTGCAGTTTGAAGACTGGCTTAATCGGGATGGCTCTTAGCTATGTTTTATAACAATCTGTTCAACAGTTTAAAGGCCATCAGCCACATAAAGTAAAAAGATTTTGCTGACAGCGCTCTCTCTTGCAATACCTTGTCTAAATAATGAAAGATTCACCAAACTGTGTACAGTCGAACTGTAGACCTGAAAACTATCTAAATAAAAGTAAGGATATGCATACATCGAGCTCTTATGGGTGAGCCTCATATCATCATTTTCGTGTTTTCGAGTTGTACGTAAGGCAACTTGAAACAACGCACATCGTCATTGTGGGTCTACGTCAATTACCCTAACTTTTGTGTACTTCCTTCCGAGCTCTGCAATTGGTAGTATATAATCTGACGTTACACTTACAGATTAGTAAGCGATTGCAAAAGAGAGCACTGACGACAAACTTCCTGACGTGATTCGCTGTTATGGCCATTCATATTACTAATTTTGCGGAACTGGAACATATATACACAGCAATATGTAGCAAAAGAATATATCTATGAAGTAATAAAACGAAATATATAACACAGGCAATGGATTATCGAGTACAACGACTGTTTGTTTACGTGGTTTTGAATTCTCCTATCGCAAATATTTTTCCACCACATAAAACCGCACTTCAAGTTGACGTCTCCATTGTCTTCAGAGAGCTTATGTTGATTTCTTTTTTTAAATTTTGGACAAATTCCTCTTTTTATTCGTAAATCAACACGTCTTTAGTGCCCTTTCTGCTCAGCACTAACAGGAACAGCAAACATTGCTATGTCACAGACCTTGCAATAAAAGAAAAAAAACCTTTTGTCTTTTAAATTTTCAGAAATAATATTTTACCCCATACGTTTCAGATGGCGAAAAATGAAAAAAAAACCTTCGTTTATCATCATGGTACAAAGAGCAAAAGAATGAAAAAGAACAGTAGCTGCACCACACTTTTGAACTTATTTACTTAGGCCCCCAAGATGTTCCTGATGTTTTTGGCGACCTGGTCAGCTTAGAGCCACAAGACGAAAAACTCACGAAGTTTGCAGATTATACTGCGGAAAATTATACCGACGAGGAAGAACATCATTTGCTTCCTCCGTACAGCAAATAAGGTGGCGCAGTGGGTAGCACACTGGACTCGCATTCTGGAGGACGACGGTTCAAACCCGTGTCCGACCAACCTGATTTAGGTTTTCCGTGATTTCCTTACATCGCTTCAGACAAATGTCAGGATGGTTCCTTTGAAAGGGCACCGCCGACTTCCTTCCCCGTCCTTCCCTAATCCGATGGGACCGATGACAACGTTCTACGGTCCTCTGCCCCCAAATAAACCAACCAACCAATCCTACATCAATTTGGGCAGCGGATTTTGCATCTTTGTGGCGGACTACTAACGCTTGCGAGAATTCTCATTCTCGGTCCAATGCTTCGTGTGAGTTCCCTGATCCAAATACGTTCAAATTTTTGAAAAAATTGGAAACAGGCACAAACTGTTACATACAAAAGAATTATTTCTGCCAAGAACGACAACATCAGCACAACGAATGCAGACACCAATAAGAGGCAAGCTTTCATACAGCAAAAATTAGAGTAACTAAAAAGTGGTGAACTTAGCAAAGCAGATTTTGTAAAGTGCGAATCATACAAAACAGCCGAAAGTTGAGCATGAGCGTATAAAATAGAGTCAACTGTTTTCATGAGGTATTTAGTATGTGTACATTTTGTTTTCATTTGTATCTCTTTCACTGTACCGCTGTTTCCAACTTCGTTTTGAATCCTGTGCAAATAGTGACAGCAGATAGAAGTTGCCGTATTCGTATGTTCCTTTCAGGGAACGATTTATGAGAACGGCCGAAATCGAGCGTTTGGTTTTCCTCCTGCAGGTAGAAGTCGCTGAATTCTTATGAGTCTCCGGAAACAACCAAGAGCTGAGTCATAGTGGAGACGTCCTTACAACTGACCTACATGCTACATCCGAAAACAAATGCAATAGCTGGTGAGACTGAATGTCCATCAAATGTGCAGAAGACAATATAAACCACCAGAGAAACACAAACCGCACCGCGCTCTTCGGCCTTACATCATGAAGAGCTAACGATTTCAGCAATATCGGCATTGGATGCAGAAGAAAAACGACACCATCGTTCAGAGACGCATGAAGATCAGATGAAAAATGGGCCTCAAAGAGGAGAAACGGAAAAAAACTAATGGTATAGAGACTCTCGTGAAATTAAAGCCGCCCGGAGTGGCCGCGCGGTTTGAGGCGCCTTGCACGGACTGCGCGGCCCCTCCCGCTGGAGGTTCGAGTCCTCCCTCGGACATGGGTGTGTGAGTTGTTCTTAGCATAAGCTAGTTTAAGTTACTTTAAGTAGTGAGTAAGTCTAGGGACCGATGACCTCAGCAGTTTGGTCCCTTAGGAATTCACACACATTTTAACATTTTTGAAATGAAATAAGATAAAAGCAAAGAACCTAAACTTAGAACTGTAAAAGGGAGAGAAAGAAACATCGAGACTCAAAATGAAACACACTAAAGCATTTCTGCTAATATAAAAGAACAGATGTCATCTGAGAGATCCTTCACTGAATCAACAGAAAAATCATTTGACTCGTCTCTTGAGAAATCCGCAAAGAGAAAAAAAGGCTCCAAGAACTGTAAATTGGTACACAAAGCCACAGGGAGTTCGGCCCTTGCTTTAAGGGAAAAGACTTTAAGAAAGACAAGAAGAAAGAAGTCTATACAGAGTTCGGCCCTTGCTTTAAGGGAAAAGACTTTAAGAAAGACAAGAAGAAAGAAGTCTATACAGCAGATCGAGACAACAAACGCCCTGTAGGAGAAACAAGCCAATTCGGCCAGTGCACACCAATCGTGAAAAAAACGTGATCGAAAACAAAATTACACGAACAGGAGATGAACCACACTCACTTAAAGCATTTCAGAGGCAAGATTAGACTGGGTGAAAGATAAAGAGGAACGAACCGATGAAGGCATGGAAGATGAACCTATACAAGAAGAAGAGATATTTTATGAAGAGAGTTTCAATAAAATGTCAAGACTAACAGCAAGAAGAAAAACGGAAGAAGAAACTGGAATAAATATATTGTCCTTTAAGAAATCTAGAACTTCAGGTGGATAACACAGCCTATTGGAATAAAACTACAACGTGACTACTTTAAACGTAAGTAAAACTCTAAATGAAATTAAGCTGATTTCTCTTAAAGATTTCTTATATCGGTCAGACAGAATACAGCATTGTTATAAGAAGTTAGTTTTAGGAATCTTTATGCGGCTGTCAACAAGGAAATTTAAACATTCGAAGCTCAGAAGTACAATAGCGGGACGACAATCCTTTCCAGGGAAGGAATTGAAATGAACCATGTCTGTCTTTTAGAACTAGGGAGGAGCATGAGGTGTAATATTTTTGATATAAATGTTTGTGCACCATCTGGGGAAAATGGAAGAGAAGACAGGGCAAAGGTTTATAAAAGTGACATTTTAGTTTCTTTCAAAGACAAAACCCCTTGGGCATTTTAATAGAATGTGACTGGAATTGCGTTTTAAATGAAAACGACCAACGCCCAATTTTTCATAAATCCAGAGGACGTGAAGGACTAGTAAACAATATGAAATGGAAAGACGTGTGGGAAACAAGATATCTCACAGCAGTCAGATTTACTAACGTTAGCAGCAGGCTGCTAAGTAGAATTGACAGAATCTGTGTCTCTTCAAACTTAGAAAACAAAGTAACTAGACCTGAAGTCATATCCGCCACCTTCTCCGCACTACTCAGTTAATAAACACAAGACTTATTGGGTTATGCCTGTATGGAAATTAACATAAACATGTTGCTGGGGAACGCTCTAGGTGAACGAATAGAAGAGACTTCGCAGGCCGCTTTAAGAATGTGTAGATCAAATATGTTGGACTGCTGTGACGAAGGAAAGATTAAGGGCAACTCTGATAGCGTACGATAAAGAGAAATTGAGGTGGTCAGAAATAGAGTTCCACAACTCTTGTTTACGCAATCTCTACGACCAACCAGTGTCACAAGATATGTTAAAGCATTTCAGAAGAACCAAGGCCAAGCTTATAAATATCACGAGCTAACAGTTAGAAGGCTTCAAAATAAAATAGCACACACAAACGACTGCGGAAGAGGGAAATATCTCAATATATCATCTCATAAGACATGGGCAACATAGTCGAAGAAATGTTACTGAGTGTCTCAGGGTAAGAGAGTCCTGACAAAGCAAAAAGATTGTGTAACTGAGGCTTATCGATTTCATAAGACGCTGTATGGCAAAGAGCACATAGAAGAAATTGTAATAACAGGTTCTCAAAACGTGGACTTGAGGGCTCAATAACAGAAGAGGATAACCAATATCGCAAAGCAGAAATAACCGAAAAGAAGTTTTAGATGTCCCTAAGTCTTCACACTCGGATGGAGAGGCTGTCCCAACAGATTATAAACAATTACTGTTCCACATCCAAAAGGCAGGAAAACAAAATGAGACGTATAAGCTTATTAACTCCCATTATAAAATAATAGCGAGGGTACTCAAGCAGAGATCAAGACCACTCATAGGAAAGATAACTGAATGCTGTAAGATATGTTTCCGAAGGTGCAGCATTTTTAAGACCAAAACCTAATACAGGGACATGTTGCAATTTTTTCAAACACACCAACGAATGGTGATCTTGCATTTATAGATTTAATAAAGACTTTTGACAGAGAAATCATTAGTTTCTTTTTGAGACCTTAGCACACCTGGGATTAAATAACAGCGTTGTGAAAGTTTTCACTACATTTTAAAGGGAGTAAAAACTAAAGTATCCATCAGTGGACAACATAATAAGGATATTCAGATGGAAATGAAATCCCTCAGGCGAGTCTACTGCCAATGATCCCGTATGTAGTTGCACTGGAACAACTTATAAGAAGGATGACGCCCTAGAGGGTATATCCGTATTACGAATGAAAAAAGTTACAAAAGCATATGCTGATGACATTGGTGTGATAATGAAGGAGCAACGATGACATTATACCAAAGACAGAGAATTGACACTTCACTGTAACGTGACGGGGGCAAAATTAAACGATACAAAGAGTGCTTTCTTTGAATCACAACAGTGCCACAAACGTAGAGATTGCGTGCGCAAAACGCGTGCAACATTACACAAGCTTGGGCGTTATTCTTTACAGCTGCCCTCTTCGAACAACGGGCCCTAACTGAAGAAAGGTATTAAAGAAAATTAGAGGCATCCTCGTAGTAGTTCTGTCAAAAGTTACATATATAGAACATATTCAGCCATATCCAAAGGAAACAGCAAAAGCTATTTCAGCGAAAGTTTGTCGATTTATTTGTCAATGAGGTATTTTAGAGTGTCAGTAGGAACAATAACCATACTAACGGAAGAGAGAGAACTTGCACTAACAGACATTCAAAGAAAACTACTCCTCTACATTTACGTGATTACTCTGCTATTCACAATAAAGTGCCTGGCAGAGGGTTCAATGAACCACCTTCAAGCTATCTCTCTACCGTTCCGCCCTCGAAAGGCGCGCGGCAAAAACAAGCACTTAAATTTTTCTGTGCGAGCCCTGATTTCTCTCATTTTATTATGATTATCATTTCTCCTTATGTAGGTACGTGCCAACAGAATGCTTTTGCAATCGGAGGAGAAAATTCATGATTGAAAGTTCATGGGAAGATCCCTTCGCAAAGAAAAACACCTTTAACTATATAGGAAGGTAGTATCTGTTCCCGAAAGAACAGTTACCGTTGATGACCATACAGCTTTCGTTCGAGTCCCGGTCGGGGCACACATTTTCAACATGTCCCCAATGAAGTATATCAACGCCTGTTTGCAGCTAGGGTGTCCATTTAATTATCATTTCATTCTAACGAAAGCTTCATGGTCACCGATGGTATCTGTTCTTTCCGGAACAGATACTACCTTCTTATATAGTTAAAATATGGCTTCCCGGCCATTGACCTTCTTGTGCGAACGCACACGCTATGCCCAAACTCTTACGGGACTTGGTAGATTAATCTGCCACGAGTAATGAGTATGATGGGCAAACATCTATTAGGCGCACTACGAATGTAGTGGTGTGGACATTTGGGAATGTGAGTCTCACGGGGAGCGTGCAAGGGATAAATCCCTGCAGGCGCACTATCCTCTGTGCCCTAGGTGGCTCAGGTGGATAGAGTGTCTGCCATGTAAGCAGAAGATCCCGGGTTCGAGTCCGGGTTGGGGCACACACTTTCAACATGTCCCCAATGAAGTATATCAACGCCTGTTTGCAGCTAGGGTGCCCATTTAATTATCATTTCAAGAACACCTTTGTTTTAATGATTGCCACTCCAATTCACGTATCATGTCAGTGGCACATCTCCCCTATTTCGCGATAATACAAATCGAGCTGGCCTTCTTTGTACTTTTTAGATGTCATCAGTCAGTCTCACATGGGATGCGGACCACACGCCGCAAACAATACTTCAGAATAGGGCGGACAAGCGTGGTGTAAACAGTCTCTTTAATAGGCCTGTTGCACCTTCTAAGTGTTCTGCCAATGAATCGCAGTCTTCGATTTGCTCTACCCACAACATTGTCTATGTGATCGTTCCAATTTACGCTATTTGTAATTGTTACCCCTAAGTATTTACTTGAATTTACAGCCTTCAGATTTGTGTGACTTATCGGGTAATCGAAATTTAGCGGATTTCTTTTAGTAGTCATGTGAATAACTTCACACTTTTCTTTGTTCAGGGTCAATTGTCACTTTTCGCACCATATAGATATCTTATCTACATCATTTTCTAATTCGTTTTGGTCATCTGATGACTTTACAAGACGGTAAATGACAGCATCATCTGCAAACAATCTAAAACGGCTACTCAGATTGTCTCCTACGTCGTTAATATAGATCGGTAACAAGAGAGGGCCTATAACACTTCCTTGGGGAACGCCGGATATTACTTCTGCTTGGTTGGAAGATGCTTGTGAGGAACGGTGTCGAAAGCCTTCTGGAAATCTAAAAATATGGAATCAATGTGACATCCCCCCATAACTTCACGGGTATAAAGAGATAGTTTTGTTTCGCAAGAACGATATTTTATGAAACCGTGCTGACTGTGTCAATGAATCGTTTTCTTCGAGCTATTTCATAATGTTCGAATACATCATATGTTCCAAAACCCTACTACAAATCGACGTTAGTTATATGGGCCTGTAATTCAGCGGATTACTCGTACTTCCCTTTTTGGGTGTTGGTGTGACTTGAGCAATTTTCCAGTCTTTAGGTACGGCTCTTTCTGTGTTATATATAATTGCTAAATATGGAGCTGTTGTACCAGCATACTCTGAGAGGAACCTGACTGGTGTACAATCTGGACCGGAGGCCTTGCCTTTATGAAGTCATTTAAGCTGCTTTGTTACACCGAGGATATCTACTTCTACGTTTCTCATCTTCACAGTTGTTCTTGACTGGAATTCAGGATTATTTACTTCGTCTTCTTTGGTGAAGGAGTTTCGGAAAACCATGTTTAATAACTCTGCTTTAGTGGCACTGTCATCAGTGACTTTACTGTTGTTATCGTACAGTGAAGGTGTTGATTGCGTCTTGCCAGTGGTGTGCTTTATGTATGACCAGAATCTGTTTGGGTTTTCTGCCAGATTCCGAGACAGAATTTCGTTGTGGAAATTATTAAAAGCATCTCGCACTGAAGTACGCACTATATTTTGAGCTTCTGCAAAACTTTACCAGTGTTGGAGATTCTGCGTTCTTTTAAATTTGACATGCTTTTTTCGCTGCTTCTGGAACATCGATCTGACCTGTTTTGTGTACTATGTGGGTCAGTACCATCACTTATTAATTTATGTGGTATGCATCTCTCAACTGCTGTCGATACTATCTCTTTGGAATCATTCCACAGCTTTTCTACGCTTACATGATCAGATCGGAAGGAGCGAAGACTATGTCTTAAAAAGGCGTTAAGAGCATTTGATTAGCTTTTTTAAAATAAGTATAGTTAGCGTTTCTTTTTGACGATTGTAGGTGTTACGGTATTAAGCCTAGCAGCGACTGTCTTATGGTCGCCAATTCCTGAGTTCGTCACGAAACTCACTATTTGTCAAGGATTATTTGTTGCTAAGAGGTCAAGTATGCTTTCGCAACCATTTACGCTTCGAGTGGGCTTATGGATTAATTGTTCAAAATAATTTTCTGAGAAAGCATTCAGTACAATTTCGGATGACGTTTTATGCCTGTCGCCGGCTTTAAACTAATAATTTTTCGAGCATATCGAGGGTAGATTGAAGTCACCACCGACTATAATTGTATGAGTGGGGTACCTATTTGAAATGAGACACAAGTTTCCTTTGAACTGTTCAGCAACTATATCTTCTGAGTCTGGGAGTCGGTAGAACGGTCCAATTAATAGTTTAGTCCGATTGTCAGGTATAACCTCTACCTTTACTATTTCGCAGGAACTACAAGGCAAACTATTTCTGACAGCCATAAATACTCCACCACAAACTGTATTTATCTATCCTTTCTCTACACTGTTACATCGTTTGAAAAAAATTCGGCCGAACTTATTTCCGGCTTTAGCCAGATTTCTATACCTATAAATATTTGAGCTTCAGTGCTTTCTATTAGGTCTTGGAGCTCTGGTTCCTTCCCAACACAGCTACGACAATTTACAAATACAGTACCGATTGTTTTTACAACTAACTTACTGTGTTTTCCTGCTCCATATTAGACGGACGCCCTTTCTGTGGTTTCCTGAGAGCCTCTAACCCAAAAAAACCGCTCAATCCCTTCTACACAGCCCCCGCTGCCCGTGTAGCCGCCTCCTGTATGTAGGGGACACCTCACCTATTAAGCGGAACCCGGAAACTCACCATCCAGTGGCCCAAGTCAAGGAATCTGCAGCCTACACGGTCACAGAATCGCCTGAGCCTCCGATTCAGACCCTCCACTCGGCTCTGCAGCAAAGGGTCACAGTCTGTTCTATCGACGATGCTGCAGATGGTGAACTCCGCCTTAATCTCGGAAGCAAGACTGGCAGTCTTTATCATTTCCGCTAGCCGCCAGACACCAGAGAGAATCTCCTCCGATCCAAAGCGACACACGTCATTGGTACCGACATGAGTCACCACCTGCAGTCGGATGCACCCTGTGCTCTTCATGGCATCCGGAAGCACCCCTGACTACCCCGGAATGCACACGGAATGCACACTGGCTTCATTCCCCTCCTTGGCAGCCATGTGCCTAAGGGGCCCCATTACGCGCCTAACATTGGATCTCCCAACTACCAGCAAACCCACCCTCTGTGAATGCCCAGACCTTGTTGTTGTTGTGGTCTTCAGTCTTGAGACTGGTTTGATGCAGCTCTCCATGTTAATCTATCCTGTGCAAGCTTCTTCATCTCCCAGTCCTTACTGCAACCTACATCCTTCTGAATCTGTTCAATGTATTCATCTCTTGGTTTTCCTATTCGATTTTTACCCTCCACGCCGCCGTCCAGTGCTAAATTTGTGATCCCTTGATGCCTCGGAACATGCCTTACCAACCGGTCCCTTCTTCTTGTCAAGTTGTGCCACAAACTCCTCTTCTCCCCTATTCTATTCAATACCTCCTCATTAGTTACATGATCTACTCATCTAATCTTCAGCATTCTTCTGTAGCACCACATTTCGAAAGCTTCTATTCTCTTCCTGTCCAAACTATTTATCGTCCATATTTCACTTCCATACATGGCTACACTCCATACAAATACTTTCAGAAACAACTTCCTGACACTTAAATCTATACTCCATGTTAACAAATTCCTCTTCTTCAGAAACGCATTCCTTGTCATTGCCAGACTACAGTTTGTATCCTCTCTACTTCGCCCATCGTCAGTTATTTTGCTCCCAGAGTAGCAAAACTCATTTACTACTTTAAGTGTCTCATTTCCTAATCTAATTCCCTCAGCATCACCCGACTTAATTCGACTACATTCCATGATCCTCGTTTTGCTTTTGTTGATGATTATCTTATACCCTCCTTTCAAGACATTGTCCATTGCGTTCAACTGCTCTTCCAAGTCCTTTGCTGCCTCTGACAGAATTACAATGTCATCGGCGCACCTTAAAGTTTTTATTTCTTCTCCATGGATTTTAATACCTACTCCGAATTTTTCTTGTGTTTCCTCTAGTGCTTGCTCAATATACAGATTGAATAACATCAGGGAGAGGCTACAACCCTGTCTCACTCCCTTCCCAACCACTGCTTCCCTTTCATGCCCCTCGACTCTTATAACTGCCATCTGGTTCCTGTACAAATTGTAAATAGCCTTTCGCTCCCTGTATTTTACCCCCGCCACCTTTAGAATTTGATAGAAAGTATTCCAGTCAACATTGTCAAAAGGTTTCTCTAAGTCTACATACGCTAGAAAAGTAGGTTTGCCTTTCCTTAATCTTTCTTCTAAGATAAGGCGTGTTCCAACATTTTTACGGAATCCAAACTGATCTTCCCCCAGGTCTACTAGTACCAGTTTTTCCATTCGTCTGTAAAGAATACGCGTTAGTATTTTGCAGCTGTGACTTATTAAACTGATAGTTCGGTAATTTTCACATCTGTCAACATCTGCTTTCTTTGGGATTGGAATTATTATATTCTTCTTGAAGTCTGAGGATATTTCGCCTGTCTCATACTTCTTGCTCACCAGATGGTGGAGTTTTGTCATGACTGACTCTCCCAAGGCCGTCAGTAGTTCTAATGGAATGTTGTCTACTCCTGGGGCCTTGTTTCGACTCAGATCTTTCAGTGCTGTGTCAAACTCTTCACGCAGTATCGTATCTCCCATTTCATCTTCATCTACACCCTCTTCCATTTCCATAATATTGTCCTCAAGTACATCGCCCTTGTATAGGCGCTCTATATACTCCTTCCATCTTTCTGCTTTCCCTTCTTTGCTTAGAACTAGGTTTCCATCTGAGCTCTTGATATTCATACAAGTGGTTCTCTTTTCTCCAAAGGTCTCTTTAATTTTCCTGTAGGCAGTATCTATCTTACCCCTAGTGAGATAAGCCTCTACATCCCTACATTTGTCCTCTAGCCATCCCTGCTTAGCAGATTTGCACTTCCTGTCGATCTCATTTTTGAGACGTTTGTATTCCTTTTTACCTGCTTCATTTACTACATTTTTGTATTTTCTCCTTTCATCAGTTAAATTCAATATTTCTTCTGTTACCCAAGGATTTCTACTAGCCCTCGTCTTTTTACCTTCTTGATCATCTGCTGCCTTCACTACTTCATCCCTCAGAGCTACCCATTCTTCTTCTACTGTATTTCTTTCCCCCATTGCTGTTAATTGTTCCCTTATGCCCTCACTGAAACTCTCTACAACCTCTGGTTCTTTCAGTTTATCCAGGTCCCATCTCCTTAAATTTCGACCTTTTTGCAGTTTCTTCAGTTTTCATCTGCAGTTCATAACCAACAGATTGTGGTCAGAGTCCACATCTGCCCCTGGAAATGTCTTACAATTTAAAACCTGGTTCCTAAATCTCTGTCTTACCATTATATAATCTATCTGATACCTTTTAGTATCTCCAGGGTTCTTCCATGTATACAACCTTCTTTCATGATTCTTGAACCAAGTGTTAGCTATGATTAATTTATGCTCTGTGCAAAATTCTACTAGACTGCTTCCTCTTTCATTTCTTACCCCCAATCCATATTCACCTACTATGTTTCCTTCTCTCCCTTTCCCTACTCTCGAATTCCAGTCACCCATGACCTTGCGGACCGAAAAGCTTCCTTTGGAACAGAGTGGACGACTAGATCCAGCTTAGAGACATCGTCAGCCGCAGATAACGCTCGAAACCTGTTCGTCAAACGAACTGGGGAGGCCCTACAATCTGCCCCTCGGTAAGTTTTTCGCTGCCTGCAAGAGTTTGGAATGATCTCCCACTCCACCACAGGTGAGGGGTCAACCTCAGTGTATGCAGTACCTGCGGCGGCCACAGCAGTGGATCGAACGGGGGAAACGTCGAGCTTGCTCTATGTCCCTCGCATCCCCGCGTCCGACCCCCCCCCCCCCCCCCCCCCCCACACCACGCCAAGTGATGCCCCTTGGCTGCGGCCACAAGCTGTGTGACGGAAGTCAACGCAATCTGGAGCTGTGGGCGAAGGGTCACCTATTAGCTTGCGTCTGTACACAGCAATCACAGTTCCTATCCATTACTGTAGTCGTTCCTGTTTGAAACTCGTAAAAAAATGTAACAAACGAACGGTGTGCTCACCTTATTAGCAGCAGGAACACGAGGTGCTCTGTCTTTGACGGTCTGTCTGACTCTATTTACAAAGAGATGTCTGCAAATCATTGATAGTAATCAAAACAGCATAGCAGCGAAACAGTTCCAATTTCTTAAACCTAAAAGTTTGCATCTACTAGTAAATATCAGTTCAGTAAATTATAAATTGAAACACATTAGGTATTATAATTTAGGACTAAGATACATGAAATGTTTTGTACAGGACACAATAAGAGGAAATGCTTAAACATGATCAACAGACTACGAACAAAGGAAAACGAAAATATGTCGAATGGAGGAAAAGGACCCAAACAGAGTTTGTAAACAAAATTGAGAAATATAAATAATAAAATACTTCCAACAGAAACACGCAAGGTATGCTACAGTGTTATGATAAAAATTGTAGGTACTGAAGGGAACTAAATTCAGTATGTCTCAGTGACACAACTACGTGTCTAAAATGCAATGGAATTGACACATTAGAGGTTAGACCATCACTTCGTTTGTAAAGGGTATAGCGATATATGGCAATAGCTTAAAAAGCAGGTAGCTTTCCTCAAACGAAGTGATTGGAGGGTAATAAATATGCATGGACTACTCTTCCTAGAAGAGGTTTATCTCCCTGCACAAAAGACAACATGATACTGTAGCTACGTGAGAATTATACCACTGTACATAGAAAGGGAAATGACAGTATACTGGAATACAACGAATATATACGAGAAGAATATTATAGAATATATCAGAAAAAGATTTAAAAAAAGGAATTGGAGAGTATGTTGACAGTTCTGTTCCAGAAACAGGAAGCAGGGTAAATTACCCAAAATACAACTCTTGCGGTAGAAGCAGGTATTATTAGGGGACTGGTGTTAAGGGTGAAGAACGGTGGGAACTTCGTGTGTCCCAAAGCCGCTATAGTGGTCGAGAAGGCCTCTACAGAGCCTTGAAACAGTAACGCCAACCAGAAGGATGTAGGCAGGAATGCATGACATTAGAAATCTGATTTTCAGTTAACTTTTACGTTTATTTCCAAGGTTTCTCAATTAATAGAAGTGTGAATACCAAGTTTAATTATACGTGGTTCGCTTAAGTGCAGTGACGAAGAATTGCATTTCTTCTCAACAGTACTTTATTGAGAATCAGAACAAGAAAATTTATTTAATTAGATTTTTTTAGTTATTGTGTGTTGAGCAGCACTAACATTATATGAAGTTTGGAAGAAAGTTTATTTTTACCTAACGCATAAATTTTTTGTTAGTCCAGCATTAATGACACAGAAAGCGGAGAAGAACAGTTGTATATAAAAATAAAAACAAGAATAAACCAAAGGAGCTAGCCATAAAGATGAAAAAGGAGGGCACATGCATGGCCTATAAGTGAGGTGGGAGACAGAAATTAGAAAAAAAAAAAAGTTTTAAGAAAAGGAAAAAAAAATGAGTGGTCTAGTAGTTGGCATCGCTGCCACTGGTTCGCGAGTGCCAGGTTCGATTCCCAGCCAGGTCGAAGATTTTCTTCACTCAGTAACTAGGTGCTTGTGTTGACCTAATCATTTAATCCATTCTTCATAGACGCACTAGTCGCCGAACTGGCGTCAAATAAAGACTTGAACAAGGCGGCCGAGCAAACTCTAATGGGATCTTTCGCCCAATAACGCCATACGATCACTTCATTCCAGTAGTTTGCTCGACTTATTTTATTTTTTGTTACTTTAAAGACCAGGTGCTCCACTTACGTTAGCAAATCAGAACTGCAGTTTATACATATAAACAGATATAATAACTGATGTTGTTGTTTAATTGCCTGATTTGCTATGAAAATGACCAATTACCCAATTGACTGCGTGTTTTGGGTGTGATCTAAGAAATTTCGTTGTAGAAAATGTGCATTCCATTCTCAAATGATGACATTTGGATTCAGTGTTAGATGTAGCATTACGTCTCACGTACCTTTAGAAAAAATTATGTTTGGAATTTTACCTTCTTCAAGTAACGTATTTTCGATGCAGAGTGAGCAGAAATTATTTTGGTAATAACGAAAACATTTCTACCCAGTTACAACAATTTTAATTCACTGACTTGACAAAACGAGACGACTATGATTCTTAAGGCGCTAAACTATTTTGAAAATGTACTCAGGATGCTGATTAAGGCAATATAAATTATTGTGACCATTACAGGTGGCACCGAAGCTTGTTATACGATGTGAATGGTTAGATTTTTTTCCCATTTTACTAATTATATCATCTGCGCTGAGCTGCTGCAGATCTGACGAAGACAAGGATTTTCTTCTAATCCGGGCTTGCATTCTCTGCACAGGACGCTGTCTGAATTTCAGTAAGTGCAGCACAACTAAAATTTACTATTACCAATCATACTTCATCTGTACAAAAGACTTTCAGTCTGCGTTCTAGTGCTAATTAGAACAATTCTTGAAAGTTGCCTGTTCAAGTGGAGTACAGATCTCGCTATGCGCACAGTTTGTTAATACTCTGAAGCTAAAAAAATAGCAACACCAAAAAATTATGAACATAGAATATTGAAATTTCGGGAGTACGTTTCTCTGGGTATCATATTTAAGTGACTAACGCTGCAAAATCGGAGGTTAATATACGCGAGGGAGAAGCCATTACAAATATGAAATTCTGGTACCTTAATAAGCGGTGTAAGCGCCAGAATATTGAATCCAAGCATGCATACGAGAACGCATTGTGTTGTACAGATGCGGATGCCAGTCAGTGGGTTGGAGCTCCATGCCTGTTGCGTTGGTCAGCCAATACAGGGACGGTTAACGCTGGTTGTGGATGATGTCGTAGTTGTCATCCGATGAAGCCCCCTTTGTGCTCCATTGGAGACAGATCTAGTGATCGAGCAGGCCAAAGCAACACGTCGAAACTATGTAGAGCATGTTGGGTTACAACAGCGGTATGATAGAAAACAGCCCGTGCAAAGCTGTTCATGAACGGCAGCACAATAAGTCGAATCATCGGTTCTACGTTGAAATTGGCTATGAGGGTACGTCGGATAGGCACGGAGTGCTCCTGCTGTCATACGAAATCGCACCCCGGACCATAACTCTGCCGGCGGCAGTGGCCGTGCGGTTCTAGGCGCTTCAATCTGGAACCGCGTGACCGCAACGGCCGCAGGTTCGAAGCCTGCCTCGGGAATGGATGTGTGTGATGTCCTTTGGTTAGGTTTAAGTAGTTCTAAGTTCTAGGGGACTGATGACCTCAGATGTTAAGTCCCATAGTGCTCAGAGCCTACCTACCATAACTCCAGGTATAAGTCTAGTGTGTTCAGCACTCAGGCAGGTTTGTTGCAGCTCCCCAACTGGCCCCCTAATCAGTGCACGGCTATCACTAGCACCGAATCCGAACTAGCTTTCATCAGACAACAGGTTTGCACACTGCCCCACAACGAGCTCTCGCTTGACACCACTCAGGTCGCAATTGGTGGTCGTTTGGGATCTGTGGGATGCACGCTATGCTCTGGCTAGGAACTGTCCTTGAAGTAACCGATTTGTAACAAGTCGTTGTGCCACTGTGGTGCCAACTACTGCTCAAATTGCTACTTTTGCTATACGATGCGCCAGAGCTATACGCCGAACAGGACGTTCTTCCCTACCGGTGGTGGTGTCCGGAGCCCGGTCTTCTTGCGACCGTATATTCCACTGACCATCACTGCCAGCAGTCTTGTGCAGTGGCGTTCCTGTCAAGCCTTTCTGCAATATCGCAGAAGGAACATCCAGTTTCTCGTAGCCCTATTACACGAGCTCCTACAAACTCAGTGTGGTATTGATGATGGCGTCTTTGTCACCTCAAAGGCATTTTGAATAACATCAAAGGTTAACTAACACTCACGACCGTTACAGTGTGTATTTAAAGCAAACCTGATATGCACCTTCTTTTGAATAGACATAGAAACATGCCTACAAACGTTCGTTTATATCGCACAACTCCTTCTTTGTGTTGCAAATTTTTTCCGTCAGTGTATCCCCGTCACAGTACATGAGCATAGCATTTAAGTTGTTTCAGTGCAAAACAACCAACATATAAATCTCTCTTTCATTATGTGATAAGTGCATGTTCCCAAAAATAAAAAGAATTTTTTATTCATTCCGCTGCTGGGTGACCTATATTTTCAGTTATTCTCCTTCTCCCGCAACTATGCTAATCACGTAGTCAAACGACTCAACAAACCGTAACCAACAAACTCTCGCCTTCCCATCTTTTTAATTTTCGTAGCTGCCAGAGAGTGAGGAAAATTGGCAGACTTCCTTCTCGTTGGATTATGTGAGAACTGGGATTACGATTGGTCACTCTGGTTCCCGTAAAACGGTTTTAGTAGTATGTTGTTGTTCGCAAAATCACACACAGGCCTACTCGTGTTAATAGCCACTTACAGTTGCGGAACGACGAGCTCTCTGGCAACTATGCAGATACTGCCTATCAGTGCGGTTTCCGTAGACTAACCAACACAATTGTGCCGTATCGCAGCCGCAACTTTTTTTTTTCCTTTCTCGGGCTAAGAATATCAAATTAGTGGGTGAGTATGTCTACGGACAAACACCGACACAAGATCGGCTACTACAAAGAACTATGGTAACAGAAGAAATGCTTCAATTCATCGACGAAAGAAGAAAATACAAAAATGTTCAGCAAAGGGCAGTGTAAAATCGGGAATGAAATAAATAGGACGTGTGTGGAAGCCAAGACTGATGATCTAAAAAGAGATGGCCGTTGGAAGGGCTCATTCTGCATACAGAAAATGCCACACAACCTTCGTCGAAATTAAAAGCAAAAGCACCAACATTAAAAATGCTAGAAGAAATCTCTTGTTAACGCAGAAGAGAGAGCGGACATGTGGAAAGAGTACATTGAAGGCTTCTACGAATGGGCGGAAGTGTCGGCTCAAATGATAGAAGAAGAAGTGGGAGTCGACATGGAGAGCATAGAGAAGTCACTATTAGATACATAATTTAACAGGGCTTTGGAAGATTTGCTGTCAAATAAGGCGGAAGGCTTATAGTCAATTGAGGTAATTTTGTGCCACGTTTTACCAATTTCTGAAAATATTGGACCCAAAATAAATTACATATCGCGACAGACATTCCAACATTTCACATCTATAGTTACTGAGTGATTGGAAAAGTGAAAAAGCGTACTAAGAATGCCCTATTAGTGTAAAATTTCAATTTTAACGCTGGAACAAAGTTACGCTGTCATCCAGGATAACTTAAGACCACTCTGAAAAAACGAAGAACTTTTCTGTATCGAAAGCTTTGGGTAAACTTGGATCCTTTCCGGAGGAAAAAGTTCAGTACCGCAGGTTTACTTTGACATATCAAGATATTTGTATCGAGCAGGCATTGTTCAACTTAAATCACTGTCGCTCTTCACAGCCAACGCAATTAATGAATAATCACAAGCCTAAGAGTTGTACTAAGTTGGAAAGGCAACTGAAATACTAACTAGAAACCACAGAGGTAATATATTTTTAGAACAAAATATTGCAAGTGGGTGGAGCAGCAACCATTTAAAACAAAAGTGGTAAGTGGGGTAAAGATACCATGACTGACAAGAAGTTACCCTGACTGACTGTAGATAACATTCCTTTGGAATTTCTAAAATCGCTGGCGAAAGTGACGACCAAACGACTATTCAAGTTAAAATTGTAGAGCAGCCACAAGTCACATGTAACTTTTTCTTTATTTTTACATGTTTCAGTAGACCAATGCGAGCATCTCCGTAACGGTGGAAGTACGATGTGTTACACCACCATAAAAGGAGATAAATTCACAGATTCAACTTCCAACATGATAACTTACATTACACAGCCGAGGGCCACACGTTACAAGTATTGGGCTGTGTATAGCGCCGCCGTCTTACATAAAGTGCAGTAAATTGATCGTGTACATTCAAGGCAAACCCTCTGGTCAGGCACATTCTAAGATAAACAGCAGGGCGTGTCATTTCTTGCTGAGCGAGTCAAAGCCCGATCAATATTCGCTATGGTTGAAACTACCTCATGAAGCCTAATGCAAAGCCATTGTAACACAAAAAACTCTGGAAAATACCCGTCGCTTTTGCGGGCGTTCATACATACAACTCTAGAAAAGTCACTTGATTATTACAATAATTTTAAAAAGACGTAGTATTGAAAATTGTGATTGCCACTTTCACAGGCATTAATACACAAATGTCATGCATGTGACAGGTTGTTAAATGGTTCAAATGGCTCTGAGCACTATGGGACTCAACTGCCGTGGTCATTAGTCCCCTAGAACTTAGAACTAGTTAAACCTAACTAACCTAAGGACATCACAAACATCCATGCCCGAGGCAGGATTCGAACCTGCAACCGTAGCGGTCTTGCGGTTCCAGACTGCAGCGCCTTTAACCGCACGGCCACTTCGGCCGGCTGACAGGTTGTTAAAGCCTTTAGAAGTGACCTATATTAATGTATATTAAATACACCAATCAGACATGGTCGTATGATTCCTCTTTCGTCTACAACTATTACAGTGTAATGTATGTAGTGGAAGATATTTGCAACACAAACATACGCCTATAAAAATGGCAATTATAATTTGTAATTTTTTATGTCTTTTTAATATTATTTTAATAACGAGGTTTGTTTTTAGACCTGTATGTGTGAACGCCCGAAACGGATATTTTTCATAGTTCAGTGGTATTAATTGTTTTTTGTATTACATTGTCTTACATTAGCCTTCATGAGGTAGTTTCACCCACTGTACTTATCGATAGGGCTTTGAATCGCTCAGCGAGGAATGATATATCTTGCGTTTTCTTCTCAGAATTTTCCAGGCCCGATAGTTTACGTTAACTGTAGCAACCAACTTACTCCACTTTATGTATGATGGCGTGTGGTACTCGGCTATGTATGTAAGTTATCATGTTGTAAGTTGAATCTGTGAACTTTTCTCACTGTATGGTGGTGAAATAAGTTGTATTTCCACAGTTCTGAAGAAGCTCTCGTTGGTCGAGTGAAACATGACAAAAAGGAAGAAGTTACGCGCAACTTTTTCCTGCTGTGCAATTTTAACTTCTAATGGTCGCTGTCCCCCTGCAGGCAAATGCCTATGCTCGCTAGCCTGTTCAAGTTCTTTTTAGAATCTATGAGGCTGGAGACATACCATCAGACTTTCGATAAAATATCATCCTCACTATCCCGAAGACAGCAAGGCCATAAAAGTGAGAGAACTATCGCACAATCAGCTTAACATCTCACGGATCCAAGTTGCGACTGGAATAATATACAGAAGAGTGGAAAAGAATATTGAGGATCTTTTAAATGGTGATAAGTTCGGCATTAGGAAAGATAAAGACCCCCGGGGGTACAGTTCTGACACTGCACTTGGTTCGTCATGGCTGTCTCAAGGAAGGATCGCGCTCTGATTGTAAAGCTGTATTACAAGAATGATGACTGTGCACACGTCGCTCTGCAGAAGTTCCGGAAAATGATGAGTTTGAAAGAAGACGTTGGTCCGATGACTGCCGTGGGTCTGGAGAAAATTATTCGGAAATTCGAAAAGGCGGGTTCTTTTGTTGTGCAACCTGGTAGAGGGAGGAAACGAATTGAGTCGACGTCAGTGAAAGCAGCGGCCACAGAAATGCAGGAGGAGACGAGTGGTGGTGTGCAAACATGTAGTGCACGTAGAATTGCCCAAACATTGGACATACCCGTGAGCACGGTGCGTAAAACCCTATGAAACATTCAAAATTATCCATGTGCACTAGTTGCTTCCTGTTGACCTACCAGCAAGAGAGACCTTTGCTTTAGAATTCCTTGCTCGCATGGAAGAGGAAAATGATTGGTCGTGGAAGATTTTGTGGACAGACGAAGCCTACTTCCATATGACAGGATATGTCAATACACAGAACGTCGAATATGGGCAACGGGAAATCGACATGCAAATCAACCAGTACCACTTCATCGTGAAAAGGTCACTGTGAGGTGCGGCTTTACGGCATCATTTATCATAGGGCCATATTTTTTCGAAGAGACGGGTGCTTTCGGCCCTGTTATCTGTACCGTCTTTTGCACAACCATATCATTCCAGCTCTCCATCAGCGTGGATGTGTGGATGGTATCATTCTTATGCAAGATGGTGCACATCCGCACATTGCAAATCCAGTTAAGCATTTGCTGAAGCACCATTTCGGAAATGCTAGAATTATCAGCCACCATTTCCCTACAGCCTGGCCGTTCCAATGACCTGATCTCTATCCATGTGACTTCTGGCTGTGGGGCTGTCTGAAAGATGTCATGTTCAGTGTTCCGATTGAAAACTTAGCTGCTTTGGAGGCATGCATTGCTAACACATTCTGAACGTGACCTCGGAAACACTTCGATCAGTTGTGGAACATACTGTTTCTCGATTTCAACTTGTTGTAGAAAATGGTGGACAGCGCAAAGCCAGTCACAAAGAAATTAATAATCCGAGTTGATTTTGATTGATGTTTTCAATGCGGTTTTTGACCTCAGGACGATTAAAAACGGATGTGAGTGATGCTTTTTATGCGCTTCTTGGCCTCAGGACGATTAAAAACCGATGTGAGAGATGCTTTTTATGCGCTTCTTGGTCTCAGGACAAAAACCGATGTAGTGGTGCTTTTTATGCGGTTTTTGGCCTCAGAATAATTAAAAACCGATGTTAATGACGCTTATTAGGCGGTTTTTGGCCTCAGTACAAGTAAAAAACGATTTTTCCCATGTGATGTGACATGACCTTGCTATGGTGTGTGGGCTTATGTAATTATCACTATCACACCTGTTCACCCATGCACAGAGTAGTACAGTTTGTTTAACGTCAAACATACACGTTAGGCATTGTTTTATGGTTCATTTGTCATTTGTAGTCAACCACTATTGAATTATGATGCTTACGGCGCCATCTATTGCTACATTTCGTAACTATTTATTTTTCTTCTGCCGTACGTTTTCCCCCTTCTCCGACAATATTCCGTTGCAATTTGACGCCATCCTGACCAGTGGTGTTATTTCTACAGCGGTTTGAAAGGTTAACTTTAAAAGAAAGGTTGAAGAATAGGATTAAAAATCAGGGTGAAAGTATATTAATAACAAGATTCAAATGGTTAAAATGGCTCTGTGCACTACGGGACTTAACATCGGAGGTCACCAGTCCCCTAGAACTTAAAACTACTTAAACCTAACTAACCTAAGGACATCACACACATCCATGCCCGAGGCAGGATTCGATCCTGCGACCGTAGCGGTCGCGCGGTTCCAAACTGAAGTGCCTAGAACCGCTCGGCCACTCCTGCTGACAATAACAAGATTCATTGGCGTCATTGCTATCCTTAGTGAAAGTGAGCTAAGACTGTTTAAATGAAATAAACAGTCTAATGAGCACGCGTAACGGGTTGAGAGTAAACCGAATAAGGATGAAAGTAATAAGGAGTATCAGAAATGAGAGCAGCGAGGGCTTAACATCAAAATAGGTGACCACAAGTACACTCCTGGAAATGGAAAAAAGAACACATTGACACCGGTGTGTCAGACCCACCATACTTGCTCCGGACACTGCGAGAGGGCTGTACAAGCAATGATCACACGCACGGCACAGCGGACACACCAGGAACCGCGGTGTTGGCCGTCGAATGGCGCTAGCTGCGCAGCATTTGTGCACCGCCGCCGTCAGTGTCAGCCAATTTGCCGTGGCATACGGAGCTCCATCGCAGTCTTTAACACTGGTAGCATGCCGCGACAGCGTGGACGTGAACCGTATGTGCAGTTGACGGACTTTGAGCGAGGGCGTATAGTGGGCATGCGGGAGGCCGGGTGGACGTACCGCCGAATTGCTCAACACGTTGGGCGTGAGGTCTCCACAGTACATCGATGTTGTCGCCAGTGGTCGGCGGAAGGTGCACGTGCCCGTCGACCTGGGACCGGACCGCAGCGACGCACGGATGCACGCCAAGACCGTAGGATCCTACGCAGTGCCGTAGGGGACCGCACCGCCACTTCCCAGCAAATTAGGGACACTGTTGCTCCTGGGGTATCGGCGAGGACCATTCGCAACCGTCTCCATGAAGCTGGGCTACGGTCCCGCACACCGTTAGTCCGTCTTCCGCTCACGCCCCAACATCGTGCAGCCCGCCTCCAGTGGTGTCGCGACAGGCGTGAATGGAGGGACGAATGGAGACGTGTCGTCTTCAGCGATGAGAGTCGCTTCTGCCTTGGTGCCAATGATGGTCGTATGCGTGTTTGGCGCCGTTCAGGTGAGCGCCACAATCAGGACTGCATACGACCGAGGCACACAGGGCCAACACCCGGCATCATGGTGTGGGGAGCGATCTCCTACACTGACCGTACATCACTGGTGATCGTCGAGGGGACATTGAATAGTGCACGGTACATCCAAACCGTCATCGAACCCATCGTTCTACCATTCCTAGACCGGCAAGGGAACTTGCTGTTCCAACAGGACAATGCACGTCCGCATGTATCCCGTGCCACGCAACGTGCTCTAGAAGGTGTAGGTCAACTACCCTGGCCAGCAAGATCTCCGGATCTGTCCCCCATTGAGCATGTTTGGGACTGGATGAAGCGTCGTCTCACGCGGTCTGCACGTCCAGCACGAACGCTGGTCCAACTGAGGCGCCAGGTGGAAATGGCATGGCAAGCCGTTCCACAGGACTACATCCAGCATCTCTACGATCGTCTCCATGGGAGAATAGCAGCCTGCATTGCTGCGAAAGGTGGATATACACTGTACTAGTGCCGACATTGTGCATGCTCTGTTGCCTGTGTCTATGTGCCTGTGGTTCTGTCAGTGTGATCATGTGATGTATCTGACCCCAGGAATGTGTCAATAAAGTTTCCCCTTCCTGGGACAATGAATTCACGGTGTTCTTATTTCAATTTCCAGGAGTGTAGATGAAGTGAAGGAATTCTGCTGTCTTGGAAGCAAAATAACACACAACGGACGAAACAATGAGAACATAGGCAAATTGGACGTTCCTGTCCAAATGAAGTCTACTGGTATCAAACATCGGCCTCAATTTGACGAAGATATTTCTGGGGATATATGTTTGGAGAACAATATTGCATGTAGGTGAATCATAGACTGCGGGAAAACCGGAAAAGAAGAGAATCGACACGTTTAAGATGTGATTTATAGAAGGACGTTGAAAACTTGGTGTGCTGATAAGGGTCTCTGCAGAATCGGCGAGGAGAAGGACGCGTGGAAAACATTGAGAAGATGAAAGCACAGCATGATAGTACTTGTGTTAAGGCATAAAGGAATAACTTCCATGGTGTAAATAGTCTTCACGGGTGTGCTGCCGGATGACGTTGTGCAAATCCCACAATATTTCTTCGGAGCAACTGTCCGACATCATCAGGTGGTTGAACCTCGCTGGTGGCTGGGTACGACTGACAAGATCCGCGTGTCGACGCCGTTGTATATAGAGCACGTGCGTGAAGATTGCGCAGGCGCGGGAACCACGCATGCGCAAAAATTTGCAGATAGATGGCGCCAGACTCAAATGCCCTCTGCCGGGAAACGCAGAGCGGCAGTTCTGCGCGTGCGCTGACGCTGTGTTTACTAACATGCTGCCAAAGTTATGACGGGTCTATTATCGAAAGCTCTTTGCTTTCTCGTCGTGATTTTGCAAGAGAAGACAGAGATTGGAACATATCTGACAAATGCATTAGGATTCTGGGTGCAAGTGCTGTTCCTAATGATGAGATTAGCATAGGACAGTATTTCGTGACAGACTGCATCAAACCAGTCAGAAGACGGTTAAAAAAATACGCAAAATTTAGTCTATGTCACATCAGGCGACACAGAGCGTAAATATTACTGTAGTTTGTAGGAAACGGCAAGTCTATTCAAAATGTGAAGTGATGAGGAACTTGGCTTAAAAACAAAACTACTCACAACACTGTTCCTAATAATTTTGTAGTACTTTTGTTTTTGTAGATGGCATTTCCGTGGTTTTATTACAAATATTCAAGTAAGATGAAGAAAGATAAATATATCACTTCGAGATAAAGAACCCTGGTTAGGAAATGACTGAGTTGAAATACGCGAAGACGAACATTTTATGGGATATGTGTACCTGTGCTGCTTTCCGAGCGGGACGGCGTGGCGGTCCCCAGCACGAAGCCGCCCGGCGGTTTAGTGTCGAGGCCTGGTGTGTCAGGCAGCCTGTGGATTGTTTTTAAAGAGGTTTTCCATCTGTCTTGGCGAATGCGGGCTGGTTTCTCTTATTCCGCCTCAGTTCACTATGTCGGTGATCGTGCTGCGCAAACACTGTCTCCACTTACGCGTACACCATAATTACTCTACCACGCAAACCTTTGGGATTACACTCTCGTCTGGTATGAGACGTTCCCAGTGGGGTCGTGGTAAGGTGGGAAGTGGGAAGGGAGAGGGGTCCACTGGGGGCCGAACTGCACAATAACTCTGGGTTCACATTTGGTGCCACTGACGGCTACGGCTGGACGAAGCCTCTCCGTCGTTTCTAGGTACTCGGTTTGATTCACACAATACACACCTGTGGAATACGATAAACTAATATCTTTGATTGTAGGGTAGAATAGAATGATTCATTTTGTACATTGTTGCTAATAATGAGGGGTAGGTAGCCTGACCAAACTGGAGGTGTATATCATGAGAGACTCTGTTTCGTGGCCAGTTGGTTCACTTGATTTAATGCCATTTGCGTTTCTCCTGTGGTATCAGGTGGAAAGTCATATGTATGAGATTGAAGTGGGTCCCCTGACAAAAATTCTGGCTACCTGTGACTCTTTTCGAACAACACTGAAGTGGTCGAACCGTTCGACACGGCTATGTGCTCTGGTATTGCGCTTGCACAGAAGCTTGGCGACATTACTTGAAACACCTATTAATGAATGTAGCACCAGAACAATAAAATTATTACACAAGTGTAATTTTCAGTATCAGAAGATCAACAAAAATATGGAATTTTGTCTCTTCGCTTATCACTTTCGATCTGTTCTTTTTTGGACAACGTTTCCCTGTCTCAGAGAGATACATTTGCCCTCCTGCGTCATTCCTGAATGTTTGAATCGTGCCAGCCTCTGTGGCCGAGCGGTTCTAGGCGCTTCAGTCTGGAACCGCGCGATCGCTACGGTCGCAGGTTAGAATCCTGCCTCGGGCATGGATGTGTGTGATGTCCTTAGGTTGGTTAGGTTTAAGTAGTTCTAAGTTCTAGGGGACTGATGACCTCAGATGTTAAGTCCCATAGTGCTCAGAGACATTTGAACCATTTTGTTTGAATCGCAATTACAGGAACACCCTGTTTGTACCGTTTGCATGAGACAGAATTAGTTGCAAAGGCGGAAATGCATAAAAACTAGCAACTCAGCAGACCACTGTATTACGTATTTGTTCATTTACTTTGCCAGACGTACCTGTACGTTAGCTAAAAGTAGATATCTCTTTCGTCTCCTGCAAGCGTAGGTTGTTAAATCGAAGCTACTTGGAGCTTGTGAATCACAGATTGCCAGTGTACTGTCTGCAACAGAGGCAGTCAACCCTTTTTACCTACCGTCCACTTTTGCGTCCCATTAGTATTAAAATTTTCTAACCGTCCACTGGGTCCACAGTAATGGTGACTTATGACGTAGGGAAATAACTTTACTGTAAGAAGTTTGTGAAGCATAATTGCAGCAAGTTAATAATAATCACTCACCAAATATTTTATGTCAAAATTTTATGATAATCTAGTGAAAACGTTTTTAAAGCCCCTACAGCCTACCGCCCACCACAAAACCTGGAACGCCCACTTATGAGCGGCAGGGACCAGGTTGGTACCACTGCTCTAGAATAACATTCATTGTGATGTCGATATAAATGATTCGTAGCAAGAAGCATGAATGAATTACGATAATGATCAAACGCAATGCTAAGTTACAGGTGTCCCTGAACCCTGGGAAAAATGTCGACTGAAGTGATAGAAGTGTCGTCATGTCGTCAAAACACAATAAACATCTCGGACGATATATACGGTACCTATAATCACAGCCCGATGCAAGCTCTGTATACCAACATAAGCGCCAGTACGATAATCTCTAAATCTCCCCGACAAGCATGCGTTAGCACGACGAAAACAGTCCGCGGAACATGCTGTGTTGGATAATTATGTCTGTAAATGGTTTCCAAGTATCCGGCTTGCACTGTCCGTTCAAAAAAATCCGACACTTGTTTTATTTCTGGCGTATAAGCGACGTCAACGCAGTAAGTACACTGGCACTTGGAACTAACAACCGTAAACAATGTCAACGTTGTAGTGGTGTCACAAATCGCAATGGGCCAATGAACGAAACGCCTCTACATCAATTGTTCAAGACATTCTCCAGATTATTTTGAAGAACGGAAAAGTGTGTGCAAAATTTGCTGCCGCGACTGGACTGAAATGAAAGAGGCGGGCAACTCTGTTCTGGGAAAAATCGCGAGTGACGAGATTTGGCGGTAGCAATACCAACCTCGCACAAAACGACGAAGTGCAGAATGGGCCTCTCGTGGTTCGCCAAGATCTAAGAAGCAGCGAATACGACACGCGTGTTGAACAGCATCCCGAAGAAGGATTGCAGTTTCACATTCTTGTATGAACGTCATAGAGTGTCGTAGTCATGCGGTGACGACAACTGAAACATTAAAACTATCATCTTAACTTTTCTCTATTTTTGATTAACCCAGTCTTGAAACTTTTCGGAGATACGGTGTAAATGTGTTGGTTACCGAGAAAAGTTTATGCATCTCACTACATGCTTCGTACCGTTAATATGGAGATGGTTTTTTGAATATATGGCTGACAGTTTTGATGATGATCTGTTAGGTATATCATTACTTTCTTAAGACGAGTTATGGGACTGGATTTTGTGCACTTTAGGTGACCAAGAGGATTCCGTGGTGTTTACGTCGTATCCCGAAAAAAGATCCCATCTTGCAAGATGAAAGTGCGCCAGTTCACACTGTCCTGGTGAAACAAATTCCCACCCTGGTCCCATAATGGCGTACCCGGGGACCCAGCCCGAACATTATTAAGCACCTGCGGTCCTGTGGTCGTAGGTAGAGGGTGATGCAGACTTTGTCATTTGGGGTGCCTTTCCGTCAAGAACCTTTTCGACTCAGGTTCAAAGAAATGGAACCAAGTCGCAACCCATCACAATGTTCTCTGAATACTCTAATCCTTTAATTTTTATGCTTACAAGTTGGCGGCTACTGTTGTACTTGTCTTTTTTGTGGTAGGAACGTTATGTGCACCAGCCAGCGCGTAACACGAAAAATTAGTGATTTTTGGCTTGTGACACTCTTCTTCAGCTTTTACTTGGCAGTCATGGATGACGTTATCGACTTTTTGTGTATCTCGTATCAGCGCACTGGCGGGTCATCTCTTCTACTTATGATCATCAAACGACATTCGCTCTTCAGCCTCCATCAGCGACAAATCCAGTGACTAATTGCGCTGGTAGGCCCATCCGCTGTAGGGTCACTCAAAATATTCTTCAGCTATTCACGAATGCGAATCAGCGTCTTATCTTCACTACTGAAGAATTTCGTCACAGCTCATTGACCAATACGTCAATGTGTCATTTTCCAAAACAATAGAATGTTATTGGTGTTACCACCTGTTAGCCGAATATGCTCAAATTTACGAGTAGTATAAATAAGCAAGAAATCAGCACCAAAGTCGGATTTGCTGCCTTTCTTGAGTCAAAGATTTCACGAATTAAAAGCGAAAGCCTTATGACCGACACTTATAATTGTATTGGTTCAAATGCTCCACTTGTTACGGGGCCACACTGTAATATCTCACAAAATGATATATGTGGATGAGAACGTGGGCTTTGGAGTAATCCCATATGCGTCATATGATTGTCATACTTTCAAGTCCTCAGATTTTGGATTTCCTTGGTATTACCATCCCCACTCGTTATCTGTGTTACTTTTTTCATTTACATTTTCTAATTTCTGTTGACACTGCAATTTTTCCCTTCGACTTCTGTTTCCATAGCCAGTTTAACTATTCATGGATGTCGTAGCAGATGTTTCACTAGCAGATGTTTCACTGACCTGTTCCCTCTTCTAACAAAGATTTTCCAGTTTATGTATATTCTCTTTCCACATAAGTTTTAATAGCCCTTGCCGGCCGTGGTGGTCTAGCGGTTCTAGGCGATGCCGGCACGGTAGCTCAGCGTGTTCGGTCGGATGGCTACGTGCCTTCTGTAATAAAAAAACTGAGTTAATCGATCATCAACGAACTTAAACGGTTGTCTTACGACGTCCGCCCCGAGCAGATGCAACGAACAAAAGCGAACAAAATGAGACTAAAAAAAAAAAAAAATAAAAAAAAAGGCGCTCAGTCCGGAGCCGCGCGACTGCTACGGTCGCAGGTTCGAATCCTGCCTCGGGCATGGATGTGTGTGATGTCCTTAGGTTAGTTAGGTTTAAGTAGTTCTAAGTTCTAGGGGACTGATGACCATAGATGTTAAGTCCCATAGTGCTCAGAGCCATTTGAGCCATAATAGCCCTCTGCAGGACCGTTCTTCAAATGCTTCAAGTTTGTTTTTCTACTTTTTCCACGGTCCACTTTTCACTCGTACAAACGCTGTGCTCCAGAACACTGTTTCATGGGAGAAAGTGTAGCGGATTTGAATTTAACGCCCTACTGACTGTATTGTTGCAGAAATATTTTTCTCAGTTTCATTTTAATTTCTGATATCCGTAGAGTTCTCTTGTTGAAGAAATCTTCCTTTGTATGCTGTAGTATGACGTGGAAATCTTCCTTGGTTTTGTCAGCCATAACAATTTTTCTTGCTAGACTCCAGTTTTGATGTTTAGAAAATTGCTATCCTTCTTTCTACAACTCTCAAAGACTTCCACCTTTATTTTGCTAATGCTTGATTATCCATTCTTTAATGAACACTTTTTCGAAGATTTACCTACTTTTGGTCTTTTTCACATTTGAGAAGAATGCTGAATAGCAGGTTGTCTTGGACGCTCCTCTAGCAACAACACAGTCCAGTCATCATAGTGGTGTCGGATATCGTCTTTGAAGATGTCGTTCCATGCCGCTTGCACTTGCTTTTGCAGTTAGTTGGAGGATTTTCCTAGTTACAGGGGCTGCACCAGATGGCATTCCGTCATGTACCGTTATCACACAGAGTCACTAGGGGATGACGCTTGTCATTGTGCTGTCCAGAGACGAAGATCTTGGAGCGTACTACGTGTGACCCAACAATTCTGCGTGCTGACGTTGTCCTAATGGAAGAATATATCGCAAATGAATGGGTTGCATCGTAAACTGAATTTGTTCTGGACTATTAAATCTTCTTTCGACAAACCCCTGTTCTGTCACTGTTGGCGGCTAAGAGTCACCAAGCCACTTGATGTTAGTCATGTTTTTCACTACCCGATACACTTCGATATTTGATGCTCTCATCACTAAATAAAACTTTGAGCCATCCTTCCCACCAGTTGAGTCTGTCGCCAGAGCATAGGAGGTGAGCTGCATAGAGATGAAGTTTGGGAGGAAATATTATGAGTAGTGCGTTCGCTCATAGCCTATCTTTAGCGTTCAAATTGTTCCAGCTGATACTGTGGCAGCAACATTGTTCCTTGTACTGTAAATGTCATCAGAATGACTACTCATGTGATTCAACAGCTCGGATGACTTCGCCGCCTGGGACCAGGTCTCCCTGTCGTTACCTTTCTTCGGAAGGACCATTAAGCCCCCCCCCCCTCCCCCTCCCCCCCCCCCCTTTGCACTCGCAAAGAAATGAACTCACTAACAATCAAATGATAGTATGAATTTGACAGGAGAGAGCACAGTGTTTTTAGAGGTGGCTGCTGACTAACTCAAATTACCTATCCATTGAAAAATTTTGCCAAACGAACCCACACAAAATAATAACCTTGGCATCTTTTGAGATCATAAGAGGATGCACGCCATAGTAAAGCGGCCCATGGATTAACACTTTTGTGTCTCATTAGTGTTTCTCCAGTCTCGTCAATATTTGTAATATACCATCCACCTTACAGTTTCAATGTACTTTTTCTTAGATTCTTACAATAGAAGTATATAGCTCTAATATACATTTTATTTCTCAGATCCAATTGCACATTCTTCTAAAACATTCAACTAGTTTTGATCTCTTTTGACCATCTACAGGTATAAAAACAAAGTAAAACCAAGTATGTGCTCTCTTATATTTTACAAAAGTAAAAATGCATGGTACAGATTGAGCACAGTTGCATACCACAGTACTGTGATATGTTGTTCTAACACAGACACAATAGGTTACTGATGCAAGTACATAGGTAAATTCTACATTTATGTAAAATACTTTGCTTCTTTAAATACTTACTTTTACTTTGTTTTTAGATCCAAAGATGCTCCAGGGAGATTGAAACTATTCATAAATTTAAAAAGAATATGTAAATACACTCCTGGAAATGGAAAAAAGAACACATTGACACCGGTGTGTCAGACCCACCATACTTGCTCCGGACACTGCGAGAGGGCTGTACAAGCAATGATCACACGCACGGCACAGCAGACACACCAGGAACCGCGGTGTTGGCCGTCGAATGGCGCTAGCTGCGCAGCATTTGTGCACAGCCGTCGTCAGTGTCAGCCAGTTTGCCGTGGCATACGGAGCTCCATCGCAGTCTTTAACACTGGTAGCATGCCGCGACAGCGTGGACGTGAACCGTATGTGCAGTTGACGGACTTTGAGCGAGGGCGTATAGTGGGCATGCGGGAGGCCGGGTGGACGTACCGCCGAATTGCTCAACACGTGGGGCGTGAGGTCTCCACAGTACATCGATGTTGTCGCCAGTGGTCGGCGGAAGGTGCACGTGCCCGTCGACCTGCGACCGGACCGCAGCGACGCACGGATGCACGCCAAGACCGTAGGATCCTACGCAGTGCCGTAGGGGACCGCACCGCCACTTCCCAGCAAATTAGGGACACTGTTGCTCCTGGGATATCGGCGAGGACCATTCGCAACCGTCTCCATGAAGCTGGGCTACGGTCCCGCACACCGTTAGGCCGTCTTCCGCTCACGCCCCAACATCGTGCAGCCCGCCTCCAGTGGTGTCGCGACAGGCGTGAATGGAGGGACGAATGGAGACGTGTCGTCTTCAGCGATGAGAGTCGCTTCTGCCTTGGTGCCAATGATGGTCGTATGCGTGTTTGGCGCCGTGCAGGTGAGCGCCACAATCAGGACTGCATACGACCGAGGCACACAGGGCCAACACCCGGCATCATGGTGTGGGGAGCGATCTCCTACACTGGCCGTACACCACTGGTGATCGTCGAGGGGACACTGAATAGTGCACGGTACATCCAAACCGTCATCGAACCCATCGTTCTACCATTCCTAGACCGGCAAGGGAACTTGCTGTTCCAACAGGACAGTGCACGTCCGCGTGTATCCCGTGCCACCCAACGTGCTCTAGAAGGTGTAAGTCAACTACCCTGGCCAGCAAGATCTCCGGATCTGTCCCCCATTGAGCATGTTTGGGACTGGATGAAGCGTCGTCTCACGCGGTCTGCACGTCCAGCACGAACGCTAGTCCAACTGAGGCGCCAGGTGGAAACGGCATGGCAAGCCGTTCCACAGGACTACATCCAGCATCTCTACGATCGCCTCCATGGGAGAATAGCAGCCTGCATTGCTGCGAAAGGTGGATATACACTGTACTAGTGCCGACATTGTGCATGCTCTGTTGCCTGTGTGTATGTGCCTGTGGTTCTGTCAGTGTGATCATGTGATGTATCTGACCCCAGGAATGTGTCAATAAAGTTTCCCCTTCCTGGGACAATGAATTCACGGTGTTCTTATTTCAATTTCCAGGAGTGTAGGACTTAAAAATAAATGATATATTAGAATTGTTTTAAAAATCAATACAGTTTCAGTTCTCTCAGGACGAATATGCCAGCTGTAGTGGAAGTATATAACTGTTTGCTTCTGCCACCTGTTACTATGCGTCACAGCTAGACTGTAGGAAATGCAACATCATTTATTTTCACAGAGAAGCAACGTGAAGCCATGTTCTGGTGCCAATCGTTGCTCGTGTCAGCCGTGACATTGCTGCTGGCTGTGGGCAGCTCGAGAGAAGCACCGTCTATTGCGCCTACACTACCGGAGTTGCCTTTCAAGTACCACAGCAACAAGGAGATTGCAGAGCTGCTGCAAGTTTTTCGGGATGCTTTCCCAAACATGACCGACCTCTATTCCATTGGACAGTCCGTTAACAGTGAGTACCTACTGGTTGTTCATGGTTCATGTATCATTTAATATGTAGTGTTTCAGGAAGCAAAGTAAAATATTCAATAGGCAGTTGTGATAAGACATTTGAATTAAAATGATCATATCAATACCAACGAAGACTTGGCAGTAGAGAAATGATCATAACAACATGAATAAAGACTTATCAATGAGTAAAATAAAGTTTTATGCAACTGTTGACTTGGAGATTCTTGATAGTTACCAGAGCTGCCTAAATTGAATGACCTTCTTTCCTCATGCACAAAAGCGTGAAGTCTGAGTGCTTTGTAATAAGTCTGTCCATCAAGTGCAGGTGACTGTGATAAATATGCGTAAAGGTTAACATCTTGTTAGTATTTTATAAATAGATGAATGGAGAAGGTGAAACCACGTTATGGCAAATATGTTTTTATTATTACTATTTCTTTTTTGGCCATTTCCCAGTGCTTTATGAATTTTCAAGTATATTACCAGTAAGGTTATAAATTCTCTAACAATTTTATAATTAGTTTTAAAGATACTATATTATTTTGATGAGGGGGAGCCAGTGTGTTAGTTGGCAATGATTAATGAGATCTTGTTAATTGTTATATGAACTCAGTTTACTGGTTTACATTTGTAAAAAGAATGTAATTGATATCTCCTACTGTTATTGGATCATATTCACAGTAAGGATTACTTCGAACGCGTATTCAGGAAAGACAGGTGGTGTATGATCCATGATTAAATCTTGAGCAAACTATGGAACTCACAAACTTTTTATTCACCTTATCTGTGTGGAACTAATAGTTCCCTCCCTGTATTGCATGTTGAATAGCACTAAGAGATATTTTGAACTAAGCATCCCCATCTGATGAACGTATCACCATGCACAGTGTCAAATGCCCTTACTCAATGAGATCCTGAGGGAAGATTTAATGAACAATATTGGAGTGAAGTCTGGAGATTGGAAACTCTTACAGCAGCAACTCTCCTCACAAAGCCAGTGAAATATGGGCAAGTAAAATTTCTTCTCTCATCACAACTCAGACCAGCTCCCTCCAAGTCCAGTGCACTGTAGAACAGTGTGTTAGAGGTCTCTGCTACAGGAAAGCAATGATAGTGTGGAGCCAGAGCATACACAAGAATAGCTGATGTGGTATCATTCATTTGTCCTCCAGTTCACTTCAGGTGTCATTTAAAAATCCTGACCAGTGGGGTGTGAGCATTGGGATGGGGATGGGTTTAGAGGTCACTTTTTTATGTTTTCCTCAAACAACTTAAAAACTGTGCCTTCCAGTGAAAATGTTTTCCAGCGCAAAACTAAACTACATAAAATTCCTACAAAAAGGGTCTTTGTAATTTTTTCTCTAGGACTAGAAGTTTAGGCCTTTGAAGGATGGAAAAATCACAGATTATTAAAAATATTGTGCTAGTGGTATAATATTGATGTTTATATTTAAATGAAATGGATTAGAAACAAATATTAAATGTGTGTACCACCTCTGAGTGCAGTAGAACCATATTTAAGGATAAACTGTGCTCCGGGAGTGTAACAGGATGTAGTGGGGAGATATAGTTGGGTAGAAGCGTGAGGAAAGGCAGGTTTCCAGACTGCATTCATGCACTTCCCTCCCACACAATTCTGCAAACTGAAGGTTGAGAAAGTGATTCACCAATCCATCTATCCCCGTACATCAGAAGAAGCAACTACAGTGTGTTTCACAAAGTTATAAGGGTCTCCACAGGGTTCCTTATTAGACACTGATGGTGCAGTGCACACACAGGCCCAGGGAGAGTGTGTGCATTAGGGTCATTAGTAACTTGACAAAAGAGTTGTTGTCAAATCTTTGACAGAAACTCTCAAAAATTTAATTCACAGTATCAAGATACTGATTGCTTCAGTACACAAATACCAATTCTACATCTACATCTACATTATACTCTGCAAGCCACCTAAAGGTGTGTCGTGGAGGGCACTTTAAGTGCCACTGTCATTACCTCCCTTTCCTGTTCCAGTTGACTATGGTTCACAGGAAGAACGACTGCTGGAAAGCCTACATACACGCTCGAACCTCTCTAATTTTACATTCGTGATCTCCTCGGGAGGTATAAGTAAGGGGAAGCAATATATTCGATACCTCATTCAGAAATGCATGCTCTCGAAACCTGGACAGCAAGCTACACTGCGATGCAGAGCCCCTCTCTAGCAGAGTCTGCCACTTGAGTTTGCTAAACATCTCCGTAATGCTATCACTCTTACCAAATAACCCTGTGACGAAACGCGATGCTCTTCTTTGGCTCTTCTCTAACTCCTCTGTCAACCTGACCTGGTATGGATCCCACACTGATGAGTAGTACTCAAGTATAGGCCGAACGAGTGTTTTGTAAGCCACCTCCTTTGTTGATGGACTACATTTTCTGACTCTCCCAATTAATCTCAACCTGGCACCCACCTTACCACCAATTAATTTTATATGATCATTCCACTACAAATCGTTCCATACGCATACTCCCAGATATTTTACAGATGTAACTGCTACCAGTGTTTGTTCTGCTATCATATAATCATACAATAAAGGATCCTTCTTTCTATGTATTCACAATACATTACATTTGTCTATGTTAAGGGTCAGTTGAAACTCCCTGCACTAAATGCCCATCCGCTGCAGATCTTCCTGCATTTCACTGCAATTTTCTAATGCTGCAACTTCTCTGTATACTACAGCATCATCCGCGAAAACCTGCATGGAGCTTCCAACACTATCTACTAGGTTATTTATATATATTGTGAAAAGCAATGGTCCCATAACACTCCCCTGTGGCACGCCAGAGGTTACTTTAATGTCTGTAGATGTCTCTCCATTGAGAACAATATGCTGTGTTCTGTTTGCTAAAAACTCTTCAATCCAACCACACAGTTGGTCTGATATTCCGTAGGCTCTTACTTTATTTATCAGGCTACAGTGCGGAACTGTATCAAATTTCTTCCGGAAGTCAAGGAAAATGGCATCTACCTGGGAGCCTGTATCTAATATTTTCTGGGTCTCATGAACAAATAAAGTGAGTTGGGTCTCACATGATTGCTGTTTCCGGAATCCATGTTGACCCCTACAGAGTAGATTCTGGGTTTTCAGGAATGACATGATACGCGAGCAAAAAACATGTTCTAAAATTTTACAACAGATTGATGTCAGAGATATAGGCCTATAGTTTTGTGCATCTGCTTGATGACCCTTCTTGAAAACTGAAACTACCTGTGCTCTTTTCCAATCATTTGAAACCTTCTGTCCCTCTAGAGACTTGCGGTACATGGCTGTTAGAAGGGGGGCAAGTTCTTTCGCGTACTCTGTGTAGAATTGAATTGGTATATATGAAGTGCATATTGGGCCTGATGATGGTATTATTGAGATGCCAAAGCTGGTTGTCTAAATTAAATAACTTCTCAAAACGTATGGTTGTTTGGAAACCTTCTCTGGTAAATATTTGACCATCATCTGTCCCATGTCTACAATGGATCAACAGAGAAAATTATTCTAAGTCCAGTTTTAAACATCTACAGGATGTACTGTGTGTTTCAGATAGAGCATCCTACACTGAGCATAAATCAGCACTTGTATAGTGAAGTTTTCTGAAAACACTTCATCATCTGCTTTCAGAAACTTGCTGGACTTGTATTCTAAAGGTGTGCAAAGAGAAGTTTAATGGGGGCAGAAAAGCTTAGATCTATGTCTATGAAAAATGTATGACAACAGGACATCTCAAATTCTTTCAAGTACCATCTACCTTCTTAGAATCTAAGTTTTGCAACTGATTTATGCAACTTAAAGTGTTTTTTGATATTTAAGTGAATGTTTTCATCCCTGCTAAAAAATCTATTTTTTTTACTTTAATGGTTTTGTATGAAAGGAAAGGAAAAAGTTCAAATCATATCTGCTCCACAGTCAGTGATTTCTGGGCTGTTTATAATTTGAAGCTATCATGACATTTTTAGTGACCTAATTTCTATAACACACTATGATTATCATGAAGCATTGATGACAGATAATTGACCACCCAGTGCAAACAACTCACAGAGATCTATACCTTCATTTACATACATACTCGCCAAATCACTATGAAATGCACACATCTGTTGAAGAAAGCCCTAAGATGCTCACATTCCATTTGACAGCACCACAAATGCACTCAGCAGTGAGGCACATAAAGAGCCAGGCAAGTATTCTTGTTTTCTTGGAGCATGCAATTAATTACACTGACATACGAGGTGTGGCTAGAAAAAAACCGGACTAGTACTGGTGAAACAATAAAACGAATGCAATAAGGCTGAAAGTCGCGTGGCCTGTCACGTGACTCTCGCTCCGCCTACTGCTAGAGTTTCATCTGCCTCCTCCACTCAGTCTGCCCGTGGCGTCTGTTTTAAGTAGTTGACGTTTTGTCTGTGCGTCGGAAAATGTTGAGTGTACAGAAAGAACAGCGTGTTAACATCAAATTTTGTTTCAAACTAGGAAAATCTGCAAGTGAAACGTTTGTAATGTTACAACAAGTGTACGGCGATGATTGTTTATCGCGAACACAAGTGTTTGAGTGGTTTAAACGATTTAAAGATGGCCGCGAAGACACCAGTGATGACACTCGCACTGGCAGACCATTGTCAGCAAAAACTGATCCAAACATTGAAAAAATCGGTAAATTTGTTCGACAAGATCGCCGTTTGACAATCAGAGCAGTGTCTGAGTTAACAGGAGTTGACAAGGAAAGTGTTAGGCAGATTCTTCATGAAAGTTTCAACATGAACAAAGTGTGTTCAAAAATGGTTCCAAAGTGTCTCACAATTGAACAGAAGGAACGCCGAAGAATGATTTGTTCTGACATCTTGGAAAACATTGAAAGTGATCCCACCTTTTTACAAAATGTTATTACTTGCGATGAATCGTGGTTTTTTACTTATGATCCCGAAACTATACGCCAATCAATGCATTGGAAAACTCCTGGTTCTCCACGACAAAAAAAAGCACGAATGTCAAAATCGAAATTCAAGGCAATGATGATTGTTTTTTTTGACATCAAAGGGATTGTGCACATTGATTGGGTACCAGAGGGACAAACAGTGAATCAGCATTACTACATTAGCGTCCTGGCTACCCTACGTGAGCGAGTACGGAGAAAACGGAACGATTTGTGGAGAAAAAAGTCATGGATCCTTCACCAAGACAATGCCCCAGCTCACAGTGAGTTGTCAGTAAAGACATTTTTGGCAAAACACAACATTCCCATCTTAGATCATCCACCCTACTCACCTGATTTGGCCCCCTGTGACTTTTTTCTTTTCCCTAAAGTCAAGTCAGCTTTGAAAGGAACTAGATTTGAGACTGTTGAAGCAGTAAAGGAAAAAGCGACGGAAGTAATGTATGGACTTACCAAAAATGATCTGCAGCATTGCTATGAACAGTGGAAAATTCGTATGGAGCGGTGTAGAGACCGAGGAGGAGAGTACATTGAAGGAGATAACATGAAATTGTAAATAAATGTTTTTTCCAGCATCAGTCCGTTTTTTTTCTAGCCGCACCTCGTATTTAGAGTGCTTGGAATGCTTCATAGATGGGCTGAACATAGATAATTTATTCTGTAGGAGAACAAAGGAGCATTCATGATCTTGCAGCAGGTTTCATTATAGTTCCTGTGTAAATAAGAAAGACAGATGAACCATTTCAACCTGCACCTGCACTTACCTTTAATACATCCTGTTAGAAATAGGTATGCATCACAAAATGTGCTTTCCAATTCTTTTTTCCCTCTCAGTTTTGGTACCACCTGTCTGTCTGGCTTATTTTATGTTTAGTTGATATAATGGTGACATTTCTGCGTTATTGCTGAGCTATGTACCATGTGCCAGAGAGTTGGCAAAAGTACAAAAGTTGGTCAGTAGCTGTTGTATCACATAGAAATGAGATGTTTCTAGATGTTAAGAGTGAACACATGTTGTCCATTATTGAATTTCAGGTGATCTGTTGCATTTTGCTCAATGTGTACACTGTTAAATTCAAAGCTAATTGCTACTGCACCACTGTTACCCGCACATTTTTTACTATGGCAGTTATCGTGATGAGGTGGTTTTGAACAAATAAAGATGTGATAACAGATGCCTGACTTTGCAGTCTGTGGAGAATAGAGATGGAGTGACTTGTGTTTGGCCATAATGATCAGTTTTTGATTAATGCCCTGAGATCTCATGTGACTCTTATTTAGTTAGTTGGTGAACAATACATGTGTGTGTGTGTGTGTGTTTGTGCACATGCATTTTGAAGGTTACATATGCTTACACATGAGTATGCAGACTAATTTAGTTAATTAGTTATTTGTAGTAAACTCTAATCTTAATTTTTTTGTCAATGAAATCTTATCCAAAACACTAAATGAACTTTGATCCATTTTTCCACAGAACAAGAACTGTGGGTTCTTCAAGTGTCAGCTGCAGAAAAAGATCAGATAGGAATTCCTAATGTCAAGTTGGTAGCCAACATACATGGTAATGAACCATCTGGACGAGAAATTATTTTGCAGCTTATAAAGGTATGTAAAAGATAATGCTGCCATGCCTATACCTGCATCCGCAAATAGTGGGAATAACTTTACAAAGTTAATTTAAATCTGTAACAACTCTGTCTTATAGTAATAATTCAAACATTCTGGATCGTAATCATTATTTTCTTCAGTCATATACATACATACACATATTAATCCTTGTTCCATAGATCATGAATACGACATTTCATAATGATGTGGAACGTGTCACTTTAACATAAGTTATGCGCCTATGTCACAATCATCTGCCTGTACCCTAAAGCTGTTTAGATTCTTATTCAGAGATGTTTGAAAT
Source organism: Schistocerca serialis cubense (assembly GCF_023864345.2). Lineage (NCBI taxonomy): Eukaryota > Metazoa > Arthropoda > Insecta > Orthoptera > Acrididae > Schistocerca > Schistocerca serialis. Next base: position 341,931,866 of record NC_064638.1, read on the forward strand.
TATAGCTGTCTTTCCTTTTATTATTCAGTGCTTAAGTCTTTCTTGTAATTTATCAACTGAGCTACATGAAATATAGATCTGATTCATAGAGATCATTCACTTTATTTTATGTAGAATATGTTCACCTGTTACAGTCACAGTTTTACTTCTAGTCCCTCACAAGGAATTTGCATGAAAGGCTTTAAAAAGTTAATGTGGTGAAAGAAAAAGAAGTGTGTTGCATCCTGGTAGAGGCCTACACAATTTTTAACCCTTGCCTGATGTTAAGTACTCACACAGTGCTAATCTGTAAACAATACTGGTTAATAAAATATCCAAACATTGCCTAAATTTCATAAATTTTTGTCCTAAACAAAGCCAATTTCTTTGTAAGAATACAGTATCAGTATTTGAATCATCTAAGCAAGTAAACTGGCCGAAGATTTTCCGTTTGTGTTATGAATAATATTATGTGTCCCACACGACTGATTATCAGCTATAGTGTTGGGTTAGTAACATTTTTCTATAATTTTAATAAACACAACAGATATACATAACAGAGACTTTAGTAATCAATAATATATTCTTCTTCACTATTCACAACAATCTGCCAATTCTGGAGTAACTTTTCGATTCTGTGGCTGTGGAAATTGTATGGTTTTGAGGTGAAGAACTTGTCAAGCCATATTTGGAGTGCATTTTCATGAAGAAAGGAAGTTCTTTCAAGGTTGCCTGTTAGAGAATGGAAAAGGTAAAAATCTGGGGGTGCAATACCAGGTGAAAAAAATGGATGTGGAATGACTTCCCAACCCAAGTCTTGTGTAGTGCTTTTTGTCAGTCTAGCAGAATGCAGGCGGGAGTAGCATCACTTCACACAGCTTTCCTAGTTATTGATCTAGGATTGTGTCTGTAATACATCTCAGTTGTTGACATCTCGGAGAAGCAGTTTGTAGTCTGCCACCAGATGCATAAAATTATCTTTTGTGCATGCATGCAGATCTTTGTAGGGAAAGTTGCTGCTTTGTTTGCACTCAACCATTTCTTTCTTTTTTATTATGTTAGCATAAAGACACCATTTCTTATCACCAGTAATGATAAAGGATGGGAATGGTTGGTGTTGTTCAAAAACCAATTGATGACAAACAAGCATAGATGGCCACCTGCTGGTTTATGTGATTTTTGTTTAGAGCAAGCAGTACTTATACACCAGATTTTTGGACCTTGCCCATTGCCTGCAAATGTATCATGATTATGGAATGATTGCAGTTCATTGCAGTTGCCAGTTCTCAAGTGCAATGATGTGGAACATTGTGAATTAATTCATTTAAACAGTCTTCATCAGACCCCAAAGGTCTTCCTTGATGTGGAGAGTCACTAATGTCAAAACGATCCTCTTTAACATGAGAAAACCATTTTCTTGCACACGCTGTGCCCACTGGTATTATTACCATACAAGGCACAAATGTTTTGGGATGCTTCTGCTGCTGTCACCCCTATTGAACTGCTGCTGTCACCCCTATTGAACTCAAACAAAAGAATATGTCAGAAATGTTCTGATTTCACCACTTGGCACTCCATTTTCTAACATACACAGCTCCATTCACTATCTCCAAATGACAAAATGACAACATGTAAACTCAAATAGCAACAGTGAACTACAAATAAAAGTGACAATTGATAAATAAACCCATAGCAACCAGAATGCCAACATGCAAAACAAAAGCAGTATGAACTTATGCACCAACCTAATATAACTGTACCATACTACCTAAAACTGTCCGTATGGGTCTACAAAAGTAAACAAATAGTCAAAAATGTAGAGACCATGTTTATCAGAAATGTACCACCCAAATCAAAAGGAAAGAGGGTGGGTAATTCATATACTGCTCTAAATGGCAATTGAAAATGAGAAAAATTAGTATAATGCTGAGAAAAGTAAATTAAGGTTGGCCTAAAAAAAATAAGTTACATAACTTTTTGTTAAGAGAAATGGGCTTCAAGTGTACATCAGGATTATTACATTTAATGCAAAAGTGGTATCAGATAAAGCGAAGAGTGAATCATTTATTTTCTTGCAAGTTTCATTGAGCCCAATGCTATTAGATTTGTCAAGATATTGAAAAACTGAGTGTTTTTACAATAATTTATGGAAACAGTAGAGCACAATATGATAGTCATAATAAAACTCAAATCAACTAGTGCTATGTAAAAAAAAAATTAAATAAATAAAAATAAATCTTCCACTAAATGGGACATCTCAGTTGCACAACAACTCCACACATACATACTTATTTATGATAAAAAATCACTAATTGAGTAGTATGGCTTTTGTAAGAAGTATTCTTCCAATTTGCTCTCAAATTTTGTTTACATGAAGAGAAAGAATTTTGATTTCTCTAGGTAGAGTATTGAAAACTTGCATGCCACACTAATTCACTCCCTTTTCCACATACGTAAAATTTGTCTGGTGTTAATAATATCGACTATTGATTTTGAAAAATAGAGTTGTTTTTATCAAAGAAACATACAATGGTGAATATATACTTAGATATCATTGTAAAAACCTGCATTTTCTGGAACAGGTTCCTGAAAGAGTGTCTTGGAAGAAAACTAATCATAATGTGTCTAACTCTCTCTGAGTTCCAAATATTTATTGCCAGGATCTTATACCCCAAAAGATGATGCTGGAAGGCAATAGTACATGGAAATATCTAGAGTAAGCATCTCTGATGGCATCCTTATTTGTGGATGATGCAGTTATGCATAAGGCAAGAGCTGCAGAATCAAGTTTTTTTCCAATTTAATTTCCTATCAGTGTACAGAACTAAGAACTTTGAAGATGCCACTTGCTGTATTTACTGTCCATTACATTTTATATTTATGCTCTGTAGTTCTCTCTGTGTCACGGGAAATTGTACCGTTAAGTAATGGGGGATTATTATTATTTTGCATCCAGAGGGTCCTTTACAGCTAAACCAATTAAGGATATCATTAAGTACACTGCCAGTAGAAGTTTTTAGGAATTTTCTTGCTGTTTTGTCCACTAGGACAAAATTCACCCTCTTTTGCAAAGAGGGTGAATTTGATCACTCCATTTATTCTACAAGTGGCAGAGGACAAAAACTCTACAAATTAGAATGTAATGTCGCATGTTATTTAGAACAGTATAGAAGAAAATATTGGTGAACTTAATGTTTCCTTCTTTTATCAATTTCATTCCACAGCTACTGCTCAGTACATATGGAAATGATGATAGAATTACATGGCTGTTAGATAATACCAGAATACATTTCCTGCCTACAATGAACCCTGATGGTTTTGATAAGGCAGAAGAAGGAAAATGTGGTGATGGCCGAGGAAGGTAAGTGTCTTTTGTGTGTAAGTTTACCATTCTGGATAATAAAACACTTTCTTCAGATTAAGTGATCCTCTCTGCTAAACTGTCTCACTGGAACATAAACTGTAATAATAGTAATAATAATAAAAGCAATTTATTGGTGTTAATTATTGCTGTATGAGGTAATGAAGTTTTGTTTTACAACAATTATTTACACTCTTTGCACTCTGTAGTTTTAAAAATATATGGCCTGTCACACAAGCTGTTCCCCTTCAAGCATTCCTGCCAAGTATTTTTTTGTCAACCTGACTGTAACTGTTATTGGTTCTCAACTGGTCTACTCTCAGTTCAAGCCTGTACTGGTATAATACTATCTAAAGTTATTTTTCTATGGCTTTCTTCACACAGACACCTTTAAAAAATATCAAACAGCATTTATCATTTTACTTTTGTAAAAAGATTCAACTCATTGAGTTATTTGTTCTCTAGTGAACAGCAGAAACTTTGCAGCTAATGTTCAGCATATCTAATGTTCAGTGTATCTCTTGTTGGAGAGCTGTAAGCAACTTGGTTGATATGTTCCTCTACATCAGCATCAACATACAGATTCAGAAAACCACTGTGCAGTGGAAGACTGAGGGCACTTACCATTGTATCACATGTTAGATAGCATTTCTTCCCATGCATGGAATGAAGGAAGAATGTCTCTGTGTATGCTGTAAATAGTCTAATCTTGTCTTCATAGTCTCTGTGGGAGCATTAAACAGAGGGCTGTAGTATATTCATATATTGTTCACTTAATACTGGTCCTTCAAACTTTGTAAATAGGCTTTCACAGGATAATTAGCATCCAACTTCAAGAATCTGCCAATTCACTTTTTCTAGCATTTCTGTGATGCTGTCCCTCAGTGAAACAAACCTATGACAGTTTTTGTTGCACGTCTGTATATGCAGGGTGTTAGAGTATACATGTAAATATTTTTATTTGTGACTAAGGACAGAGTATTAAATGACATTACATCAGTATTTACTTCATTTACAGACTAACAATTATAGCTATAGGTGTAGTATGCTTTTAGGTTGGTTAGTACCTCCAAGTACATGCAGCAAGCACAAGTCATCAATGCTTGTTTTCCCCTGGGCAGTAGGTCAGGTCTTGAAGTGTGGATGCAAAATGGGTAATCTGTACTGACAAGTATGGTGCACTTAGGGGTTGCAGTTATGACCATGCAGAAAACATGAGGTGATGAAAAAACTGAGCTGATGTAAGTGATGGGATAACGATATGCACATATGTAGATGACAGTGGTGTCACATATACAAGGTATAAAAGGGCAGCGCATTGGCAGAGCTGTCATTTACACTCAGGTGATTCATGTGAAAAGGTTTCTAATGTAATTATGGCTACACAACAGGAACATATAGACTTTGAAAGCAGAATTGCAGGTGGAGTTAGATACATGGGGCAATCCATTTTGGAAATTCAATATTCTGAAATCCATAGTGTCAAGAGTGTGCCAAGAATACTGCACTTCAGGCATTACCTCTTACCATGGACAAGGCAGTGCCCAACGATGTTCATTTAACAACCGAGAGCAGCAGTGTTTGCATAGAGTTGTGGGTGTTAACAGACAAGCAACATTGCATGAAATAACCACAGAAATCAATGTGGGATGCATGACAAAAGTATCTGTTAGGATATTGTGGTGAAATATGGTGTTAATGGGCTATTGCATCAGACAATTGACATGAGTGTCTTTGCTAAAAGCACAACATTGCCTGCAACACCTCTCCTGCGCTCATGACCATATCGGTTGCACCCTAGATGACTGGAAAACAATTGTCTGATCAGATCAGTCCCAAGTTCAGTTGGTAAGAGCTGAGGGTAGTGTTCAAGTATGGCACAGACTCCATGAAGCCATGGACCTATGTTGTCAACAAGGTACTGTGCAAGCTGGTTTGCAGCCAAACTATAATTGCATTTTTTGTGGATGACAATGCTCCAAGTCACTGGCCACAGTTGTTCACAACTGGTTTGAAGAACATTCTGGACAGTTCAAGTGAATGATTTGATCACCCACATTGCCTGACATGAATCCCATCAAGCATTTATGAGACATAATCGAGAGGTTAGTTCATGCACAAAATTGTGCACCGGCAACATTTTCACAAAATTTACGATGGCTACTGAGGCAGCTTGGCTCAATATTTCTACAGGAGTCTTTCAACAACATGTTGAGTCCATGCTACATCAAGTTACTGCAGTATGCTGGGCAGAAGGAAATCTGACATGATATTGGGAAGTATCCCATGACTTTTGTCATCTCAGTGTAAATTAAGTGATGTGTTTGCAGGAAGAGTGTTAGATGCAGAGAAAAAGCAACTAATGCACTATAGCAGGTACAATAGAGGTACCAACAATCACATTATCTGCACTTATACTCCTAACACCCTGTATGTTCAATATCCTCAGTCCTATGTGGTATGGGTCCCATGAACTTGATCAGTCTTCTAACATGGGACCAATAAATCTTTAGTAAACATTCATCTTTGTAGACTGACTACATTTCCCTGATGCCATGCCAATGGACTGAAGTCTGCTACATGCTCTTTACCTATAACTGAACCTATCTGAGCAATCCATTTCATATCCCCACAAATCGTTACACTCAGGTGTCTGTATTATTTGACTGATTCCAAAGAGCATTGACCTTATAGTCATACAATACAATATTTTGTTAAGTGCAAAATTTTACATTTCTGACATTTAAAAAAAAGTTGCTTGTTTTTACACCACTTGAAAATCTTATCAAGTTCCAGCTGAATATTTTTGTAGCTTTTCTCAGACAATACAACATTATATAAAACTGCATCATCAGCAAAAAGACTGAGATTACCATAATATACATCATGAACAATTGGGTTCCAAAACACTTATCTGTGTCACACCAGTAAATCTGTTGACAAGTCTCCATCTAAAACAAAATACTGTGTCTTCACTATGAAGAAATCCTAAAACCATTCACAAATTTTGTTTGAAATCTCATATAGTCCTACTTTTGTTAATGAGCATTGCTATGGTGCTTACATACATACATACATTAATCCTTGTTCCATAGATCTTGAATATGACATTTCAAAATGATGTGAAACGTGTCACTTTAACATAAGTTTTCTTGACACAAAATAATTAATTAATTAATTTTTTACAGTTACTACGTCATATCTAAGAATTCATCTATTGAGTAGAAGGAGGTGTCATTCAGAAAGTCTTTTAATTTGCTTTTAAATGTTGGTTGGCTATCTGTCAGGCTTTTAATACTATTTGGCAAATGACTAAAGATTTTTGTGTCAGCATAATTCACCCCTTTCTGTGCCAAAGTGAGATTTAATCCAGAATAGTGAATACCATCCTTACTTCTAGTGTTGTAGCTACACACTTCGCTGTTATTTTTGAAATGGGATGGGTTATTAATGACAAAGTTCATAAGTGAATATATGTATTGTGAAGGTACTGTGAATATCCCACGTTCCTTAAATAAATGTCTGGAAGGTGATCTTGGGTGGACTCCAGCTATTATTCTGATTACACGCTTTTGTGCAATGAATACTTTCTCTCTTAACGACGAATTGCCCCAAAATATGATGCCATATGAAAGCAGTGAATGAAAATAGGCAAAGTAGGCTAATTTACTGATATGTTTATCACCAAAATTTGCAATAACCCTAATAGCATAAGTAGCTGAATCTAACCATTTCAGCAGATCATCAATGTGTTTCTTCCAATTCAGTTTCTCATCAATGCACACACCCAAAAATTTTGAGTATTCTGCCTTAGCAACAGACTTCCATTCATTGTCTATATTTATCAATGGTCTTATGCCATTTACTGTACAGAATTGTATAAACTGTGATTTTTAAAAATTTAGTGAGAGTACATTTGTAGAGAACCACTTAATAATTTTCTGAAAGACATTATTTGCAATTTCCTCAGCTGATTCATGCTTCTTGAGTGTGATTACTATACTTGTATCATCAACAAAAAGAACTAACTTAGCATCATGAATAGAGAGTGGCAAGTCGTTAATATATATTAAGAACAATAAGGACCCAAGACTGAACCCTGTGGGACACCATTCTTGATACCTCCCCAGTTAGAGGACTCTGCTGGTTTTTGTAGACTACCTGTACTGTTAATTTCAACCTTCTGCATAAGTCACTTATGCTTGGTCAAATGCATTTTGGAAGTCAATAAATACTACGTGTATCTGGTTGTATTGATTCATGGATTTTAGGAGCTCATGCGAGAAAAGCATGACTAATGTTTATGGTGTCCATTCTAGTTTGCATGAAGATCATTCAGTTTGAAATATCTAAGTATGTTTGCGCTCAGAATACCTAATAAAGATTTTACAACAGATGGACACTGGTGAGGTTAGATGATAGTTTTGTGATCATTTCTGTTACCTTTCATGTGGATATTGATGTAGAGTTACTGGGCACAGTTTTTTTGTTCAAGGGATCTACATGATACTATGTTTAAGAGTAGCTTCTCCAGGACATCCCACATAGTTCTGAGTTGCCTGTTTTGTGTCATAAGTGACTTATTTTTCTTTGAAACTTTTTAACAATCCATGAGGTGTAAAAACATATCAATTATATTTCAATAAATTTACATGTTATGCAGTAGTATAAGTCTTAGCTACCATTTCTGAAATCCATCCAGAATAGCTTCTCCCCTGTGGTCATTTTCGATCCATTGAGGCCTGCTATATTAGATCAAAAATTAAACCACCCTCTACCATCAAATCCATTATGAATCATATATAACTGCTTTGTTACTGAAAAATGGTTACTGTTGATAGTGGATTTCATACTTCAATTACATAAACCATCAAATGTCTTATACATTTAAACATGCTATATAAATCAATTTCCACATGTTACTAGAGTCAATTGCTCTTGTGTTTCTGGTGACAATTTGAAATTAGCATTATCTCCCTGTCTCTCAAAAATGCTACTGGTCTGCATGCAACTTTTATTGTAAGGGGCCTACTTCTAATCGAATTTCAATAAGATGTAACAATCATGGAAATAATATGCTAATCATAACTGTTTTGGTGACCGAGCGAGGTGGCGCAGTGGTTAGACACTGGACTCGCATTCGGGAGGACGCCGGTTCAATCCCGCATCCGGCCATCCTGATTTAGGTTTTCCGTGATTTCCCTAAATCACTCCTGGAAAATGCCAGGATGGTTCCTTTCAAAGGGCACGGCTGACTTCCTTCCCCATCCTTCCCTAATACGATGAGACCGATGACCTCGCTGTCTGGTCTCCTTCCCCAAAACCAACTGTTTTGGTGAATAATACAATACTCAAGTACTTCTGCAATTTCTAAACACATTCAGCTCTTTAGCCATTGAATAATTATGAACTGGATCACCTCAAAATGTTGTCGTCAGCCATGATGATGAAACAGTACTTATGTTAACTGTTGGCACATATATCATGAAATTTAGTACATTGTGACAATATATACCTCAACAACAAATATCATGAAAAGCTCAGATTATTTATTCTGAAATAAGTTTATTCAGCTGTACAGTTCATATTTTAACTCCCACATTGACATATATTTCTTGCTGTGTGTTTGTTGATTGAACTGTCTGTGGAGTACTGCTATTTCCTAGTGTCCAATGGGCACAATATTTTGGTGTTCAGGCATGTCACCATCAGCAGTGCATTGGTGAATTGATCTCCTGAGGGCACACATTCAAATTAAATACCTCTCCCCCCACAAGCCATGTCATAGAGAGTTTGCCCCTGAAAGTGTATGGCCAAGGAGGTTAACAGTGGCAGCCCATGTGGGGGTAGTTACTCCATCTGTCCTGGCCACTAGAATTTTGTGTTTGCTGATTATCTTCTTCATTAGATCTAATGCTGGTTCCTGGGCAGGCCTTGCTGTGATTGCATCTGCAGTCCCTATTGATAAGGCTGCTTCTAGTGGGTTTTTCAATGATATTTCTAATGGCAATGTCCCAGTGTCTGGAAGTGTGCCCTAAAATCCTGGTAGGTTCTTAATTTTTTTTATGAGTTTCAGACAAACAGTATTCTGAGACTGCCAACATTTGCGATATACTAGTTCAGTGTGACACTGACGAAGTCTATTGCATATAACAATGCTGAATGACTAATAAAGAATCTGAATCTGAACTATTTGTCCGATATATGTCTTGCCACATTGGCAAGGAATCTGTCACACTGTGGCCTTCTACAAACCAAGGTATCTTTACCAATTCCAGTAACCTCTATGTTTTGTTGGGTGGTTAAAAGCAGTTCTTACTCAGTGTTTTTCTGAGTACCCTTCTATGGAAATTTACCATTCCTTGATGTCATGGTTGAGACAATAGCTGGAGGCATCCTGTGTCACAGTGTGTATTAGAAGAAAATGCACATTGACCTGCTCTTGCATCATACAGATGCCACCACCCTGCACAGAGGAACAGAGTGCTGAAAACACTAGTGCAGTGTGTACATAAACTCAGGGAACACTTTCAATTATTTATTGAACAAGAAGAAAACATTGTACAGATATCATACATATGTAATTTTGAAGAGAAACCATGAAAGTTTCTTTCATGTATACCACTACAGCATAGTTTGGTAATTTGCCGATAGTCAGTGCTAGTCACAAATGCGGTGAGTTCAGGTGCAGAGTGATCTTTCTGTGTGTTGGAGTTCGACAAAAACAAGTGTGCTACAGCTGTTCAATGAATGTTTAGAACCAAGTACGGTAAGAAGCCACTAACAAGGAAGGCCATTTACCACTGGCACAAAAAATTCGTTACGACAGGTTGCTTGTGCCTGGCAAAGAGAAGCAGATATCCCAGTGTGAGTGATGTGAATGTGGAGTATGCATGAGAGACATTCATAAAGAGTACATAGAAATTAGAGCGTTATTGCATCCCATGAACTCGAAATGGCTCCAATGACAGTGTGGAATATCTTGCAACAGAAGCTATCTATGAAACCATTCAAATTGGAGCTAGGGAACAAGCTCAATGATGACGGCAAAGACAAGCATTTTGAGTTTTGTTCACAGTTGCAACAATTGCAAGAGGATGGGGATGGCATTATTGATCATTTAATTTTTAGTGCCAAAACCACTTTTCACGCTAATGGGAAAGTGAACAGGCATAACTGTCGAATCTGGGGTGCAAAGCATCCACATGAATTCATTGAATTTGAACGTGATTCCTCAAAGGTAAATGTTTTTTGTGCCTTGTCGCATCGAAAACTGTATGGGCCATTATTCTTTGTCAAGAGCACTGTCTCTGGATGTTTCTACTTGGACATGTTGTAGCAATGGCTGATGCCTCAAATGCAATCAGACTCTCCATTCATCTTTCAGCAGGATGGGGCTTCACCCCATATTCATCGTGAAGTTCATGGGTACCTGAAAATGGAGCTGCTGCATCGATGGATTGGCTGTGCTGCAGAAGGGGACAGCTGTTTCAAGAAATGGCCTACCCGATCACTAGATCTCACTCCATGTGACTTTTTCAGTGGGGACACATTAAAGATCTTGTGTATGTATCACATCTACCAAGTGATGTAACAGAGCTCCTGGAGAGAATATGGGAAGCGACTGCCACAGTCGACGATGCCACTCTGGAATGCATATGGCAAGAACTCAATTACTGCATTGATATCTGCCAGGTCACTCATGGTTCACATATTGAATGTTTGTATAAAAAAAACTTTCAGAGTTTCTCTTCAAAACACAATTTGTATGACATTGTACAGTGTTTAGTTCTTGTGCAATAAATAATTGAAAGTATTCCCAGACTTTATGTACACCCTGTACACAGATTGTGCACCATCTCAGATGCAGAAAGTGTTTCTGAGAACTTGAAGACCTCAGAACTGTATGCTAAAAAGTGATTACCTGGAGTGGCTTCTGTGCCCCTCCACTACAATGCAACCTGTGGAGATGGGTGAGGTCACAGAGAAAGAGGTAGCTACTGCCTCTTCACTATACACCAGCATGCTGTTGGAAAAATTGGGTGCACACTGAAAAAGCACCAAGTAAGAAGTCTTTTACCTACCCAATAAAACACAGGCATTATTGGGGAGCATCAAAGATGATCTCTGTGGAAGGCTGGTGTATATCAGACTCCAAGCCAATGTGGCAAGACTTGTACCAAGAAAATAGTGTGCATCATCAAAGACTGATTCTGTGAAATCCAGTGGCACACCCAACTAATGTATCCTGACAATCTGATGGTCACAGAGCACTATTTGTCCAAGACTCATGCACTGTCATATGAACGTTCCAGGATTTTAGTATCAACTTCCAAATCCTGAGGCAGCATCACTAGAGAGGCCATCAAAATACATGCCAGGGACAATCTCATCAACTGTGACTGAAGCTAGAATCCCAGTAAGGCTTGGGGACCAGCACTTCGCTTAATTAAGAAGACACTCAGCAAGCACAACATTCTGGCAGCCAGTGTGGACAGAGTAACAACACTCATACTACAACAAAAAGTGCACCCTTCCAGGCATTACTGGCCGCAGGCTCTGATGCAGTCACCTTCTTGCCCTCCTTCAGGTGTAGAATACATAGGGAATGGCTTGTAGGATGGGAGACATAAGTTGATGTATGCCCCTGGGAGGTCAGTTCATCAGCAGTAGTGAACAACAGCCACAACATTTCAGCAATATGCTGAACAACAGCCACAACATTTCAGCAATATGCTGAAATGTTGTGGCTGTTGTTCACTACTCTTACGGGGTGAGAGGATTCACATTTTTACACAGCCTGGCACTGACTGATTAAAAAATACTGAAAATAACATCAGGCAACATAGTTTGTGTCTAGTTTACTGCTTGGCTCAGACTGTTCATTTTTATAGTAGGACACGAACTAACTGTGGCTCTGTAGATCACACATTTTTATAGATGGGAGTATGATTAAAGCAATAAATTGATTTACTTATTTTGAAGATTAACATAAAAAATAGCAAAATCAAGGACACAATAAGCAAAGAAGCTGACTAATTACAGCTGCATAACTAGAAAAAAGGCAAATTAATAGGTACTACTTTGTGAGTATAATTTCTATTTACACAGTGATAGTTTCAAGAAAGTGATATTTTTCAAACTGAATAATTAATTAACTAACAAGATGCTGTAGCTAAAGTAGCCATTTTTGGAATCAAATACTTGAAAATAGGGTACTGAATTTTGGAAATAAGCACTACTTATAATTAGAATTTTATAGATTACTAAAATTTTTAGTATGAGTAACTTTTGAAACATAAAGCTTTTGGGAAAAAAGTAAAACATTTGTTGAAAAGACAAGAATGAAGGTTTTGAAATGAGCTATGCTACTTCAGCAATAAATAGCTTTTTTCTCACTGAAAATTTGAACTTCACACACTTTGTATGAACAATAAACATGAACATTCTTTTAAATAAAACATTTCTGTAATAAGCAAATATACTGTTGTCATCAGTGGTCTAAATCTATCCTGTGTGTAGTAAACTTTAATGAAATAAGGCAAGACTAAGAAATTACCTGTTTTGTGTAACTGTCACACAAGTGCTCTTAACAAAATGGGATAAGAAGAATTAACGTCAGTGGTGGTATGACAACAAAAATAGTATAGTCCTACCTTACTCATGGAAAAGGAGGAGCAGATTAGTGTTTAACATTCTATCAACAACAACATTGTTAGAGACAGCATTAACTCAGATTAGAGAGGGATGGACAAGGAAAGCGGCCATGTGCTTTAGAAGGAACCATCCTGACATTAACCTTAAGCAATTTAGGTAAATCGTGCAAAACCTAAATCAGGATGACTGGACACATAGTTGAACTGTTGTCCTCCCAAATGTCAGTCCGTTACATACTCATTGTATGTTGCCATATTTTAATACTGATGCCCAACTGGAAACCTGAGAGCCTTTCATCAGTTTCAATAGTATTTAATGTATTCATTGTTCTTATAATTTTGATGGCATCAGGGTAATATGATGTGCAACTGTTACTTACAGTTGAGAGTTTCAGTTTGCAGTTTACTGATTTTCTCAGTTAACACTGATATTACACTTCCCGGATATCATTATTACAGTCAATGCCAATATATTTCTAGGAGGAAAAGTTCTGATATAGCTTCAATTCTTATTAAAACAGGACCAACAAGAAAGATGTAGACCTCAACAGAAATTTCCCAGATGCATTCCGAAAAAACACACATCCAAGACAACCAGAGACTACAGCTATTATAAACTGGCTGGAACGTATACCATTTGTGTTATCTGCTTCCCTCCATGCTGGAGCTCTTGTGGCAAATTATCCATATGACAACACACCTGAAGACAGTAAGTTTACCATATAATTTCTTTCTTTGCATCAATGATTTGTTTTTTTGACAGTCCAATTTCACTCTCTACAAATAAAAAAAGTATAATCAGAAAATAAGTTTCTTACTGTTATAACATTGTTATTGTGTAATACACATATGACAGGTAAGTACATCTAGACAGGTGAGTCCAGTATTGTTGTCTCCATAACTTCATGAATACCAAACCATTCATACAACACTAATAAATTTTTCAAACATTTTGTTAACAACTTTAGATCACATTCCAGTGAAGGAAATCATGCTCTTTTACTAGTATGTGTAATTGTGTTCAGTGCACTGGGACTGTACTCAACAAATAGTATTTGAGACACCTGGTACCTAGATTTATAGTCATCTAGCATAAATATTGGGCTTGATGTCACACTTGTGTGACACTTCAGTTATAGAGAATGAATGTGTTTAATTGAAGACTTTGGTGCCATGCAGCAACTGCTGGAGAAGACAACATAATAGTAGGAGTTGACACCCTAAAATACTGTGACAAATGCAGAATGTGTTATCCTGCCTATTATTACCTACAATTCCTAGAGTTCTGTAGAATCAAGTTACACAAAACAACAATTTTTGTGGACCTTGTGGCAGCTTGCAACATATCCCATACTGAAACTTCCTGGCAGATTAAAACTGTATGGTAGACCGAGACTCAAACTCAGAAACTCTGTCTTCCAAAGGCTACCCAATCAGGACTCACAAGGAGTGTGTGGATGGGTCATCAGTTGTGCTTGGGTAGCTCATCCAGTAGAGCATTCGCCCACGAAAGGCAAAGAAACCAAGTTCGAGCCTCAGTTTGGCACACAGTTTTAATCTGTCAGGAAACGTCGTATCAGTGTACACTCTGCTGCAGAGTGAACATTTCATTCTGTATCCCATCCTAATTATGAACTGTTACAGAGCAAGATCCATGCATCATCTCTAGAGCCCCAGACAATCTCAGTGGCATAAAAGAATACAGTATCTCACAACCAAAGGAAGCTTGAGACGGTTTCCTCAGGAGACAAGTGCTTTTCATTTCATTTTTTCAGGGTAAATAACTTGTAATTTGACATTTCTTGACAGATAATGTGTACTAACATGGATGAAAAGTGAAGGAGACCTAGTCTTCTCACAAGAGGTATCATCCTTCTGTATGGCAGTGGAAGACTTCATTTGTAAACAGAAATTTTCACATTCATGATTATAAACCTGCAAACTCGAGCAGTTGAAATGGAAAGAGAAATTTTAAAAAGAAACTGTAGGCATTATAATGGGACCCTTTTTTTCTCTAGTAACAGTGGGGATCTTCATGCAGCGTAATGAAAAACAAACGTTAGGAAGTGTTAAAATGCAACTTTGTGCTCTGTAGATTCAGCCTAGATTCAGTTGTGTCCCTTACACATTTCCCATGCAGAGAATATAATTTACACATGTTCAATGACTTCTTAAACAGCATCCACCTGAAAATGATCTTTTATCATTCAGATATATACAGATTTCTAAGCTGAGTTCTGTTTCACATTTTCACTTACATGCCCATCTGCTCCTGAAACTCTCAATTAAATAGTGAAAAGTTATCTTTACTGATTCAGTTGTTTGTGTTCAACCCAGCCTTTCCCAATATCTTATTAATGTTTACATTACAAATTTATTGAGAGCTCATATTTATTGATTTTTCTACATACCGTCAGTCCAGGCTGTCAGTCCTTCTCGCAACCTTTTTATCTCCATTTCAAGACTACTTTTATCATTGATTTTAACTTCCCAAAGCATGTTCAAACAGTGCCAATTTCTATAGAAAGTGTAGTCACAATCTGTCCTCAGGTTCTATTATCCAACACTGTTCTGTCATGCTGAAGGTCTGACAAACCAATTTAGTATTGTCCACAATCACACAGTATTTTGGAAACATTAGGAGCTCAGTGGCATTTACAAAATACCACGCAAAACTGAACTACATTATGTTAGGCATATCTGCATATGATAGAATGACACCAGATTGAAGTATCATATACAGGAAAAGCAATGCTAGCTGTATAAGTTCTCAAAATGCACATAAAATGTATTTGCTGAAACTACTACCATAATGAGGCTTAATGATTTCTGGGTTATTGAAATAAAAGAAGCTATTAAGACCATAATCTCTTGTAACACTTACAAGAAAGATGTTTCAGGCACAACATGGTACCTGACAATCATGTGGGATGGCAGATGCAACATGAAAATATGGCTTAATATGATGTCAAAGTGAGCACCAGTGATGTCACTGCTATATAAGAATGAGACTATCCATTATATAGAGTGCGTTCCATAAGTAATGCAACCAATTTTTTACTGATGCAACGGTACACCACAGCATGTTGTAACTGGCAGGGCTAAGTGGAGGCGGGTGTTAGCTTCGAAACACTCTTTATCTCATTTGGCTGCAAGCTTCTGGAGAGTCAGGCCGTGCATTTCCGTCAACCCTGTTAAGTAACACGGCACAATGGATCATTCTGTAGAGCAATGGTACACTATCAAATTTTGCGTTAAACTTGGGAAGTCTGCCACCAAAACATTTCCATTATTTCGGAATCACTTTGGGTCTGATTGCTTGTCTAAATCATAAGTTTTCTGATGGCACAAGTCATTCATGGAGGGCCGAGAGGAGATCACTGACTAACCTCCCAGTGGACAGCCATCAACCACTCGAGTCAACAAAAATGTGACGCGTGTGCACTATTGTTAGAACTCTGACAGACAGCTGAGCCTTCTATTGATAGCACAAACTCTAAACATGTGAAAAACAACCATTTTCTGCATTGTGACGGAAGATTTTAGCATGAGAAAGGTGTGTGCCAACTCGTCCGAAAAGTGTTGACCGATGAAACAAGCATATGTGAGTGCTTCGGTGCCGAGAAATGTTGGAAATGTGTGAAAATGATCCTCAGTTTTTAAACTCAGTTATCACTGGTGATGAATGGTGGATTTTTGAGTATGTCCCTGAGACAAAAAGGCAGAGTTCAGAGTGGCACACCCCATTGTCGCCTCATCCCAAGAAGGCATGCATGAGCAAGTCCAGGATCAAAACCATGCTCATTGTCTTCTTTGGCATCAGAGGCACTGTCCACCATGAATTCGTACCTACTGGGACTACAGTGAACTCAGCTTTCTACTTGGAAGTGCTCAAAAGACTGACTCGCAGTGCCGAAACGACATCAAGGACCCGTGGAAGTTCACCACGACAATGCGCCGAGTCACAGTGCCTTCATTGTCAATGACTTCCTGGCCAGGACAAGACCCCATTGGTTCCCCAGCCTTCCTGCAGTCCTGACCTGGCTCCCACTGACTTTTTTTTGTTTCCTCGGTTAAAAGGAGTCATGAAAGGAAAACATCAGGACACGATTGAAAGCATCCAGGCACATGTTACATCACTGCTAAAGGACATTCCAGAAAAGGCATTCCAGGATGCCTTCCAGGCATGGAAACACCACCTGCAGAAGTGTATCAATGCAAGAGGGTGCTATTTTGAAAATTTTTGGTTATTTGTGTGAATGTATTCAATAAATGACTTTTTATGAATTTGGTCGCATTACTTGTGGAACATACCCTGTAATAAAAGTTGATTTGGTGAAGCAGATGATAAAAGTTGTAGAATGTGTTTTGAACATTTATTCAAATAGTGCATAAATCAGGGATGGCATTTGGCAAGATGATTGTACAAAACATTCTACAACAACCACCAAATTGGTCAGTAGAAGTGACTGTTACTACCAGAGGATTGATCCAAGATTTTCCTCATTTCTCTGGTTTGACCCATTGCTATGTAACTATGGCAACTGGACTTCATTTGTAACTCTATGACTTGATGCTCCACTGTGTTGTGCCCCCTGTAGTTTGAGTAGGTACCAACTTCTGGATAGGACATTTCTTCAATCTTGTAATTTCATAATTCTTTTTCCTCTCTGATAGCCCAGAAAATGGTAGATCTTGTCGACTAGTGCATCTGGTTTCACAGATATAATATATACATACCCTCCTATGATGCAGCATGTTCTTTAGAGTCTAATACAACTACTCTGCCCTGTAAAATTGGATGCATTTTCAGCTAGACTTGATAGGTCTTGTTTGTCTGAGACAAATAGTAAACAATATTGCAATTAATGGGGGGCAGTATGTGAATTGGGTGTCATTGTAGGAATTGGGATGGATGTCAGGCAGGTGAGTTTCACTTATGTTCACAGTGTACTGGGTGCTCAGACTGTCTGTTTCTGTAGCTTGATAAGAGCTGTGCAACGAAGCAACACAGAAATATTGGAGGTTCTATTACAACTATATTCTTATAAGGCTCACATTCGCCATAACTACAAAACAGCAGTGAAATTGTCACTATGACAAGAAAATGATTGATTTCCCAAGAATGGCCTGACAATTAAGTAACCAGTATTTGCTAAAGCTACAGTGTTCCTCTCTGCATTTGATGATTCTAAATCTGTGGTTTAGCAAAATTACAACCAATCATTTCCAGGAGTACTTGAAAATTCTCTGATGAATTAAAATTCAGTACCCCCCTCCCTTGCTCCTTACGGATTACTACAATGATGGATAGCGTGAATCATTTCTCCTTGTAGTACCATATTATATTTAAAAATATTTTCAAATTGTAACTGAACGTTGACAACAAAGTTCATAGGAGAGTAAATAAACTGTGAGATTGTTGTCAGTATGCCTGAATGTTTGAAGAGTTACCTGCAAGAGGTTCTGATGTGGACACCACGTGTTATCCTTACTACCTACTTCTTTGCTACATAAACTTTTTCTCCTCGATGATGAGCTACCTTAGAATATGATACCACAAGACATTATTGAATGAAATAGGGAAAGTAACTCAAATTTTTGACATTTTCATCTCCAAAACTCTGATACCTACTTAATGCAAAAGTTGCAGAGCTTACACTTTTATGAAGATCTGTAACATCTGACTTCCAGTTCAGATTCTTTCCATATAAACACATAACAATTTAGAATATTCTGTTTAATTTATTGATTTACCCACATATATCTAAATTCAGTGACACTCAATTTGGTAACAGCCAGTTATTTATTTTCGAGAAAATATAATTTACATTTTCAAGTGTTGCAGTTACTCAAATAGGAAAGTTGCCATTCACCATATAGCGGAGATGCTGAGTCGCAGAGAGGCACCACAAAAAGACTCTCACAATTAAAACTTTCGGGCACTGGCCTTCATCAACAATAGACACAGATATGCACACACATAAACGCACTCATGCAAGCACAACTCACACACATGACTGCCGTCTCAGGCAACTGAAGCCACACTGCAGTGTCATTTCATTTGCCTGAGACTCCAGTTGTGTGTGAGAGTTGCATATGCATGAGTGTGTGTATTTGTGTGTGTATGTTTGTCTATTGTTGACCAAGGCCAATGTTTTGCCTATCTGTGACTCGGCATCTCCACTATATGGTGAGTGGCAACTGTTCTTCTCACAATATTGTTACATTCCATCTTGGATTTCCCATTCTTTGATTTGAGTTACTCAATTACAACTGATTATAATACTTGAAACATCAGCAAAGAAAACTATTTCTGCTTCTTGCATATAATCAACTGCTTTATCACTTGAAATGTCAATGCTAATCTTGTGAGCTGCTTTAAAGAACTGATTATACCTTGGCTACCTGACTGCTATCATTTACTATTTGGCTGTTTTCTTAAATAACAAAGTCCTCAAAAATTTTAATTAATGTTTGAGTTTCCCTTTCAACTGTTGCCCACACAGATTAGTTATTTGTTTTCTTGATTTCACACATTACATAGAGATTTATTTTATTTTTAATTAGTTTTCTTAACACAGCTCAGCATTTCTTGTAATATGTAATCAGTTCTACTTCTCCATATATTATAACCGTTTCAAACAAATTTCTTTTCCTTGTCCAATCTAGGGCTTTTTTGATGTCTTGTTAGTTTTCTTGGGAATACAGCTATTAAAGCTTGACAGAAACTCATCTGTAAATAGAATGAATTTTAAATTGACATCTGTCACAATATATAAATCCCTCCAATCAGCTTACTGTAAGACTCTCTTCAAACATTCTGTTGTCTGTTCATCGAAAACTGCAACTGTTTTCCTTGATACCATATTGTTGTAATTATGTAAGTTGTTTAGTATGACTAGTGTTGGCTCATGATCAAGATGGCCATTCACTACTGCATAAACTTTTGTATCAGTGATTAAGTATCCACTTACAAAAATTCAGGTCATTAGTATACTGCTTTCCTGTGTGTACACATTTGACAACTGTTTATTAGTGTACTAATTTCTTTATGTTCCAAATATCACACAGTGATCAAAGACATGCACTAGCCACAACAAGATAATTTTTGATTTTGTCTTCAGCCTGGGATGCTGCATTTGCACTTTTGAACCAGTCTACAGAAGGACAGGACATAACAGCCATCTGGAAAAACTTATCTGGTGGTTCTATACTTTAATTTTTTACAGCATGATGTAGTGCACATTACTGACCACATTATTATTTCACTTTTCTGTTTTAACTGGCAGTACAGTAACGCCATATTGTTGTGGTTTTAGTTTTTTTTTGCTGCTTAAGTTGGTGTAGAATTTCACAAGCAAGAAAACACAAACTTTTTAGTGGCAGTATCACAGATGAGTGTTTTTTATTTTGGTCATTATGGCACCTTGTTTCTAATTTAACTCACAAGCCATGTTGTGTGTTTGCACTTCCATGTTCTAAATTATTTATAGTGCCTTGAGTACTGTCACTTTACATTGTTCCTAATCAGCTGCATGTGTGTGATTTGTCTTGGTGTGTTTAGCCTTCATAGCAGATAATTAGGGATCAAGAAAAATATTTGTTTCGTTAGAATCAGAAAAACTCCTAGGTCAGTAACTGGACAATGTCACATTGTTAATTACCAAATCACATTAATTTATTATGCATAACATTTTAATAAACATTCAATAATTTTTCACAGGTGTCACTTTCTCAGGTTGCTACCACTTTTGTAAACAATATTCTCAGTTGTATGCACAAATTGACACAATTGACGACATCCAAACAATGTGTATTGTTATACAAATGAATGAACGTATCAATCAATCAAATATTGGAATGAACACATGAGTGTACTCAGAAGTCTGCGTTCCTCCTCATCAGAATGTAAGTGGGTATCTGCACACTCAAACATGCTGGGGAGGGAGGGGGGGAGGGAGGGAGGGGAGTTATAAGGAGAATAAGAGTGCTGATGACAGAACTGCAGTTTCCTGACAATGTGACTATATTAAGAAACAACTTTAGGAAGATACCACTGCATATGTGATAATCTGAGACCTTTACATTTTCATACACAATGTAGCTCTTATATATTCTACAGAACACGAATATAACATCTGTAAAACATAAATAAAACTTCTGAATAATATTTTGGGTATAACACTTTCTAATATTCATTCTTGGGAATATTTTTCAAAACAGTAGTAAAAATGGTGAATGGAACTATAAAACTGCTGCATATGTTTGTGTAAGATTACTGAGCATTGTACCTTGTATATTGTCTCCTCAACTGATCAGTAAATGAAATTGATAATTTTTTGAAATAACCAAACTGACATTACCAAAATGTAAACTGTAGTCAATACACAGTTACTTCCACAAACTCAAAAATGAGAATCAGCTTGTATTTTGTACTGCTCATTATTTTGCCCAAAATGAAATCAGTTCACTACAGTGACTTCAAGCAGTCTAACAAATTTATAATTATGTCACAATATTACTACAGGCCGTTTAGCCATGTCGGCTGTAACTAGCAGAGGCTAACTTTGATGGTAGCTTAACAGTAACTGACAATACAAGACATGATTAACCAGAAGAATTATCACAATTGTAACTAGACAGAAACAGATGTAGACTGAACTCAAAGGTGAGCTAGCAACATGAATTCCAGATTGTGAATGATGACTGCCTAACAACTGGACTTCACACTGTGGCCTAATGCTGACTTTCAATGGTGCTTCCTTAAAAATGCAAGTCTATTAGTTTCTTCAGTTATTGGCTGTATATTCTTTTAATGGCTCTGATCTTGGGTCTTACTTTGATGGATATATTTTTAGACATGCTCATTTCTACAGGCCCAGAGTGTAAATGAAAAATATGATGCATTTATTTCAACAGTTAAGTACCATTTTAATGTAGCATTTCCCAAAGTAAAGAGACAAGAAAGGCAGCAAGATCAGACACAGTGGATTACCAGTGAAATACTAGAACAGCGAAGGAAGCTTCAGGATGTGAGACGGATGGGTGAAGCTGAAAACTATAAAATGTTAAAAAAGTAGTGTAGAAAAACAATAAGAGAAGCCAAAGCAAGAGCAATTGACACCACTATAGCGAACTCAAAAAAAAAAAAGGCAAAGGCAGCTTGGAATGCAATCAATGCTGAAAGAAAGGAAAAAGATGGGTCAAACAAAGAAGAAGGTATTAAGTTAATTAAAATAGACAACACAGTGGTCACAGATGGTATAGAAATAGCAAACATACTGAATAATAACTATATCAGTGTAGTAGAAAACTTAAAATTGGAAAGAAATAGTCAAAAACAGAAGGGTATTAAGGTACCAAAAAGATCATGCAGTACGATGTTCTTAAGACCAGTCACAGAAGATGAAATGGTTCAAAAGGCTCTGAGCACTATGGGACTTAACATCTGTGGTCATCAGTCCCCTAGAACTTAGAACTATTTAAACCTAACTAACCTAAGCACATCACACACATCCATGCCCGAAGCAGGATTCGAACCTGTGACCGTAGCAGTCGCGCGGTTCCGGACTGAGCACCTAGAACCACTAGACCACCATGGCCGGCGTACGGAAGATGAATTGCGGAAAACTATACAGAATCTGAAGCCCAAGACATCAGCTGGTGATGATGAAATATCAAATCATGTAATAAAGCTGGTATCTGAGGAGATAATAACACCACTGCTGAACATAGCAAACTGTTCTTTCAGAGATGCAATTTTTCCAGAAAAACTGAAGATAACAAAGGTAGTGCCAGTGTACAAGAAAGGGTGTAAGGATGATCCCAACAACTACAGACCAGTTTCACTGATATCAGGTTTCTCAAAAATCCTAGAAATGCTTATGTATACCAGATTAGTTAACTATATCTAAAAACAAAGATGATGTGACTTACCAAACGAAACGTCTGCTTGTGTCTGTGTATGTGCAGATAGATTAGTTAACTATTTGGACAAACATAACATTCTCATACCCTCACAACATGGTTTCAGAAAGGGTAAATCTACAGAATCAGCAATTGTCAGTCTAACAGAATACATTTTACAGTCCTTAGATGAGAAAAAGGTTGTCTCTGCAATGTTTCTGGATCTTTCAAAGGCATTTGACACCATTGACCATGAAATGCTGATACAAAAATTAAGCAACTATAGCATTCGGGGGCAACCAGGTGAATGGATAAAATCATACTTGTGCAACCGCAAGCAGTATGTATCATTAGGAAACTCGTACCAATCAGAAACCAAATCCATCAAATATGGAGTGCCGCAGGGTTCAGTAATGGGGCCATTGTTATTTAATGTATTTGTTAATGATATAGGTGTTGTGGAGGAAGATGACATGACAATACTAAATAGTGACCAAAATATGGAACAGCTTGAGAGAAGAGCATACATATCTGCAAATGTCACAGCTCAATGGCTGTTGGAAAATGAACTGGTTATAAATCTAAAAAAGACTATGTATGCAGTGTTTAAAAACAAGGAAAAGGCTGTAGACATGGATTTAGAGGTTGATGGAACAAGGCTGGAAGAAGTAGAATCTGCTAGATTCTTAGGTATTCATGTGGATAATCAACTGAAATGGAAAAAACATATTAATAATGTCTGTAAGAAACTGAGCTCTGTCATATTCTTAATGATGCAGCTATCACAGTATTCAGACAAGAACCTTCTGTGTACAGTGTATCATGGACTTTTTGAACCATACTTACAGTATAGAGTGACTGTGTGGGGAAACTCAAACAAACAAGACACAAAACGAGTGTTCACATTACAAAACAAAGCAATTAGGACCATTTTAAGAAGAAAGACCTCTGAAATATGCAGAAACTGTTTCAAGAATTTAGGTATCTTAACTTTTTCATTGTTGTATATATACAAAACTATAATGTACATCACAAAATGTAGTGAGGACTGGATTACAAATGCTAGCGTACAGACCCACAATACAAGAAAGAAGA
Source organism: Schistocerca serialis cubense (assembly GCF_023864345.2). Lineage (NCBI taxonomy): Eukaryota > Metazoa > Arthropoda > Insecta > Orthoptera > Acrididae > Schistocerca > Schistocerca serialis. The sequence continues at coordinate 341,955,866 of NC_064638.1, forward strand.
ATGAAGTACGGAGCATACCACACCGACTGGCAATGCTAGAAAAAGGACCCCATTACTCTGGTATCAGACTACTAAGAAGTCTGCCCAAAAACCTGCAAGATAGTGTACTTCACAATGACTTTCCAAAGAAACTTAAAGATTATCTCATTGAAAAAGAGTTTTACAGTGTTGCAGAATACTTATGCCATTAAATTTGTGTATATTGTTACTCATTACAGTGATGTAAAAATGTAAGCTAAAGGTGTAGAAAAATAAGTGATAATGAATGTTAATACTTTGACATGTCCTATATTACACGTACATTTACTGTACACAATGTAATCTTACAGGATCAAATAAAATTCAATTCAATTCAATTCTCCTTGGTTTTCTAACAAAGACCCCAAACTTCCTGGCAGATTAAAACTGTGTGCCGGACCGAGACTCGAACTCGGGACCTTTGCCTTACACGGGCAAGTGCTCTACCAACTGAGCTACTGAAGCACGACTCACGCCCCGTCCTCACAGCTTTACTTCTGCCAGTACCTCGTCTCCTACCTTCCAAACTTTACAGAAACTCTCCTGCGAACCTTGCAGAACTAGCACTCCTGAAAGAAAGGATATTGCGGAGACATGGCTTAGCCACACCCTGGGGGATGTTTCCAGAATGAGATTTTCACTCTGCAGTGGAGTGTGCGCTGATATGAAACTTCCTGGCAGATTAAAACTGTGAGACTCGAACTCGGGACCTCCTGAGTTCGAGTCTTGGTCCGGCACACAGTTTTAATCTGCCAGGAAGTTTCATATCAGCACACGCTCCACTGCAGAGTGAAAATCTCATTCTGGAAACATCCCCCAGGCTGTGGCTAAGCCATGTCTCCGCAATATCCTTTCTTTCAGGAGTGCTAGTTCTGCAAGGTTCGCAGCAGAGCTTCTGTAAAGTTTGGAAGGTAGGAGATGAGGTACTGGCAGAAGTAAAGCTGTGAGGATGGGGTGTGAGTCGTGCTTCAGTAGCTCAGTTGGTAGAGCACTTACCTGCGGAAGGCAAAGGTCCCGAGTTCGAGTCTCGGCCCGGCACACAGTTTTAATCTGCCAGGAAGTTTCATATCAGTGCATACTCTGCTGCAGAGTGAAAATCTCATTCGGCTAAAGACCCCAAAGATTATTCTAGAACCAAAATGTTGTATTTGAAATATTTCATTAACTATGCTATCATGCTTCCTCAGGAATCATATATATCTTCACTAACAGAAAATTTAGGGCTGTAAAATGTCAGTTATGAATTTTCAAAAGTTTTACACACTACAATGTGAATAGCACTATGTTTCTTTTGACAACAGCACTTTTAAATAGTAATATTTCCTAAAGTAAAATTTTTTGAAAGAAGATAAAGTTTTCATTACACTGAAGGAAAGTAGGGCTTTAAAATTATGTATCATTACTACTCCTGAAACAAACACTTATTAGTGGTAAAACTCTTAAGTGGATATGAATCTTAATAATTAATATTTCCCTAAGTATAATGATTCTATACATAATATTTATGTAACTGTAATCAGTCAAACATAAGTCACTCTCTAAACAAGTACTAGAAAAATATATTTCATAAAATAATTTTGACATTTCAGATAAATACTGTGTATATATTAGTTAAGAAAAAGAAGGGAAAAATAATATTTGTATTAGCAGTGATAACAGTGCTAGCAAAAATATTCTATCCTCCTATGTTTGAAGTTGTCAATTGATATTGCACAAAATGCACTGCAGGTCATTAAAAGTGAAACACCAGGATTAATAACAAAAATGACAGTAGGAAGAATACATTATTAAATTTTTTGGTGGGAGGCATACAAGGTGTGAAAATTAGTGCAAAAAGCTGCACCTGTGGCAGCGTCAACAAGTCTAACCCAGCTGAGCATTGAGACCAAATGAGCTTGGTCATGGTGGCTGGTCAGTATAAGCATGCCATACTCTCAGCAATTCATGACCAGATGTTTTCCATAGGTGAGAGATGTGCAGAGCATGCTGTGCAGAGCAACAGTTGAACACTCTCTGTGTTGCAGAAGGTCAGGACAGATGGCCAACATGTGGAGACCTTGAAGATAGGGCACAGCCTCTGACCTCCTCATCATGTCAGAAATGTAACAGCTACGTAGATCAGAGGTAACTGTGTTGAGTAAATAGTCACTCAGAAAGCCATGAACATATGTATTAGTTCAGAGATCTGGAGAATGCACTGGCCAGGACAACAGTTGAAAATACTCCATTTTGAGGTAGGTCAGGACAGCATGAGCAACATGCAGTCTTGCATTATCTTGTTGAAATATACAACATCATGGAGAACTGAAAGATGAGGCATAGCCTCTGGTCTTAACATGTCATAAATGTAATGGCTGCGATCCAAATTATTGTCTGTGCAATGCAGAGATGATAGTGGATGTCAAATGAAACACCTTTCAGCCTTCTAGTTTCAAAGCTTATATTATTTGACAACCAGTTTCAGCATTTTACTACACTATATTCAGCCTGAAACTGGTTGCCAAATAAAATAAGGTTTGAAACTAGATGGCAGAAAGATGTTTCATTTGACATCCTGTATTGAACAGCTGAGTCCCTCAACCATCTCTAAAAAGATTGACATACAGGTGCTGGGGCAATATAACAATGATAAATACAAGCTGGCAATGTTCATTCTCTTCAGTCTCTCCTCAAATGCATACCTCCATTGTGATGCTGTAAACAAAATGAAGACATGTGAAAAAACAATGTGATGCCATTCCTTAGCCAATGCTGTAGTTGGAGGCACCACTGTCTACTGTTGCATCAAGAGAGAGTGCAACAGTGATCACCATGCTGACAGTCCTTGGTGCTCTAGATGTCATTGCACAGTCCATGTAAACAAATATCTGGTTCCAAACAGGCCCACATCCTGAGCCAAGGTAAATGACCTGGTTGTACACTACTGTAAGGCTAAGCAAACAACCTCTCTCTCTCTGCAGTTCCTGAATGAGAAACACACTGTAGAATTTTTCTCTCTGTGCAGAATGTGGATGGTGTTCCCCCTCCCTACTTTTTGCAGTTGTGCTGAAACATTAATTAGTCGCACATCCAAGCATGTACTTCACTTCATGCTATTTTTAGTGTTTGTTGGCTCCCACCTTCATGATGGTGCAATTTCAATGACCAGCAATGAAATGTTAATTTAAAGTTAAAATACGTTTAGAAATAGCATCATTCAGTACAAAATTTATCCTGGAAGCATCCATTTGGATATGAGCCACATGTGAATTTTTAAGGATGTTAGAGCAAAGAACTACAAAACAAAATTACAAAGTAATTGACAGAACAGATACACAAGAACAAATTAGGAGTATATAATAGCAGACAAGGAAACTTTTTGGCACTTTTATACATAGATATTCAAACTTGTTATGAGTATGCCCAGAGATTGAATATAGTGTAACAGGAAATAAATATGCCTGAAGAGTGACCTGTGCCCATCTATACTATCTGTCTCTGATACTCACTTTCAGAGACCATGCTAACATTATTAACATATTTAATTTTGATTTTACAGTTACTGGACGTATGCATGAGGAATCACCAACTCCTGATGATGATGTTTTTAAATACATAGCATACAAGTATGCTGCCACTCATCCCACAATGCATAATACCCACTGTGATAGATATAAAGTATTTGAACATGGAATAACTAATGGGGCAGCATGGTATCCTCTTACAGGTATGTGAAATTGTTGAAAATATTTTTCTATGAAAATGTACATGATACATCAATATTTTATGTTGCTTGCACACTGGCAAACATTACAAAACAGGGTATAAATTGAAATGACATATATAACTTTTTCAACAGGTGGCATGCAAGATTACAATTATTTTAAGCATGACTGTTTTGAAATTACACTGGAACTGTCATGCTGCAAATATCCAATAGCAAGTCAATTGGAGGGATTGTGGAATAGCAACAAGGAGGTTAGTTGCAATAAAATGGTGTTCTATAATTTTATGATAATTTTTATGCTGACCTGTGTCAGTATCACAAACCATTACTTTAATAACTCATGGTTGCAAACTACTGGCATGAATTATCTGCTGAAGGACAGAACTGTAGAAAACCAATCTGAGAAAGGATAATATTGGGTTCAGGTGAAATATGGGAGTACATGAGGCATTACTGAATGTACAATCTTACTTGTTAGGATAAAGGAAGAAAAAGTTTTTGACAATCTAGGCTGGAAAACATTTATTGAAATTCTGAAGTTATTAGGAATGAAAGGTAATAAGCAAGCTTTAGAGAAACCACACAACATTTTTAGAGTTGGAGTATATTAAAAGGAGATAGTAACACAGAGAAGAGTGTCCTTCGCCCACATCTTCCCTTCACTGCTCTGACTCCAGCACTACAGAGCTATCCATTCTACCAACACACCCACTAGTCTCCCTTTTTTTCCATTTCTCTATCTGTCTCCTTTTCTGCTCCCTCCTATACCCCCCCTACCCCCCCCCCCCCCCCCCCCCCACACACACACACAAATCACCCAAATGCACCTAGCAGCACTACCCTGCCCCCACCACACCCCTGCATGCTCCCACAAGGGGCACCACACCCTCCTCCACCCAAATCCTGCTATCCCTCCCCCTCCCCATTCCCACCCCAGCCACTGCCTTACCCTCACTACTGAAATTTCTCACAGTCCGTCTTCAGTGACCAGAGACAATGTGTGCTTGTGCAAATGTGTGTGTGTTTTGTACATTAAAAGAAAGCCTTTTGACTGAAAGCTCACATAAATAGCAGTCTTTCTGTTGTGCTTGTCTGGAACTCAACATCTCCTCTATATGTTGAGTAGCAATCTACCCTTGTCATAATATTGCCATTCATAAGAGTGAAACAGAATAGTAGCTTATTGCCCATTTAATTCAGTCATTAAATTGGACAATGAAAAAGGAAAGGGATTAATGTTCAAGAAGAAGAAATAATTATAATACTGTCAAAGCCATGAAAGGACTTGGAAGTGCAGTTAAATGGAATGAATAATCCTCTTGAAAACATATTATAAGATTGAAAATCATCTATGTCTATATCCACAGAAATACTGGGCAAGCCGCCTGACAGTATATGGCAGAGGGTACTTCTGGCACCACTAACTGTGCCCTCCCTACCCTGTTCCACCCAGGAATGGCATATGTGAAGAATGGTTGTTAGTAAGCCTCTGTATTTTCACCATGGTAATTTCATGAGATGTATGCAGGAGGAAGTAATATTTTTTAAAAGTAATACAAGTGTTATGCAATGTAATGAAATTAACTCAGGTGATGCTGCAGGAATTAGATGCTGGAGGAATTAGATAGCAAATGAGAAGCTGAAAGTAACAGTGAATTTTGCAGTTTGGGCAATAAAATAACTGACAATAACAGAAGTGCAGAAAATATAAGGTATATGCTGCCAACAGAAAGGAAATATACTCTGAAAAAGAAAATAGATTAGCAATGAATATGTATTTTATGGAGTGTAACATTATATGGAAGTGAGACGAGGATGATAAGCAGTACCAAAATGAAGAGAGTACAAACTTTTGAGATTTGTGTTGCAGAAGAATGCTGAAGATTAACTGGATGTATCGGCTATCCAACTGAGAGTTATAGAATCAAATTGGGGAGATAAAAGGTTTATGGCATAGCTTGATTATAAGAATTCATAAATTGATAGGTCTTGTTGCATCAAGGAATAATTAATATTGTCATAGAGAAAAGCATAAGGAGTTAAAATTTTAGGAGACCAAGATGTGAACACAGTGAGCAAGTTCAAATGTCTGTAGTTGGCAATAGTTATATAGAGATAATGAGACTTGCACAGAATAGAGTAGCATGAGGAGCTGCGTAAAATCATATCTAAAACTGAAGATTATAACAGCATGACTAGTATCTATGGCAACTGGACTAAAATTTCATCTACGGTACTTTAGAAATTAAATGTCATGTGGTAACATTTCATTTGTTGAGTAACTGCATCGTGAATTTACTGTTGAATTGCAAAATAAGTTCAAAAAAATTAAATAAATAGTTTTAATTTCAATACCAATTATATGCGAGGAATCTGAACTGAAACTGCCCGGTATTAGGCATTAAAAGTTAGGATATGACAGTGTTTTATTATCTACACAATTGAAGACTGCAGGATTACAATATACTTGTATGGCAACAGCATAATTTTTTTTTATTTAGTTCTGCTGGAACTGAGATTATGAAATCATACATTTAAAACTGAATCTAAACAGTCACAATTGCAAAAAAAAACTTTTTTTAACTTTTTACTTATTTTTTAATTTCTTTTCATTTATTTTTTATATTATTGCAGATGTTACTGTATATGTTCAATTATAAATAATTAATAAATTTCATTAGCACAACACATCTCAATACCACATTGCCATCGTCAGATGCATTTACAGTTCCTGTTACATTGTAATTAAAATGAAGTGCGGTTAGTTTCCTTTGCTGGGTGTGCCAATAAGGTACATAACAATGAAATATTTCAATGAGTTACTGTTGCAGTATATATTATTCCATAAAAATCATATTTCAGCACTTCAGAAATGCACATTGACTCACAGACTGGTTACATGATTAATTCAAGAGGAAGTACTATCAAGTTAATGTGAGATTGTACTACTTTGCTTGAAATTTCATCGTAATGAAAAGAGTTATTGCTTTTCAATGGCCTAATGATTTTTGTGATCCTTTAAACAGCAGGTTTAGCAAAACTTATATCTGCTGGTGGGATACACATACCTGTCTAAGTAAACCAAATGGTTTTGAAAATCAGTTTTCATCTGTCTATGTTTTCAGCTACTATTCAGAAGAATTCATTGATTTCAGAGGCAAAGTTTTTGAATTTTGCATCATCTGTCTTGCTAATACTTTCATTGGGGAGTTGAATATGATCTGCAGAGCATGTCTGTTTGTTTCATGCCTTACAATTCTCCTCACAGCCTTTGATTTGCTACTGAAATCTTGAATTTTTTTGCCTATAGCATTTTTCCCCCCACCTCCAAGTGTTGATTAGAGTTAATCCTTTGCACTGAATATAGCTCTGTTTTCCTGGAACAAGATTTTTATTGCAGATGTTAAGTACCTGTTTTCTTGGCTTCTCCTGTAACTTTTCTTGGGCTGTTGTAAGGAAAAATTGGATTCATAATATTGCAATAATATTTTCAGGAAATAATTCAATTTCTTAACTATTGTGTACCTGTGATACATTTTTCCTCACTGCTCATTTAGTTAATTTTCTCTGAATATTGTGACTAAGACAGCATTTATAATTCAGTGAAACTGTGCTTTTCCCATGTTGGCTAAATCTGGTTGCTAGGGAAGCTTTATTAATGCCATTTGAAGTATCATGTTCAGACAGATCATTTTTTATGAGGCTGACATCTATTTTATGAGACAATTGTGTTTACAAAAAAAAAAAATACCAGATGTTGTTGCTTGTGTCCTTCTGTCCGGGCCCGTAATGTTAATGTAGGGAGACATCAAAGCTGGACATTGGCAACACTAAGTGCCCTTGATCAGAAGTAACTGAGATGAAATCAGTATTATAATTACCATATACTTCACTCTCATCTGTAGCAAATCTTATTAGTATATTTTCTAATTACTTACTGCTAATGAATTTTAAAACTGGTATGTGTTGGTATCCTGCAAACTATCAGAAACAATTTTTTCATACTTCTAAGTGCACTCAATACAGCGCTCATTTACAACAGACATTTCTAGTCTCCGTTTTAGTAGATATTTCTGTACAATATCCAGGTCAATACAATGAGGGAAACTTTCATCCTCAGACATTCCAGGCTGAGCTCAGTTTCTGCAACCATGTATATGCTTATTCCATTTTTGTTATTCAACAGGGTCCTCAGAAAATTTTCATGTAATGTTTCATTTGTTGTAAGAGCATTAAGGTGTGTTTCTTGTACCATTCCTAGCATTCTAAACTGAATAATTAAAGCTGGGTTGCCTGCACACCAATGCAGTCACATTATATTTGATTCGAAGATATTTTCCCAAAGAACTTCAATCACAGGTGCTTTTATCTGAACTTTGCACCTGTTCTAAAAATATTTTTTACCATTACCATGTTAAACTCACTAATTGACTTTTGTACCAGTTCTAATATTTATCTTTCATGAATACAGCTTACAAGTGTTTTGTTTTTTATTACTAGACTACCTTACTCACTTTACTGTTAGACTGTTTTCAACATATTGAGTTGTCTGAGTTCTGCTGCTCACAGCCTTCAGAGCATTGAAGCTAATGGAGATGTCTAGACTGAAACTACTAGACACAAAGCATCACAAGAATCTTTCACTGATTTTTAAGTCTTGGCCTTAGTCCAGTCTGTTAATCCAGACCTGAAATGGCTGCTGTAAACTGTAATTCACAACTGTGTTAACCCGTCCTACGCAACTGTCAAAAAAGCTCAAAGTTCCAATATCAACTGACAAACTGCATAATCAAAAATGACATGCACAATTTTTTTGTAGGCAGTAGTATGATATTCCATATGAAAGCAATGCTGAAAGTACTTACATGGATTCCCATTCTTCATGGTTTTGTACAATCTCAGAATTTGCCTATTTCGACAGTAAAAAGTTGTTCAATGAAATATATCAAGTATCAAAATTTTAAATACTGTTATTTCATTAAAATATTTCACAAATGAGAACTGTGTAGGGAAATAGTGTTAGGTAGTTTTAGATAATGATTTTGAGTAATAATATTTAGTCCTGTGAAGGATGATAAAAACTGTTTATAAAAAATAATGTTAAAAAGTTTTTAAAAGCAACAATGTAGACAAAGACAAATTGCAATTTACCATAAAGAAGACTTGTTAAGTTGCAGGCAGGCACAATTAAGACATTTACATAAAGCTTTTGGCCACAGCCTTCATCAGTTATGCATTACGGCCTGAGATGCTGGAGCTGGCAGTCATGTGCATGAGGTGTGCTTGCTTGTCTGTATGAATGGCGTGTGCCTCTTTTTTGCTGATGAAGGCTGTGGCCGAAAGCGTTATGTAAGTGACTTTTAATTGTGCCTGCCTGCAACTTAATGAGCCTTCTTTGTGGTAAGTAGCAATCTGTCCTTTCTCACTTTGCCGATATTCCTACCTGGAGTTTCCATTGTTTGATTTAGTTTTGAAGAGCAGTTTTTTGAACTAAATTACTTATTTTGCAAATTACCACATTCCAAACGCAGTAGACCCTAATGATTACTGCTACAGAAACAGGCATTAGGTTAGTTCACAACAATTACACAAGGCTTCACTTCTTCTCAATTTTTGCAGCCCCTTCTTCAGTTTATTGAGCAAGTTCATCAGGGTATTCATGGTGTGGTAATTGATGGTGATACTGGAATTGCTGTACCTGGAGCAAGAATCTCATTAATTGGACGCAATGTCACCTTCAACACAACACAAAGAGGAGAATTCTGGAGAATACTATTAGAAGGAATTTACACATTAAAGGTAATAAAAAGTAAATGCATTTTATTTGTCTGTATATATTTTATAAAATTAACTGCTAGTGTTTCAGAGTGTGGAGGTATTATAACATTATAATGACAGTATTTAGACCTGCCTTATACTTTATCCTGATCTTGGGTTCTCATTATATGATATATTTAAGAATGTAACAACATCCGTTTTGTAAGTTCTCTTCCACAAGATATTAATTGCGATTTAGATAATTTTATCACTATAATATACTATTTTGAGTTCTGATTTCCACAACCAAATTTCTGTGCTGTATAACTACAGTACCTTTTGATATTAAGTTTGCCTGATTAGTAGCAGTTTGCATACACTTGTGTGAATAAAACTTAGCAACTAGCAACAATATGTTCATTTTAGGAATTTTTCTTTATGTATGTGGTTCATGTTTCATTTCCATCTATAGTGTCATAAATATAATTTGTAGCTTCATATATTGAAAGTGAGATGTCAAAATTTGTAGTGAAGTACTGTCTTATCAACAGTAGACTCAATTACAAAAAAACTATGTTATGAGAACAAAGTCATCAAGTTTGTACATCATCTGTCAGTCATCTGGAACATCATCAACAGAGGGTGGGGACTATTGATGCTGTGCTAACACAAATAAGATCCTCTGTGCCTCTATATATTTTTGTTACTAAGTATGCCCTTTGAACAATGTAGGAAGAGATAGTTGCTACTTACCATAAACAAGACACTTTAAGCTGCAGACAGGCACAATTAAAAGACACTTACACAAAGCTTTTGGCCACAGTCTTCATCAGCAAAACACACACCATTCATACACATAAACAAGCACACCTCACACACGTATGGCCACCAACTCCAGGAGCTTGATAGGAGGTTATGTGTGCGTGAGGTGTGCTTACTTGAGTGTACGACTGGTGTGTGTTTCTCTTTTGCTGATGAAGGCTGTGGCCAAAAGCTTTGTGCAAGCGTCTTTTAATTATTCCTGTCTGCAACTTAACATGTTTTCTTTATCGTAAGTAGCAATCTATCTTTTCTTACAGTGTTGATGTTCCTACCTGGAGTTTCCATTGTTTAAGTATGTTCTTTAATATCACAAGCAATGAGAATAATGGAAGGAGTAAAAGTAACTGCTGATCCTTCCATCATTTGCATTCCCAGAAGTGTTCCATAAATGCAAACATTTTTGTCAAAATTTAATGGTAAGGAAGGTAGATCTCCTTTACATCTACCATACTTTATTTCATAATTTACTCATCAGTTCAATTTTATTTATTGTGTAGGTGAAATCTGCATGTAAATTGTAAAATTGATACATGGCAAATCAATGACAGTTCAAAACAGTTATACCTATATATTTCAGGTGAACATAGCTTTGTACATAAACATTTTTGAAGGCAGTGTCAATGACTGTGTTGAACTATTACAGCTACAAAAAACTCTGTAGTTCAGAAAAACTCTTTATATTTAATAGCCACAAGTTATGGTCAATTACTGCCATCTTCAGGTGACATTTTGGTTGTTGATTTATCAACATACTTGTCAGAAATTTAATGGCATTATGTGTTCTTGTGTTTTTCTCATTTGCACTTTATGACATCCTAGGGAGCTCTTCAACTGAACATTGTGAATTTTAAAAGAAGATGATAAGTTCCAAAGATCTCTCATTTGAAAATATTTGTAAGGGTTAAGGCTATGTATGTTTCATGAATGTCAATGGGCACAGTAAAATTAGAGGAGCAATGATAATTGAAAATATAATGAAAGCATACATTCATCCTGGTTAAAGTACCACATAGTACACATACCCATTACACATAATATTGAAAAAACTAGGAAATATAAGAATTTAATTATTAAAATTTTGTTTTAGGCACTTAATAAAACTGGAATTACAACATTACAACTTTGTTTCAAGAAACTCTTTAATAGACTTGAAGCAGTATCATGTTAAATGAAATTTCAGCTCCACTTTTTTTCTTTTAATTTTAGTCACTAACCAGCTGATTTTAGGTCTGCTGAGATATGAATGTATGAATTTAACTCCTTGCACATAGTTTACACTACATGCATCCCCCCATCCCCCCCCCCCCCCCCCCCCCCCCCCCCCCACGAATAGGAATCTAATGTCTTATATTGCATATTGAGGAACCATCAAGCCATCAATGGATCACAGTGTGTAGGGGTACCATTTTTTAACTATTTGAACAGTGGTTCAAAGTATTTATGTTTACTTTCAAATGCTATCAGGCTTATTGTTTGCTTCTACAATTTGTGAATGGTGTCAGATTCTATTTATGTTTACTGTCAAATGCTATCAGTCTTATTGTTTGCTTCTTCAGTTTATGAACAGTGTCAGATTCAGAACTTTTTTCCCCAGAAAATATGACCAAGAGTACAGACCACTTTTACTAGTTAACTTACAAATTTATTTTAACTGGTAAAAGTGAGAGTAAATATTAGATTGCTAAAGCTGATGTTTAGATCAGATGGATGAATTTAGTTTCATGATTCATTCAGAAAATTTGGTTCATACAAAAACATATCTTATTCTGTTAACATTATCACGAAGGGAGAAGAAGTGCCTTCAGAAAAGTGAAACATCTTAAATATTTTTAAATACATCCAGAATAAACATGGTATTGAAAAGATGTTTTTGGAATATAACTAATGGAAGTATTAAAGGTAACAACTCACTATACACTTGTGGCATACACTTTTGGATGATGTCCTTTAAATTAACTATTACAGAGTACACTTATCCACACATATGTACATATTCCTACATGATCATGTTGTCCTGGTCACCTTTATTGTGAACAAGTACTGTTACTTGATTAGGATGAGGGGATAAAGGAGAGGGCAGGGGGAGGGTTAGATGTAAGGGTGACTTCTGGATGAGACCAAAACACAGCAAGTGCAAGAAATATAAATGCGGTACTAATTAGCTTGATCTACTGCAGGCAGGGGAGTGTGTGGGGTGTCAATGATGTGAAGGAGTGAAGAAGGAGGAGGAGGGAGAAGGGAGACAGAGACTGCAGTAAGAAGGGTATGAGTGTAAAGTAAGTGAAGTGGAATGCATGGGGACATGCGATACAGAAGTGTGGAGGATAGACGCTGGTGCAGACAGAGGCCAAGAAGATTGTAGGATCAAATGCATGTTTTAATGAGAATTGCCATTTATGTAGTTCAGGGAAGTCAGTGTTGGGAGGGATGAACCAGATGATATTGGTTGTGAAGCAATCACTTACATCACATATGTCATGTTCATAAGTTTATTATGTCACTGGGTGATCAACTCTGCTCTTAGCCTTAGTTTGACAGTGGTCATTCATTCAGGTGGAACACTGGTTGGCGATCATGCCTACATAGAAGGCTCTGATGAGCTACAGCAGAAGTAGTACATGTTATGACTGTTTTCCCAAGTAAGCATGCCTCTGATAGGATATGCCTGTAATTGGACAAAAAAAAAAAGAAAGGTTCAAATGGCTCTGAGCACTATGGGACTTAACTGCTGTGGTCATGAGTCCCCTAGAACTTAGAACTACTTAAATCTAACTAATCTAAGGACATCACACACATCCATGTCTGAGGCAGGATAACGAACCTGCGACAGTTGTAATTGGACAGATATGGTGGGTAAAAGGAAATGTCGTGTGGCTAGGGCCTCCCGTCGGGTAGACCATTCGCCTGGTGCAGGTCTTTCAATTTGACGCCACTTCGGCGACCTGCGTATCGATGGGGATGAAATGATGATGATTAGGACAACACAACACCCAGTCCCTGAGCAGAGAAAATCTCCGACCCAGCTGGGAATTGAACCCGGGCCCTTTGGATTGACAGTCTGTCACGCTGACCACTCAGCTATCAGGGGCGGACTGATATGGTGGGTGAAAGCATGGAACAAATCTTGCATTGGATCTTTCCCAGAAGTGTGACCAATGTACCAAGGGGATGGGAGCAAGTGAGCTGTAATGATGGGCCAGCATATTTTATAGATCAGGATGGGCAGGGGAATATCACTTTGGGATGGGTGGGTAGGTCTGTAGTTAGGATGCTTCTCATTTTTGGTGAAGATAACAAGTAGCTAAGGTCCTAACAAAGGACATGATTATGTTGTTCTAGACCGGTTTGGTATTAGGTGAAGAGAAGGGTGACTGGGGCTCCTTTGCACCTGGTTCATGGGGTGGCCAGAAGATTAGGAGCATGTATGTATTTACCAACCCACCACATACTATTCTAATTCCATACGGGTGCATTCTAACCTATGAGAGGCAAGACCAACTGTGAAAGCTGTCATACCATATATAGTATTATGAAAAGGGAAGTTGCCACTTGCCATATAGTGGAGATGCTGAGTTGCAGATAGACACAACAAAAGCACTGTCAAAATATAGCTTTCGGCCTGTAAGGCCTCCATCAAAAACGGATGACACACACACACACACACACACACACACACACACACACACACACACACACACACACACACGTCTACAATGTCAGGCAACTGTAGCTGCACCCAGTATGGTTTGTAAGGTGACAAGAAAAACACAGAAAGAAGAGAAAGAAGGACAGACTTTGAGTATAGTGATGCATTAGAAAATAGTACCAAAGGAAACAGCACTGGGTTAGGATTGAAGAAAATACTTCAGGCAAAAATCAAATACTGGAAAATCCAGGATGGAAGATAACAAATTATGAAAAGGAAAGTTGCCACTCACCATATAGTGGAGATACTGAGTTGCAGATAGGCACAATAAAAAGACTGTCACAAATATTGCCTTCATCAAAGTTAGACAACAGACACACTCTCACACAAATGTAACTCACACACACAAATCTGCAGTCTCTGGCAACTGTAGCCACACTGTGTTTGTGTTTGTGTGTGTCGTTTCCTTTTGATGAAGGCTTTACAGACTGAAAGTTATAATTGTGACAGTCTTTTTGTTGCACCTATCTGCAACTCAGCATCCATCCTGGATTTTCCAATTTTCTTTGTCATATCATATATCAGCTATGCCGTAAGTTTTGCACAATCTTCTATGTGAGTATGACTACCAACCAGCTGTTCACCTGAATGAATGACCATGCCAAATGTGGCCAAGAGCAGAGTTGAGTACCCAGTACCAGAACACACTCCTATGCACAACATGTTTGACTTAACTTCAGTGTCTTCTTCACAGCCTGTGCCCCCCCCCCCCCCCCCCCACACACACACTAGCTTCTATAAGCAACCAAGTTAATGGGAATGAATCCTGCAATCCTCTTGGTCTCAGTCCCCACACTCTATTGTCCTACACCCACATCCAACCATCCAACCTGTTACAAAGCCATGCACTTCACTCACTTATACTCGCACTCTCCTCTTTCTACAGTCTTCTTTTTTCTTTTTCTACTCCCACTTCTAGCCCAATCCTCCATATCATTGAGCACTGCATCCAACTCACCCTGCCTTCATCAGAGCAAACTCATTGGTACCCCATTTCTATTCTGTGCACTTCCTACCTCTCGTCAGCCCTCCATCCAATCCTGCCTCCCTTCTCCCTTGCCCACTCCACCCAATACAACCCCTACAGAGTAGATCTGCAGTGTAGTCAGCCAGGACAATCTAACCATCCAGTTATATGTGTGTTTTTGTGTATTATGTGTTAGTTAGCTTTGAAGAAGGGCATCATCAGAAGCTTGGCAATGTTTCAAATCCAGAATAAGAATAAGAATAAGGACTTTACACAAAAGTAGACAATTTGATTAATCTTGAGCTGACGTCTTCATATTTTCTACATAGCATTATTCACATTAATGTGGCCATTTTATTCTGCATGAAGCTATTATTATTGTAAGCCAGTCCTCCCATTGCCATTAATGTACCTACATTCAACGCACAGTTGTATTATACTGTAAATGTTAATACTAATACATTAATTATTAATTTTTATTTATAATGTCATATTTTTCAGTGATGCTAGAACAGTGTTAACTGTTACTGTAATTTATTGTTGTCTCCAGTAAAACACTGATTTCAGTGTTGCTATTTTTCTCAGATATCAGCACCTGGCTATCTGGATTACCAGTTTGATTTACAAGTACCAGAAGGAAATTTCACGTGGCAGAACATAACATTGCTCTCAAACAATAGTATTAACAGACAAATGGTAAGCAACGCCTCAAGATCTCTGGAAACTACAACAGAAACAACAGCTTCTAGCACCTATTCAAGCACTGCAGCTCAAAGATTACCTGAACCTCAGACATCAACACATCCTCTTTCACTAGCTAGGGTGCAAACTGAAGATATAACAACTACATCAAATCAGAATGTTGCATCACTAACTATTATTGTTCCACAAGCACTCATATGGTTCACTGCTTGCATTTCACTCCTGTGCACATCACAACTGTTACAAAATCTTTAAAGTGTATGAGTTCTGTTTTACTTTAAATATAAACTGATTGTTTTGATCAAATTGATCTTGTGTTGAATTGTTCATTTGTTTGAAGCTGTAGATGCAAACTGTGTGGCAGTGTCAGCATGTACTCCTACAGCTCATTGGCATAAACTACTCAAAGTGACTTGAGGAAATTAGTGTTACAAATGATTTCCTGTGAGTATCATTTTAGTGACACTGAGTAAAAATATGCAAATGACAGTTACTTCTGTTATTCTGGGATGTATTTTAGTGGTCCCCCAATGATGAAGTTTTTCCTGCGTACTTTCAAGCATACTTAAAGACAACATACAGACTCGTCATCTGTTCATAAAACATATTTAGTGTCAAAAATGTATGTTGTTACAATGCAAGGAGTTTAATGTTATTCTGAAACTGCTCAACTGTCACATCAGAAAAAGTTCCTACTGATATTGCATTACCAGCATATATTGTTAACTTATGAAGTAACTGAATGATGCTCAATAGGCAAGCAGTAGTTCATAAGTTTTGCCACAGTGTAGTGATAGCTAAAAAAAGAAGTTATAAAAGAGGAAGGTACAGTATGATGAGATTTTCAATTTTAGAGGGTAAAAATTCCCTCACTGCATCTTTTCTGGCTGTGTACCTGCAACATTTTAAAGACAGGTGAGCTCTGCACTGTGTGTTTTGCAACTGAAACAGAATGTGTTGGTTAGCTATTCAAATATGTTATCTGTGATATTCTCAAGCAAAACAAGAATTATTCATTAAAGCCAAAGACACACACACACACACACACACACACACACACACACACACACACACATTCCATACATCCTTTAGTGAAAAAGATCTTTCACAGATGTGCAAGAAGTCATAAATAAAAAATGCCAAGCACTATTTTTAATCGAATAATCATACTCTTAAAAAGGATATTATTATTATTATGTACATATGAGCAAATCACTGGTGATAGATATGTAACTATTTGCACATTTGTCAAATTTCAATAAATGTGAAGAAAACAATGTAATTTTTACTAGATTAAGTGCCAGCCAAATCATAAAATCATGTATTAATTCACATTCAAGCACATATTAATTCATGTTCAAATATTTAACTTTGACTTTTGTTCATATTTACTGTGTAGTCAAAGGTATTTATTAGAGAGGTTGTAAGTGACTTACTATTGTTGCACTTACATTTATTTTTGAAATTCCCATTCTTCTTTTGTTACTGTATCAGTTACTGTATCAGTAATTTCAAAAAGTAATGGTTCTATTTCTATTTTTCTTAATTGAGTGAATGGTTCCTTTGAGTGGTAAACTTCTTGTATGTGTGCTTTTAGTAAGTCTCTATTGTGCTTTTTTTTAAAAAAATATTTAAGACTGATATAATGTTTATATGATAAGAAATGATATGTAAATAGCATATTACAGAACATAACGAATAATTTGCAGATCATGATTTGTTTGTGTAATTAATTTTGTATATAATGTACATAAAATATCAATACAAAATTGAAACACAAATTATAGTTGTGTCATTAAGTTCATGAATCCCATTGTTAACTGAATCATTAGATTATTTAGATTTTACCATCACATATCAGCTTCAGTTGATATTGTTGTTCTGATTACTAGCAGAATTCAACATAAGCCTGTACAGAATTATTGATCTGGTATTGAAAAGACCAGAGTGAAATATAGAGATTGTCTTATGTTGTGAGTAACACACACACACACACACACACACACACACACACACACACACACAGAGAGAGAGAGAGAGAGAGAGAGAGAGAGAGAGAGAGAGAGGGGGGGCGAGAGAGAAAGGTAGGGGGGAGACCTGTGTTCTCAGACAGACACACTAAAAAAAGACTGCTAGCTATTATCAGCTATCAGACTAAGTGATTCATTAGATGTAGCCAAAACACACATGCACATTCACGCTTGAATAACTCACATACACATGGCCAGAGTTGTCACTGGGTGCTAAGTCATTGTACATGTATAATAAACAGTTCATTGGACACTTTGCAGCATGAGATCACTAACATTATCTAGAATTACATTGTGACTGTTCAAGCTCATAATATATAAAAATTTGCTGTAACCAGATTTCCTTCTTAAACACTTTATAAAGAGTTATGAATTTTTAATAGCACATTGAAATCAGAATGTTACGGAATGAGATTTTCACTCTGCAGCGGAGTGTGCACTGATAAGAAACTTCCTGGCACATTAAAACTGTGTGCCGGACCGAGACTTGAAGTCGGGACCTTTGCCTTTCGTGGGCTAGTGCTCTACCATCTGAGCTACCAAGCATGACTCACATCCTGTCCTCACAGCTTTACTTCTGCCACAGCACTTGCCGTGGAAGGCAAAGGTCCTGAGTTTGAGACTTGGTCTGGCACACAGTTTTAATCTGCCAGAATGTTACGGTTAAGCATCCACCATGGTAAGCTGTAATAGACCAAAGTAAACTGGGTCTTGGTTGGAAAAATCAGCTACTGGATGAGAGATGATTCACAAAATTCTTTTTTCAGTGTTGACACTTCAAATCAGTTATCACTTTGTAAACTGGTGCTCTTCCTGTTTAAATGCATCTCGGCCATTTTTGCTGTATCTTGCATTCTTCTATTAGATGTCAGTATCTGAAAAACAGCTCATGATTGAAAATTTTTGCAGGTCTTTTTGTCATTACAGTTCATGAAACAGTTTCTGTAAGTCACAATGGCTTTCCAGTTGAAGAAATTTGCTATTAAATGAAGGTTTAGCAGCATAATTTTATTTATCTGTTTTGCTTACAGTGTTACTGTTCATATGAAAGACTGAGAATTTCTGTATGGATGATACATTTTCTAATTTTATCAGACTTTTATCAGTTCATTCCCTTGTGTTCCCCTTTATAGTAGCTTTAGTGTTGAGTATCATTTTAGTCTATTATACACATTGGTAACTCACTACAATGACGACAGGCATATTAATACACATTAACCAACATTTATAATTAAATTAAGTGCCATGTGAGTGGTATAATCTTGTCTTCCATAGGGTACTGTTTGCTGACATGTATGCTACTACGAGGGCAGTTCAATAAGTAATGCAACACATTTTTTTTCTTTGCCAATTTTGGTTGAAAAAACTGGAAATTTCTTGTGGAATATTTTCAAACATTCCCACTTTGTCTTGTATAATTTCATTGACTTCCGACAGGTGCCAGCGCTGTACGGAGCTGTTAAAATGGCGTCTGTAACGGATGTGCATTGCAAACAATGGGCAGTGATCGAGTTTCGTTTGGCGGAAAACCAGGGCATCTCAGATATTCATAGGCACTTGAAGAATGTCTACGGTGATCTGGCAGTGGACAAAAGCATGGTGAGTCATTGGGCAAAGCGTGTGTCATCATCGCTGCAAGGTCAAGCAAGACTGTCTGATCTCCCGCGTGCGGGCCGGCCGTGCACAGCTGTGACTCCTGTAATGGCGGAGCGTGCGAACACACTCGTTCGAGATGATCGACGGATCACCATCAAACAACTCAGTGCTCAACTTGACATCTCTGTTGGTAGTGCTGTCACAATTGTTCACCAGTTGGGATATTCAAAGGTTTGTTCCCGCTGGGTCCCTCGTTGTCTAACCGAACACCATAAAGAGCAAAGGAGAACCATCTGTGCGGAATTGCTTGCTCGTCATGTGGCTGAGGGTGACAATTTCTTGTCAAAGATTGTTACAGGCAATGAAACATGGGTTCATCACTTCGAACCTGAAACCAAACGGCAATCAATGGAGTGGCGCCACACCCACTCCCCTACCAAGAAAAAGGTTAAAGCATACCCTCAGCCGGTAAAGTCATGGTTACAGTCTTCTGGGACGCTGAAGGGGTTATTCTGTTCGATGTCCTTCCCCATGGTCAAACGATCAACTCTGAAGTGTATTGTGCTACTCTTCAGAAATTGAAGAAACGACTTCAGCATGTTCGTAGGCACAAAAATCTGAACGAACTTCTCCTTCTTCATGACAACGCAAGACCTCACACAAGTCTTCGCACCCGAGAGGAGCTCACAAAACTTCAGTGGACTGTTCTTCCTCATGCACCCTACAGCCCCGATCTCGCACCGTCGGATTTCCATATGTTTGGCCCAATGAAGGACGCAATCCGTGGGAGGCACTACGCGGATGATGAAGAAGTTATTGATGCAGTACGACGTTGGCTCCGACATCGACCAGTGGAATGGTACCGTGCAGGCATACAGGCCCTCATTTCAAGGTGGCGTAAGGCCGTAGCATTGAATGGAGATTACGTTGAAAAATAGTGTTGTGTAGCTAAAAGATTGGGGAATAACCTGGTGTATTTCAATGTTGAATAAAACAGCCCCTGTTTCAGAAAAAAAATGTGTTGCATTACTTATTGAACTGCCCTCATACTTACTTATCGTTTTTGAAATTAAAATTGGATAGCAGTAGAATCTAAAACCAAAAACATTTATGTTCCTATACATAATGATTTTATTAGAATTTCTTTAAATTGCACCCCTCCCCCCCCCCCCCCCCCCCCCCAATGGTACATAGTAAGTCTGATAAATATAATCAGATGGCAGACAGTACTGCTCAGTCAATATCTTACCTGGACTTTCTAAATACTGTCTGATTCAACATTTTATGTAGGTCAGTACACTGATTCAGATGACAGAGCACTTGCTACAAAATTTACATGATCTTAGCATAAAAACTGTAATGTTTTCAAAATGGAAACACAGGTAATGTCGATGCAGGCAATGTACAGCATGAAAGTGTCTGATGCACACAGTATAGTTGGTACATGAAACAGGTATAGCTATTTCCAGTGATCATGTTGAAGACAGAGACTAGAAAGATAACTCAGAATAATTACTAACTTACAATCACACTTTGCACAATTAGAAATGAAATGGTAAAACCAGCTGACTTAGTTTATTTACTATTTTAGACAGTGGTCATTAATGTGCACAGGCATGACTCCAGTTGGCAGCGGTAGGCTTTCTTTGTTGTGCCAGTCTCTAAGCTATGTTACTAAAAAATCTTGTAAATGTTGTGGAATCTAGTAGGCAATCAAGTGAGTCATTATGAAATTGTTGATATATAAATATTTGAAATAATATGAGATATAGCACACTAGCACTACCCACATGAAGGCTTAATTGAATAATAAAAGCACAACCACACTGTGATCAAAAATAAGGTAACCTTGACTAGTATAGGTTACATACAGTGTTTATGTTGACACAAATCAATCTTTAGACAGTGATAGATAGTGCAGATTGTTCTTCACAACAGTAACTGTTTCCATAGAACTGCCTCCATGTGATAATTTTCTTACTTTACACAACCATTTACAATTCAGAAGTTTAATTCTCCGAACATGATGACGTTAGTCTATTCATGTTCTCTAATAATTACCACAGCTGTGTTTCTATCAGTACCATTACATATTCTTTCATAATAATGAACACTGTTCAGAATTTTTGTGCACTGACAATATTTATGTGGTTTTGCAAGTGTTTTTGTAAATCAAATCTGTTCTGTATTTTGTTGAATAGTGTGAACACAGTACACAATTTTATCAGTTTATTCACTGTGAAAGTTGGATCAAAGTAGCAATTATTTGAAAGGGATGGAAATTGCTGGATGTAATGTGCATGTACCGACAAACAAATGATTAGAATTTATGCAAAACTGGATGATTTCAGAGAAAGAACTTCACAAATTGAGCAAGTCAGTGTCACTTGGATCCACACCTGGCCCTTATGAAAACAGTTATTTGGCTTGGCATTGACTGAGAGAGTTGTTAAATGTCCTCCTGAGGGACACTGTGCAAAAATTGTGGACTGGCATGTCAGGTCCTCAAAATCCTGAGATGGTTGGATAATGATTCAAATATTCTTGACGGGGGAGAGATACAGCAACCTTCCTGGCCAAGGCAGGGTTTGGCAAAAATGAAGACAGACATTAGAAACTCTCAATGCATCCAGGTGGGCATTATCTTGCTGAAATGTAAGCTCAGAATGGCTTACTATGAATGTCAACAATATGGGGCATAGAGTATCATCGACATATCACAGTGTCGTAAGGGTGCCAAAATGACAACATATGGGGCCCTGGTATGAAAAGAAATGCCACCACAGACCATAGCTCCTGGTTGTCATGCCACGCGGCATGAGACTGTATCCCACAACTATGCCAGTGCACCTCCAGACACACCTTTACTGGTCATCAGGGCTCAGTTCAAAGAGGGACTCATCACTGAAGACAATTCTACTCCACTCAATGAGACTCCAGACAGAAGATGTACTTGAGTTGTCTGCAAGTAGCCAGAGGATACACATTTATACAGATAGGTAGTACTCATGCTCATGTAGAATATTGTGCAATAATTGAAGCACATATTGTACATGATGTGGTTGTTCCACAGATGTCACTCTTTTAGGGCAGGAAATGTCTGTCACAAGATTGGAGATGGGCATGTGTACATAGGACAGCTCTTGCAATTTGTTGTCTACAGGTGGATGATTTGTGTTTTGGAGTAGAAGTGACATAGGAATATATTAGGATACTGTTTTGTGTTTCAAAGCTTTAGTGGCACAGGAACATATTAGGATATTGTGTATGTAGAGTGAGGGACAGAATACATATTTTAAGGTGTGATGGCAGGAATTTGGATAGCATACAAGTTATCTAAGGGTTTCTGCTATCTTCACCCTCAGATTCTCCATCAACAAACTGTTTGAACTGCTTCTCTCTATTAAGTAATCATGAAATTTGCAAATACAATAGCAGGAGGAAAAAAGGACATTCATTACAAAGCATTCAAATCTTCATTCAGCATTAAAGGACATCTGCTAGTGATATAGCACTGAAAGTACATTTACCTCTAATTGTGTGTTTGTCATACATATCCTTACCTTCTAAGAGCTATCTTACTGTAACTGTCTATACGGTTTTTCCATGCAGGGTTGGTTAGAGAACTTTTTTCCCCACAGGTGACTTATCATTTAGTGCTGACCCCCATTCCCCCCTACAGTTCCACTAATCACCAATTGTGATATACACTGTATACAAATCTTGCACTTGGGAATGCCTATGGTGGCTGTTTGCATGCCTCTGGCACCACTCTCAGCCTGGCACCCCAAGCAGCAGCTTGTGTCACTTGTACCTAAAACCAGGCCTTATTTCATGCACACAGCTTAGTTTTTTACCTGCACAATAATGTTTATTCCAATTTAAATAATGAAAACTCAGGGGAATATCAGTTAGCAGAGAACATTATACTCATTCTTCAACAAATATTATTTACAATTTCTTCTTTTGCTACTTCCCTAACAGCCTTGTTTTTCTACAAAAGTTTAATTCTTGTGGAAGTGTGTTAATTGGAAGGTAATACCCATATGTAAGGAACTTGTGGTTCACAAAACCGAACCTTCTGAAGTGTGTTTGGTGATTCCTCCCCACATAACATTTCTTTTTGTTGCATATCGTTCAGGAGATTCTTTTGTAGTAGTATTAATTTCAATTATGGTATCTTATTACTTAAGGATGGTCCCAATTTGTGAATATGCAATAATGTCATTGTCAGCTGACCAACTTTTACACATTTCAAACTTCATTGTTCATAGAGTACATTACTTCTATGTTACCATGATGCTACTGATTTATTTATTTATTTTATTCATCATCCAAAAGATCACATATGCGATATAGGATTTGTCATTAGAATGTTTACATGTACTGGTCACACATGATAACAATGCATAACATAATAAATGAGAAAAACGAATTTCATATCCATAGTACATAAATAGATAACAAACACATTGTAGACAAAAAAAACACATACTGATGACAAATTTATGTAGGACACTAACTGCACCATATACATAAAATGTACTGGGGGCTTTTAACAGAATTTTTATAACTATTTCATAATTTGAAAATAAATTTAAATTCTTTTATATTATTGAAAGCAGTAGTTTCAATTTATTGTCTAAGACAGATAGTCATTGACACTGTAGAAGCATTTATCCATCATGTATTTTTTTATACTTCATACTTGAATTTACTTTTGTCTTTCAGCTCTTTAATCTGGGATGCAAGTGCATTTGAAAACTTTATTCCTAAGTGGCTCACATGATTCTGACTTCTGGTTTTAGCTACAGAGGGAATGTGGAAGTCTTCACAGTGCCTTATATTGTGATTATGATGCCTAGAGTTGGTTGAAGATTACAGTGATTTTTATTGATCATTTCCAGGTGTTTTAAAATACAGACAGATGGTATTGCTAGTGTCTTTGGCTGTTTGAATAAGGATCTACAGTGTGTTTGTGGTGCAATGTGAGTCACGATACGAATAGCTCTTTCTTGTATGATAAAAATTTCTTTTAATCTTGACTTGGTTTTGCTCCAAAAATTTATGCCTTAGCTCACAACTGACTAGATAGAACCAAAGTACACAGCTCCAGTGGATTCTGGGCTACATATCTTGAATATTGTTCTTAATGCAAAGCATGGTGAACTGAGTTTCTGAGTAAGATATACAACATGTTCATTCCGGTTTAGATGTTGGTCAATCTGTAGCACACAACTTTTCTATTTGTTTGTTTTCCAGCATCAAGCACATATTTTCCTCTCGAGACTTACTTTCACACTGTATAAAGTTATTTTTTTGTATTTAAAGTCAGCTTATTAGAAGAAAAAAAATGACTGTAAGTATGAAAGCACTTTTTCTACTGTAGTACACAATTCTTTTATATCGCTAATTATGATGCTTGTGTCATCTAAAAATAACAGAATTGTGGATGAGATGTCTAGAACCTGTATATCATTGTTATAAATTAGAAACAACAGTGGGTGCAGGATGCTGCTGTGTAGAACACCTATTTCAGTTTTTTTTGGTTCTGATATGAATTTAAAATTATGAAAATTGTGAGATGACATCAGCTCAACAACTTGTGACCTATTTTGCTGGTAGGATTCAAACCATGTTTTGACAGTACTCCTAATGCCTATTGCTTCTAGTTTCCCTAGTTTCATGGTTCACAGTACTGAAAGCTTTGGACAAATCTAAATTAATTCCAACAATATATTTATTTAACTCAAAATTTCTTACTGTTTCTGTTATGTAGTCCAAGATGGCTGTTTCTGTACTGTAACCTTCTCAAAAACCATATTGCTTGTTATTTATTAGTGTATGTTTCTCCAGATACTTTCTGACCCTAATCTTCATTAATACCTCAAGTATTTTAGAAAAAGCCAGGAGTGATATAGGTTGGTGATTTTCTATTTTGTGTCTGTTGCCATTTTCATATAGTAGTATAACTTTAGAGATTTTAGGCTTATCAGGAAACATCCCTTCATTAAAAGACAAGTTTGCTATGTGCAATATAGATTTATCAACATATGATGCAGTTTTCTTACTTATTGATACAGATACTTCATCCACCCCAGATGATATTTTGGATTTCAAGCTTTTAATAGCTTTTGGTTCTTCATCCATATCTTTTGGAATTGTCATCATGCTGATACTTCCCATTGGAGCTATAGCTGTTTGTTGTTGCTTAAAGCTGCTACTTAAAATATGGGGAATATTTACAAAATGATAGTTTACATAGTCTGCTGGGACTTCTTTTTCTATAAACGTATTTTCATTGTTTTTTCAGATTAATTTTCTGTTCTTTAATTTGTCCTCCAGTTTCTTTTTTTTATAATTTTTCAACTCATTTTGGACTTGATAATAGGCAGCCTTATTAATCTATCATTAAATAATAATTCTGTTTTTGCTATTACTTTTGCAGTCAGTCTTTTTGTAGGTCCTCACATACCCAATGAACTGCAGACTGTGACTTTTTTTTTAGCTTTAAAGTTAGTATTATTTCCTGGAGTATTCCAGGAATTTGACACTGGTTCCAGATGATCTGTAACTCACAAGCCTTTTGCCCAGATATCTGATAAAGAATCACTGGTAAAGGAAACTGTTTGATCATTATAAACATCTTCCTTACCAGTAAATACAGGAATGAAAAATTTAAATTTGTCTACAAAAATGCCATTAATGAAGGAATTTTTTAAGTTATAACTGCTCTTCAGAAGTCTTTCTACTGTTGTATCAGTACAGTTTCAAGCTTTATTTCTGAGAAGTTCCACAGGGTTTTTTTTTTAAGAAAAGGGATTTAATGCTACTTGATTAAATTTTCAGTATATTTATGCCATTGTTTGTTCAGTTGACATGTTTGGCCACATTTTCTTTATGACACATAGGACAATATTATTCAGATATTTTTTCTGTGAACTATGAGTCATGTTAGTAATCTAATTTAACAGAAATATAATCTTGTGCACTAAAGTGTTGTCTTACTGTTCATTTCAGCATGTAGTTTAAAGTTTTAATTTCATTACTAGCACAACAAATAACCATCAAGATGTGCATCTGGTATGAAAATTACTTTAAACATACTGTTAGTAATTTTGAAGAACACAGTTAATACAGAAACATATGGAAATACCAAATACACAACACATTATCATCCCTAATATGATGTAAGAAAACCATAGACATTCAAAATAACTTCCAGCCATCTCAGGATTGATAAATACAGGTTCTGTATGATTCTCAAGTTAATCTTATATCTTTCCAGCAAAATAGTAGGAAGTTCAGGTAATGGTAATGGAGATGGATAGTGATCAGGCATCCATCTATCCAAAGTAGACCACAAGGGCTTAATAATGTGAGATCTGGTGAATGTGGTTGCCAGGGGAGGTGTATCAGTTCATCCTTGTGATCACAAAACCAGTCCTGGATGATGTGAACAGGGCCCTGTCATGGTTGCATAACACATTCTTTCAGAGTACACATGGGACCCATTTTTTCCTCTTACAGGCATTTGCATCACTGATGAGTGGGTT